>NW_022589705.1:50029962-50255157 GCF_004348235.1 Phoca vitulina
AGTTAAGCGTCTGCCTTCGGCTCAGGTCATGATCCCAGGGTCCTGGGATAGAGCCCCACATCGGAATCCCTGCTCCGCGGGAAGCCTGCTTCTCCCTCTCCCCTCCCCCTGCTTGTGTTCCCTCTCTCGCTGTCTCTCTGTCAAATAAATAAATAAAATCTTAAAAAAAAAAAAAATGACACTAACCAAAGTTACTGGAAAAACCCATCTCTAAATGTAGAGTAGGGAAGGTCTTCTCTTCTCAGAGAGTCACTTAAATCAGACGTCCCAAAATGTTAGCCTGGTGGCCATATTTAGCCTTCTGAAGTATTTAGATTCTGAGTACAAAGTGTTTTAAGGGCGCCTGGGTGGCTCAGATGGTTAAGCGTCTGCCTTCGGCTCAGGTCATGATCTCAGGGTCCTGGGATCAAGTCCCGCATCGGGCTCCCTGCTCCCTGGGAGCCTGCTTCTCCCTCTGCCTCTCTCTCTCTCTCTCATGAATAAATAAATAAAATCTTAAAAAAACAAAAAACAACAAAAAAACAAAAACAAAGTGTTTTAAGAAATTTAAGTCAAGATTTAAAGTTTGAGAGATTTCACATAAAAATCTGAATTTCCTGCTTGTTTTGGAAAAAATGACCATATTTGGCAACACTGAGCATCTACTGAGGAAGGGCAGTGGAGAGCTGGAGGTGAGGAGCAGATGCCCCTTCAGATGGATGGATCCCCTCAGGTCTTTGCAGTCCCTATCATCTCTCACACCCTGACACTAGACCTGCCTCACTTATAATATAAACCTGGCACCTGTGGACATTTTTTGTGGAACCCACGTTTTCCACCATTCTGCCTCACACAGTTAACCATCATTTCCAGAGGGCGAGCCATGTTTATGATTTGTCACCTAGAAATGGCAATGAGCTGTGATGACATTCGGACAGCCACGCAACAGATTGACTCCCTCTAAGGCTGCATGTGTAAGCAGTTTCCACACACACCAATTGAAGCAGAAATCTGGCAAAACTTCCAGCATATCTGAGCAATGGAGATATTCAATCTGGATTTTCTTGGGCACCAAAGTGGATATATTCTGGGAGTCCTGACTCTTGAATGATCCAACTTGACATTCTACCTTGATCAAATTTACCAGACAACTGCCCTGTTTCCACAGACCTGTGCTCCCATAGCCACAACTTGAAGTAGTTCATAATCACATTAAACTTTCTAAGGAAGCTGATGGGTATGAAAACTAGTGCTGCCCAGGACACTGAGATAGTTCCCCATTAAACCTTAAGTGAGCCCATGAAGTAAACACACAAAACATATTCAGGATGAGAGAGAGGAAAACCAGCAGATAACACATTAAAATGTTATTTTTTATATACAAAAACTACCAATCTGCCTACAATTAGTGAATACAAATCACTTTTTGGCTCTGATATAGTTCCTCACAGCACACAAAAGTAAGTTAAAACGTATGCTTGAGACCTTGGTGTACATCTGCTCTTGATCTTCTGTCAATACAAAATATTTTTCCTCTTTCATCCTAAACAGTGGATCAGGAAGCTTGTAATGAACTATATAGCGCTAGCCAATCTAAAAACGTTTTTGAAACCCAAGGTCTAGAAAAAGATATATCTTCTCATTCATCTCTCACCATAACTATAAAATACAAAGGAGAATTCAACTTTTTTAAAAAGATTTTATTTATTTATTTGAAAGAGAGAGCATGAGCGAGAGAGAGAGAGAGCATGAGCTGGGGGTGGGGGTTGGGGGGGAAGCATGAGCAGGGGAGGGGGAGGGGCAGAAGGAGAGGGAGAAGCAGACTCCCTATTTAGTAGGGAGCCCCACAAGGGGCTCGATCCCAGGACCCCGAGATCATGACCTGAGCCAGAAGCAGATGCTTAACTGACTGAGCCACCCAGGCACCCCAAGAATAACCAACTTTTAAGTATGCTGACTATCC
Organism: Phoca vitulina; assembly: GCF_004348235.1. Taxonomy (NCBI): domain Eukaryota; kingdom Metazoa; phylum Chordata; class Mammalia; order Carnivora; family Phocidae; genus Phoca; species Phoca vitulina. The sequence continues at coordinate 50,031,905 of NW_022589705.1, forward strand.
TGGATTTTGCCACTAGGAAACAGAGGTCACTGCAAGGATAATTGCCCTAGACAGTTAAATACAGCTATGGAAGAGCCACCCATGGGAGGAGAATCAGTTGACTCTCTGTACGTGTATGGTTTGTTTTGTTTTGCTTTTTCAAACAGTGAAATGCTTGTGGTTATTTTTGTGATTTCATTCCCTAGAGAAAATGCACTACACACAATCCACTTTCTATTATTATTTTGTAATAAGAGAGTTAAAGATCTATTGCCTGGTGTGATTTGTAAACACTAGCAAGCCAAGAAGAGAGCACTCCAAAAACTAACAATCATTCTGAGGGACTACGTTAAAAATTCTAAATAATAAACCCAGTTACCACCTGACCCAAGACAAAAGTTGGTAACAAAGTATAGAAATGTTCCTGTTTTCCTGTCTTACTCAGAGTATACCATTTACTCCAGGCCTCTTTATCTCTCTAATAAATGCCAGGTTTTATTGACACATTTTATCTGCTTCTTGCCATAGACACCAAAAGCTCTGGAATGTGAGGTCACTTTTTGAGTCACCATTTATCCCCACACATTTGCAGGGAGAACACCGTTACAATTCTCTCAGGCTCTTGACTTTGTTTTTTAAACACAGCCCCAATACACACACGGTGCATCTGTTTTCCTCTGAGAAGAGAAGCATTCTTGATTACTCTGTTTTCCCCTCAGAGAAATGTACTACCCACAGATGACACAGATCTTTTGATCAACAAGCTTCCAAAGAGATACAAGATTTGTTCTCCACAATCAGCAAGGAAGCTCTACTCAATTTTTTCTTTACGACAGTTAAAAAAAAAAAAAAAGTGGGTGGGAATCCTATAAAATTGTAATGGAGAAGGCTTCTTTTAGGGAAAAGAGTAGGGAAACATTTGCAAGTTCACCCCAGGAAGTTGCACGGAAATTGATCCCCAAAAGCTATGCACAAAATACCTTAGTTTGATCATAGAGCACTTTGGGTTTTTCCTCTTGGATGCTGGATCTTTTTATTTTTCTTTCTTTCTTTCTTTTTTTTTTTTAATCTCATTGAACTCTGAGCTCTAGACTCATAACAGTGTTAGGCATGCATTGTCACTATTGGGTTTTTCATCTCTGTGTCATTTTGCAGGCGAGCTCAGAGAATCCCTGAGCTAAAGGGAATTATTTGGATTCCTGTTTTACAGCTGAAGAAACTGAAGAAGAGAAGCAAAGAGTTTCCCACTGAGACACAGAAAGAGCCTGTTTCAGGGGCTCAGTCTGCAGGGTTTCAGAGTTCAAACGCCCACTCAGAACACGACAACAGGGGAACAGGACAGCCTTCTAAAACTAGCATGAAATGCTGGATTTTGTTATTTTCTCTATATAATGTAATGTAGCATGGTTGCATGGGGAGGGACAGCAACAGACAAATGTGAAGAAATTGTAGCTATACCCAAAACAGTCTTATTTTACATAATTGGATGAGATTTAAGAAATACACTCATTCTCCCCTGCCATGACATTAGTGAGAGGCTTGGTGCCACATACATCTAAATCCTTCCATTTGATTGTGTATTTGATAGTAGCTGTTCTCACAATCTAAAAAAGAGATCATTTGGGTATAGTGGAACTATATGCCAAAACTCCTCTCGGAACATGTGACTTTTAGTACAGAAAACAAAAGCTTTTTGGTCACTAAAAAGAGGGAAGCTTCCTGGGCATACAAGTTTACCAAAATTTCCAGTTATAATATGAAGACTTTATTTCATGTGCAGAAAAAACCATAATGGTGATTTGTGAATCCTGCTGGAGGCAAAAAGGAGTAACAGAGAGGAAGGTCGAAGGTCAGGATAACCTAGCTCTAGTGTTGGTAAGTAATAACAATAGTATGGTATCTACCATTTAGCGAGCATTTTCCATGCATTTTCTGATTTAATCCGCACAATTCTTTTTTTTAAGATTGTATTTTTTTATTTATTTGAGAGAAAGAGAGTGTGCACATGAGTGGGGGGAAGGGTAGAGGGAGAGGGAGAAGCAGACTCCCCACTGAGCAGGGAGCCTGACTTGGGGCTCCAGCCCAGGACCCCAAGATCATGACCTGAGCTGAAGGCAGATGCTTAAACAACTGAGCCACACTCAGGCGCCCCACACAACTCTACATTTGATATTTTTGTTTCCATTTTACAGATGAGAATATGAAATTGGAGGGGCAGAGTAACTCCCTCACAATCATATTCAGTGTCAGTGTAGTTAAACAAGTGGTCTTCTGGAACCAGACAGACTGGGAAGTGTCAGATACATTTATCCATCACAGAGTGGCCAACCATCCTACTTTGCTCCAGACTCAGGTTTCCTGGAAGGCAGGACTTTCAGGGCAAACCAGGATGATGGCTCACCCTACAAGTTGTGTAACCTTAAAGAAAATACCTCCCTGCTCTGGATCACAGAGGAATTTGGACCAGGATGATCTCTAAGGCTCATTGGAGTGCCATCATCTGATTTCCCTCTCTGCATAGTGACATGGGATCATCTCTCTACTCATAACCTCAAAGAATCTGTAGCATCACTGTCTTTACTCTTCCCCTCTTTATGATTGAGCTCTTCCAGTGTATTCTGGAAAGCCCCCTCTGTTTGAATCTATACATCTACAAGAGAAATCATAACCACAGCTTTCCAGGGAACAGGCCTGGGCATGATAAACCTCCACTGGCACACGCCTTAACATTTCAAGGGAGACTTACTTCACATTTATCGCATCTACTCAACCTCTCCTAGCCTCTGTGTTCCCATCAAAATGATAATAATAAAAATTGTATTTCACAGGGTTAATGAGAATCAAGTGAGATTAAAGCTGTAAAAGTGCTTTTATAAACTGTAGAAAATACAAAAATGTATCCCATGCTCCCTCTTATCAGAGTGTGGGTTTGTGATTCACTAATCCACTTGCATGTAGCCCGGGTCTATGTCTACTCCCACAGTCTCATCCCACACAGCACCTAACCCATATGGGCTATTTAAGATGGAATTTTATATTCCAAAGGCTCTGGATCCCTTCTTATTTTAGCCATGAGTCTAGCCATTTGCTGGCCATAACCTCTTGATTCAATAATCAAGAAACAGCAAACTTGTTCTTTGCATCAGTTTGGAGATAGAGATTAGGAAAACAGGATGGGAATTGCTCAAACTCCAGGACATCAGTTAAAGGTTTAGAAGAGATAATAGGAAACCCATTCAATTGTCTAATCTCTTAAATAGGCAAAATTGTCTCTACTCAGTCTAATTCGCAGAGGTATTTTGAGGATCAATGGGATATGGATGTGAAGGTTCTTTCAAACCATGTAAAGGAGGCTACAAAATTAAATACTAGGCATGTTTGTGGGTAGGAATACAGATATATATTTCAAATATATATACACATATATTTCATCTGGTCTGATGCTCTTATTTTACAAGTGATAATACAAGGAACTAGGAAGGTTAGTGACTTGCACAGAGCCAAGAGCCATGATGAAAACTCAAATCCCTTGACATTCAGCCAGTGTTCAAGAATCATAAGGACTGCCTTACTTTGGGATCCCCCAGAAGCAGGCTTTGAGGCAAGAATTCAAGTGCACGTGGTTTATTTGGGAAGTAGCTCCAGGAACAATGAGTCGGGCAATGGGAAACGAGCTAGGGACAAGAAAGAACCAATCAAGCAAGGGTACACTGTGGACAACTGGAGCGCCATCCTGCTGAGGGACTCAGGGAGGCACCATGGATCCTGTGTCTCAGAGTTATCCCAACTGAGAGACAAGAAGATCACAGTTTTTATCCCATCAGTCACTGGGGAACAGCTGCTGGGGGAATGTCAATTCCTTCATCACTTCTAGAATAAAGGTGGGATGGGCTCTAGTGACCAGAGAGTGCCCTTAGCAAAGATTCACAGGATTTGGGAATTAGAGGTTGAGCCAGCATGCCCAGCAGTGGTACTAGTTGAGGGGACTCTGGCACAGTGTCCGTCTATGACTGGTATCTTGGGGGGGCCACTAGTTGGATATACCAGAAAATGTTGCAGTGACCTCTACCATTATATTCCATTGCAATGTAAACCCTATTAAGGCAAGAATACATGTATTTTTGTTCTGTTTTTTCATTGCCAAATCTTCAAGTTCTAAAACAGTGATAACACATCATAGCTACTTATTAAATATTGGTTGAGTGAACGAAAAACGCCCCTGACAACTGGCCAGTCTGCTTCTCCTTGAATGCTCCTCCAGTGAGGGATGAGTTAAGGAAGATCAATTACTGAAGCATCCTCTGATAGAAAGTTCTTCCTGACATTAACTTCCTAGGTGCTTCCCTGTAACACTTATCTTTTGGCTCTAATTTTCTCTGGAACCAAAGAAGAATAAATCTAGCTCCCTGTTCCACTTGACAATATTTCAAATGTATTTGGATAGCTGTGTGTGCCTGGTTTCTTCAGCTGTCCACTTATGATATGGTTTTTAAGAGCTTTCAATTCCCTGGTAGTGGGAAGAACATGGTGTTAGGAACCAGCCCCATCACTCTCAAGGGGAGTGATCTTGGGTAAGCTTCTTCCTCTAGAAATATGCAGATGAGATTAATAAGACCTATATTTCAGAGTTGGTGTGAAGATGTACTGAGACCATGTAGATAAAGCCCTAGCCCAGTGCCCAGTACTTAGAAGCCCCCCACAAAGGTGGGTTCCTTTCCAGTGCCCACTGCCCTAGTCAGCAGCCTCTGGTCATACTCCAGCTTGTCAGTACATGGTTTATTTTTTTAAGATTTTATCCATTTATTTGAGAGAGAGCACAAGCAGGGAGGAGGGTCCGATGGAGAGGGAGAAGCAGGCTCCCCACTGAACGGGAGCCTGATGTGGGACTCAATCCCAGGACCCTGAGTTCACGACACGAGTTGAAGGCAGACTCAGGCCTACACAGTTCAGATACGACATCCACAAATAGGCCTTCTTGTACATCTGTACTTAAATACAGAATACAGAGGGATTAAAACATTCCTCACTCTTCAACGTTTAAAAAACTTGAGTCTCTCAGTTTGTGACAGGCTCAGGACTAGTAAGCAGCCCTATTAATGCACTCTAAGAGTGCAGTAGCTTTTTAGACAACCCCATAGCAATATTGTTTCTTATTGAGCTTATACAACTAAAACCCCAAGGCCCTTTTTGTGTGGAATATTCTACCATACCCTGCATCTGGTACAGTTGTTTTTTTTTTGAACCGAAGTGTAGGACTTTCCTTTGATCCCTACTGGACTTCTTTTTAGTTATTCCTCTTCTCACTACACCTCACCTGCCCTGACAACAGATGAGACTACCTGAAAAATCCCTGCTATGCTTTCTTTGTCTTCCAGTTCACATGATCATTTGGTGGTATGTCCTCCAAAGATGAGCAGAAGACAGATGATATTAAAAAATCCCTCTTGCCAATTTTGCTACTTTTCAGCTGCTCTTTTAAAACTTCTACATGAGGGGGCGCCTGGGTGGCTCAGTCATTAAGCGTCTGCCTTTGGCTCAGGTCATGATTTGAGCCCCGCGTCCGGCTCTCTGCTCAGCGGAAAGCCTGCTTCTCCCTCTCCCACTCCCCCTGCTTGTGCTCCCTCTCTCGCTGTGTCTCTCTCTGTCAAATAAATAAATAAAAATCTTTAAAACTTCTACATGAGGAAGGAAGCGGAAGCTCTTAAACCACCAGACGGTTGTAGAGAGTGTGCATTTGCCTTATGCAAACTCTTTTTGACCTCTAATTCCACAAATACAAGAAAAGTAGTAGTTCAACAAATGGATGCAAGTAACAAGAGGAGATCCTAAAACACAAACTCTAGAAAAATGTCACTCAGCACAGTAAAGTAACCAAAAGTGCTGGACTTGAGGTTGAAGAGTTACTTTTGAGTCATGACTCTGTCACCAACTAGCTACAGGACTTGAGCAAGTTTTTCTAACTTCCTTAGGATTCAGTTTTCTCATCTATAACATGAAGAGTTGAACTTAAAAAAACCGCCTTAATAAGTGAACTATAGCTCTTTGCTGCATCTACTGCAAGAATAAAGACCATTTCAGCTATTAGACTGTCAACGTTCCAACAGACGTGGACATCACTCTGAAGGCACCTACTGTCATTGTGAAGGGCCCCAGAGGAACCCTGTGAAGGGGCTTCAATCACATCAACGTAGAACTCAGTCTCCCTGGAAAGGAAAAGAAGAGGCTCTGAGGTGGCAAATGGTTGACTACTGTTCGCACTACCTGTAGTCACGTACAGAACATGATCAAGGGTGTTCCACTGGACTTCTGTTACCAGGTGAGGTCTGTGTGGGTCACTTCCCCATCCATGTTGTTATTCAGGAGAATGGTTCTCTTGCTGAAATCCAAAATTTCCTGGGTGAAAAATACATCCGCAGAGTTCAGATGAGGCGAGGTGTTGCTTGTTCAGTATCTCAAGCCCAGAAAGATGAGTTAGTTCTTGAAGGAAATGACATTGAACTTGCATCAAACTCAGCTGCTTTGATTCAGCATGCCCCCAACAGTTGGAAACAAGGGTAGCAGAAAATTTTGGATGCTTAGATATCTGTTTCTGAAAAAGGATCAGTTCAGCAGGCTGATGAATAAGATCTAATTTGTCCAGCTACAGAAACAGCAAGATGCCAGATGATTTTTCAAACTTACTTGTGATATTTTAAAAATGCAATAAAAGCTCTATTGATTTGGGAAAAAAATAAATAAATACATAAACTATAAGAAAGAGGGATCCAGACAATGGAACATTATTCAGCACTGAAAAGAAATGAACTATCAAGCAGTGAAATAACATAGAAGAAACTTAATTGTATATTCTTAAGTGAAAGAAGCCAATCTGAAAAGGCTACATACTGTATGATTCCTTCTACATGACACTCTGGAAAAGGTAAAACTATGGAGACAGTAAAAAATATCAGTGATTGCTAGGGGGTGAGAGGGGTGAGGGAGGGATAAATAGATGGAGCACGGAGGATTTTTAGAGCACTAAAACTACTCTTTAGGATACTAGAATGGTAGATACATGTCATTATATACTTGTCAGAATCCTTAGAATGTACAACACCAAGAGTGATCTGTAATACAGAAACAAAAACAAAAACAAACAAACCAAAAAAAACTACCTTACACATATTAAATAATAATAGCACCACATAGGTCTTACCATGTAATCCCCATAGCTAGGTTTCGCCATCACCGCCACCTTACAAATGAGGAAACTGAGGCTGGAATGTGAGCACCAAAGATAGGATGTGAACCTAGATCTTCTGGCCATGAGCTTGGGGTCCTCTGCTTTTCATCATATTGCTTGCCTCCCAGATCTCAAATCCCATACCATTTCCTTAGAAATGAATTTGTACCTATTTAGTGTCCAGAATACAAAGGAGAATCTTTGCAAAACTGTTTCATTTGTTTTGTGCTATTTACAGTGTATGCAGTTTACATGGAAGCAGTAAAATAAAACGATTAACAGTAGTAAATGGGCTTTCGCGTCATTTACTAACTATGTCATGTCTGGCCAGTTAACATCTCCAAGCCTCAGATTCCTCATTTAGAAAATGGAAGTAATGACAGGACTTTCTCTCCAGGAATGTTTTAAGGATTGTGGGAGATAGAGCGTGTCAAGCACTGAGCACAGTGCTTGGCATAAATAGGGCTAAAGAAGGTTCTGTGACTATCATCCTTGGGTCCATTGTGCCGGCAGCGAGAGGCAGTGTAGTATGATTACAAGTGTGGAGTCCCTGGGTTGAAATCCCAGCTCTGCTACATACTAACCATTTACTTTGGGCCAGTTGCTTACCTTCTCTGTGCTTTAGTGTCCTTACTAGTGAAAAGGGGATGATCATAATAGCACTTACCTTATAGGACCACGGTGAGAAGACAATGAGCTAATGTATTTAAGATGCTTAGATTAGCGCTTGGCACAGAAGAAGCTTGTGTCCATGCTAGCTATTGAGATCATCCCACTTTCTTTCCTTCAGCAAATCTCAAGTCCATGGTTGCAACCAATTAATTGCAAGAGCACTTTGGAATATACTCCCATTTGCTTAACCCACACCAAAGGAATCAGCTCTCACGATAGTCTCCCCACGTCTGACTCGGGGCTACGTCTCATCTGTTCTGATGAGCGTGCTGCAATTGTCCCTACCACCTGCGTAGATCGCTGGCACCAGGAGGCCTCTCTGAAGCAAACAGCCCACAAGCAAGGTTGGCAAGTCTAGCTGGAGCCAGCAGAGCCCTTTGGAGTCCGAGTTACGATTTAGAGATCCTCGGTCACTTGCAGGGAGCAGAGAGGACAGTGTTCCCTGGGTGACGGTGGGATCCCTCTTCAAGGCTCTGCCTAGAGAGAGTTACTCCAAGGGTGATGTAAGGTACTATATGGAGCTTCTGACAACTCCAAGGACCTAAATCTCATGTTCAGCCCCTTCAACGGGACGCTGCACAGCTAGCCGTTTGGCTGGGCTTGCTCCCCGGTTTTGGTTCCTGCCGAGAGCACGTGTATTCTGTTCTGCACATGTACTCAGTGCATCTGGCAATGCCAGAAAGCTCATTCCTTCAGCCTCACATATGCTAAACATACCTTACAAACATGTGTCTTTCCATTGTCAGCACAGGATGGAATGCTTGCGGCAGATGGTTTAAAGGAAGGCCCAGCCAAAAAGGCCAATTAAAAAATAACATCCTTACAGGGGTCAGGGCTAAAATAAAGCATTTCTTCAGGTGGTTGCTGTGGTTATAGGAGTGTGTGTTGCATACTCATCTTGCCCACTGGTTGAAAGCATCGAGAACCTGAGGCCACAAACCCCTGAAGTTACCAGGGGTTAAGCAAAGCCATGTTCCTGGAATATTTTGTCTGAAAGAAGCTACAATAAAACCTTACTTGTATATTAAGACTATAAAACTATATTTAATATGAATATGACATAATTATTGAATTAGAATTCATAGTTTGAATGAATTTTTTTTTTTTTAGATAAAACACAGAATCTGGTAGTAATTTTGCATTTCCAGGATGTTCATTCCCCTCTGGCATCAGGGATGTTTCTATGGGAAAGTTTTACAAATGTTGGGCTGAAGTCATGGGGTGAAATGCAAGAGAGAAAACAGCATAAAACAGAGGATGGAGTGCTGGGTGTGGGGTCCAGAGACCTGCGTGTGGGCTGGGACTCTGTCACCCAACTTGTCGTGTGACCTCATGGTTAAACAGGGCTGTTAATCCTTGTCCCGCCTGCCTCCCAGGGCCGCTGTGAGAATGAAGGAGACACCGCGTGTGAAAAGCGCTTTCCAAGCTACAGTGCGCCCCAAATGTAAGTTATGATTCAGCCTTGTTGTTTTTGGAAAGCTTGTTTCATTTTATATATCGCATGTATCCACCGCCCCACCCCTCCCCCCGCAGTCAGATCAAAAGTGTTTGCCTTTCTCCTCAGAGCGAGGAACCTCTGATCTGACAAAAAGAAATGAAGTCACCAGGCTCGCTCTGGCCCCGGTCTACGTCTAGGCCATTGGAGGAGCACGCTCCCTGCAAGGCCCAGCAGCCCAGCCCTCGTCACCCATACTGAGGGGAAGTTAGACAGAGCCCAGCAGTCACCGCTGTCTGAATTTCATTATGCAGGTCTCCAGACAAGCAGAGGGGAAAAGTGCAAAGGAGCGGGTCAGCGTCTGAAATGTGAGAGGAGCAGCAGTCTCTGAAGTGTATGGGAATGGAAGGAAACTTAATACTGCTCCAAAGGGGAGAGGGAACATTGCATCATGTGAAAATAATAGCAAGTGGTCAGCAGAGCTTGGGGGTTTGGGGGAGGCGGGCTTGCCCACTGACCCACTTGCAACAGGGCTTTGACTCCATTCTGTGCCATTCCAGAGTGAATCTGTACCAGGGCACACTAGTACACCAGCCCGGGGGCTCACAGGGACTGGAGATTGGGCTCAGGTCCTAAGCGACCAGGTTCCGTGGGAGTACTGTTGGGGCGGGCGGGGGGCAGGAGAGCGAGCAGTCTGAATCTGAACCAGAGTTCTGAAAGGGAGCCCCAGAGTCAGGAACTGGAGAGAATGGGTTGGGTAATCAACCAGTTAGTCAAAACTACTATTTATTGAGCACTTAATATGTCCTAAATACATATTTCACTTAATCCTCACAATACCGTAGAGATAGAGAGTATCATCCCCACTTTTAGTACAAAGAAACTGAGGCTCAATGAGTTAAGGGACATTTCCAAGGACACACAGCTAGTAAGCAGCAGAGCCAGAGTTTAAATCCAGATCTGTGCAACTCCAGGTTTCTTGATTCTAAACTCTCTGCTATAGCCCTCTCTAAACTGGAAGTGGAGCCAGGGTCGGGAATTGAGCGGAAATGGATTAAAATATAAGCACAGGAATAAGGGAGAAAGGTCTGGATTTCTTCCATGTCGGTGACTTGTTTTTCTGGGCTAGGAGAGCACGAGTGTGGTTTCCTCTATACATTTGTAATGCAAGAATTGGCCACCTTTTCCAAGTAGGTAACTCATGGCCTGATTTCTGGGGGTCTGGGTGAGGGTGGGGCTGCAGCTGCTATTGGACGCAAATGCAAAAGAAGTAAGCAGGCACACAGGAAAGAGGGCATGTTGGAGGGGAACAGACTTCCTGTATCACTGTGAGATTTGCCCTTGGTACTTTTATCATTTATCTGTTCCCACTAAGAATGCTGCATAACAAACCACCCCAACAATTAGTGGCTTAAAAAATTACAACCACTTATTGTTTCTCATGCATTTCAGGGCTGGCTGAACAACTATGCTGATCTGAAATGGGCTCGCATAATGTCCACTGGGCTTGCTCATGTGCCTGCCGCCAGATGGCAAGTCTGCTGGACGTGGCTGATCTAGGATGGCCTCAGCTGGGATGATGACTCAGCTCTGGCCCACATAGTGTCCCATCTCCCAGAAGCCTAGGTCAGTACTGTTCTCATGCTGAAGGCAGAAGAGCAAGAGAAGAGCAAAAGTGTGCAGGACCTTAGGTTTCAAACTGACATACAATCTCTTCTGTCCCATTCTACCAGCCAAACCAATTCAGAAGACAACCAGATTCAAAATGGGTAGGGAAAAAGACTCCATCTCTTAATGGCTGACAAAGTCACATTGCAAAATACTTGAAGAACTGCAGGCTTTTTTTTTTTTTTTTTTTGTCAGTCTACCACTGGATTCAATCTCAATCCCAAAAGTAGAAGAAAGGCAGTGTCATTTTCCAGTATTCTGGGTCATGCCCACTTCCCTGCCAAAAACCCTTTGTCCATTAAATGCCATTTCTTTGTCCAATCTTTGTGTGTCTCATTGGCACTAGATTGGGAAGGGAGTGATATAATGACCCTATAGTTGGGCAAATAAAAGAATGCCTTGTTTTTAGGGGTACTAAAATGCAGACTGCTTACCCACTGACTTCATCTCTATAGTTTTTATAACTAAAAAAGTTGCATTAGGAAGTATACTTACAGTTTCCCCATGAACCATCCCAGCCTATCTGTATGTGTATGGGAATGCCGTCAAATTCCAGGAAACAGAAGTTCATTTAATAAGATGAATACTACTAATACTTCCACCCCACTGCTAATACTGTGCTTGTGATCTGAATTTAACACGCTAAACTCCAGCAATTTATTTCCTACAATGTGGCTGAAATGAGCTCCCCAGAGGTATGCCTTTGAAATCCCTTGTATATGAAATTATTGGCATCCCATTTGGCATCTGTATGCCAAGAACTGACTGTTAATATATTGAAAAGACCAGACTTTGCTGGTGCTGAACTCAAAGGAGCAACATGGTTGCCCACTCTGACGTCAGACTGCCTGGATTTGAATTTCAGCTCCATACATATGATATGTAACCCTGAGCAGGTTACTTAAGCTCTCTGTATCCTGGTTTCCCCATCTGTAAAATGGGGATAAAGCAAGTGCCAATGTCACAGGGATGACATGATTCAAATAGATGCTGAAAACCAGGGCACAAAATCACCATTTCAAAAATATCTGCATCCTCATGGTCAGTGCAACCTTATTTACAAGAGCCAAGCCATGGAAACAACCTAAGTGTCCATTGACAGATGAATGGCTAAAGAAAATGTGAACATTATTCAACCACAAATAATAAAGAAATCCTGTCATTTGTGACAACATGGGTGGACCTTGAGGGCATTATGCTAAGTGAAATAAGTCAGAGAAAGATAAATACAGTATGATCTCACTTGTTTGTGGAATCTAAGAAACCAAACTCACTGATACAGAGAACAGATTGGTGGTTCCAGAAGCAGGGGTGGTGGATTGATGACATGGGTGAAGGTGGTCAAAAGATATAAACTTCTGGGGCACCTGGCTGACTCAGTTGGTTAAGCATCCGACTCTTGATCTCAGCTCAGGTCTTGATCTCAAGGTTGTGAGTTCGAGCCCTACACTGGGCTCCACACTAGGTGTGGAGCTTACTTAAAAAAAGGTATAAACTTCCTGTTATAAGATAAATAAGTCCCGGGGATGTAACATACAGCATGGTGACTATAATTAATAATACCGTATTGTATATTTGAGAGTTGCTAAGAGAGTATATCTTAAAAGTTCTCATCACAAGGAAAAAGAAATTGTTACTAACTATGTGAGGTGATGGATGTTAACTGAACTTATTGTGGCAATCATTTCATAATATATTGAGATATCAAATAATTATTTTGTATACCTTGGATTACTGCAATGTTATATATCAATCATATCTCAATCAAACTGGAAAGAAAAAAACACGATGCTGAGAACAATGCCTGCCCATAGTACCCACCCCCAGAGATGGACCTGTCATTATTGGCTTTAGGCCTTGCTGCCTGGAAGACCTTGAACAAGTTACTTAGTCTCCCTGGGCCTGAATATCATCATCAGTACAATGGGAGAAATATTACCTGTCAAAACTACAGCACTCACCTTAGAGGATCCTGTAACTTCAGACCTCAGATGGCCTTTCCTGCTCCTGAGAGCCCCTTGGAACAAAGCCTTGGCTCAGGCTGACCCACAAAGATAGGGCACTAGAAAGGGGAGAGAGGGATTCAGTCACTGTTCTACTATCTGGACATTCTTCAACTGACTCAGTGCTAGTGGCATTCTTCCATGTTCATGCCAAGTGCTGGCTCAGCTCACTTGCTCTGCTCTCGGGAATTTGGTGGAGGTACATAGAAGGACTCCTTCTCACTCTCTGCCTACTCTCTGCTCCATCAGCCACCTTCTGGAAAGCCCTTTCCCGATTGACCTGATGCTACTCTGCCCTGAATGTATAAGAAAAAGCCAAGTTGTGCATAGCTTCCCTGCCCTTGGATGCTCCCCTTTCTTTGACCCTGGGTCCAGGATACAAAAAACAACTTCTCTGTTGTCCTCAGCACAAGGCATGGAGGGGGGTGAGACCCTCAACACACAGCAGTGAGCACTCTGGTTTGGGGACTGGAAAGCAATAATGTGCCCAGTCGTCCAAACTAGAAAATTCCATCCAGCTGTGACCAATAGGACTCCCACCAAGTCCTGGCAAACCTTTGCTTAAAGGAGTACATTTTTCTTCATCCCTACTGCTATTACCTTAGTTCTGGTCTCATCCTGAACCACCCGGAACATGGCAAACATTCCCACCCTGCTCCATCCTCTTCCTCCATGCCAGAGAAAAACTTGCTAATTACTTAGCCATTTTCCAGTGGTTCCTATGATCCTACAGGAGCAGAAAGTGCAAAACCTTGCACTTATGACCCTTAATAGTTCAGCTGGGGCTTTCCTCCATTCCCATGCCATGCCACTTCCCCATACACAAGCCTTGCTGCAACCAAACTGAATTTCTCCCCAGGGCCCTAACACACCATCTTTTCAGCAAGCTCAGCCTTTGAATAGCATCTTAAATGTCACCTCTGCTAGGAAGCCTCCCAGCTTTCCCAAGCAGGATTAGTTGTTGGACACCACAGCACTTTGTACCTACTTCCATCAACACACATACCACGTTATGGTTAGTTGTGTGTCTATACTGGCAATCCAGATCTTAGTCCCGTAGAGCTGGATAAGGTTCATTGAATTCCAGTTTTGTGCCCTGTGGAAATCTGAAACCTTTCCTGTGGCTTCTGTGAATTCCCAGGGATCTGTATTTTCCCCGTCCCCCAGCTGCACCTCCTGCTTTTAGGCATGCTTCCTCTGGTCTGCACAACGTTGACCCCAATATGACGAGAGCCACCATATAAGGCTATATAGATTGTGCCCTGCTCAAGGGCACCACCAAGCTAAGGGGGCAAAGAGGTCGAAAAAACCAGCCTGTGCCCTGCTCACCTTCTGCACCCACCCAGAAGGGGCTCCTTTTACCAATTTGTACAAATGTGCAACATGGGCCGGCAGTGGTCCCATGCCCTTCCTAAGTTTCCAATACAAACCCTTCCTTAGAGTAAGCATTTGTGGTACAGAAGACTACTTGACTACTTGGGGGGCGGGGGCAGGGGGAAATGCAGGCAGTGGCATTTCTATTCTTAAAATATTGTTTTAAGTTTCTTAGTGCCATTTCTTCCTACATAATCCCCAACCTCACACCAGCTCATTGGATCCTCTCATCTCTGCTCTACTCCCCTTCTTTTCCCTTCCCTTCCCTCCTCTTCCCCCCAGCTTTTCCTACTCCTCTATCTCCCCCTCCCTCCTTCCCTCCTCCTCCCCCTCCCCTTCTTCCTCTTCTTCTCCTCCTCTCTCTCCTTCTCCCTCTCCTCCTTCTTCTACCTCTCATTTTCCCATGAGCAACTCAACCACTTTGTTCTTTATTTCTTGGCCAACACAGACTTTCTCCTTCAGCTCAGGAATTTACCAAGATGTTTTTGCAAACAAAGAATGTTCATTCCCTTAGGGACACCAATTGATACCTACTGTTAAGATAATGCACAGTTCATATTATTACACATACGTCTGTTTCCCTCCATGTTTATTAATTTTTGAAGGGTAGAAATTGTGTTTCCGTGGTGCCCATCTTAGACTTTCAGCCAATATTTGGTAAACGAAGAACTGAAATCACTTGGGGCTAACCAAGAACAGGCTCAGGTTTTCACTCTGCCACTTATAGGTGAGGACTTCAGACAATTAGCCTCTTAGAGCCTCAGTTCCTTCACCTATAAAAGCATCAGGACTAACTTGAGGTAAGTGAGGCACTCAGGGCTCAACATTTAAGGAAGCACTCACTTGTAGGCTTGACAAAATTTAAGGAGCCTGAAAGTGGGTGCCTCCTTAAATTTTGTACTCTAGGAAACTCACTTGCCTCACCCTAGTCCTGGCCCAGCTCTATAAAATAGGGATAATAATGGTATCCATGTCATGAACCACTAGCATTTCTTACTAAGTTTTAGTAAAGTGTTCAAGTGCAGTCCTTATTATCATTTCAAGCTGCTTTATATGAATCATTAAATGTAATAGAAGCTACTTGAAAATTAATGTTTAGAGTTGTAATGATTCAAACAGACCTCTAGTAATTTTCAGCTTGGTAGAAAATGTTTTTATACACACATTTGTTGTCCTGTGAGTTGGGATATATATGAATACATCTTCATGTCTTATTCTGAATCATTATTACATAGAGTTGTCATGTGAGAAGCAGATTCATTTTATCTTGGAGCGTCCGTCCACAGGAATTTTGGGCTAAGCCTATTGGACATCACTATTTGTTCTGTATGTCCATTGCAAATTAATCCAATGCCTGTCTCTCCCATTTGGCATCACAGATGCCTCTATTTGTACCTCAGTTTCATTGCTCTGAAGGCTGAATGCCTATCAAGTTGGGTGTTTCAACATTCCTAGGCTGGACACCTGCCCAGGTGCCCTCGGAAAACTGCCTCTTGGCCAACTGCCATGAAGTCTCATTGCATATCTCCTCTTTGGATTTCAAACAAGATCCCATTTTGACATGTTAGACTCTTCTAAAGTTCTCTTTTTAAAAAATTCTTCCTGACATTGAATCAATGCCTTCTGAGGGCATTAGGTCAGGTATAATTTCTTAACATGTACCCCATGGGGAAAAAAATTATGATTATTTTGAAATATACTGAACCCATCCATAAAATTATAGCAAACTTTTAAAACTGTAAATGTCTGAACTCAGCTTAGTAAAATTTTCAGAAAGAAGAGTCACAGTACTCCCTCTGGGTAGAAATAAAAATCTGAGCCACACCCCTCACCCCCCCCACACACACACCTGAGGCTTCCCATGGTGAAAATTCCATGTTCTATAGCTCATTTGAAGTAAGATCATCCTCAAATGCCCTTCACACTGGGTAAAACCATCCAGCTGTTCTCACACGAGGTGATGGCAAAGAAACAGGAACTTAACCACATTTATGTGGCTGGGGCTGATGATGGACAGGTGAGGATGTCAGGCAGGTTGAGGGATACTGAGTAGTGGTGGACAGTACCTGGCACATAGCAAGGCTTCCATAAGTGCTATCATCTGTTATGTGAGAGATGCAGAGTGCAGAAGCGCCCACCCCCCGTCATTACATCTATGAGAAACAAATGAGGAAACATATATAAAGCAAAAAGATTGCTAGAAAGTACACGAAAATGTCAACAATAGTTGTGTTTGGATGACCAGGAATTCTTTCCCTTTCTTCTTTTTTTTTTTTTTTTAAGATTTTACTTATTTATCTGAGAGAGAGCAGAGCAGCAGAGAGATTGGGAGAGGGAGAAGCAGACTCCTCGCTGAGCAGGGAGCCTGACGTGGGGCTCGATTCCAGGACCCCCCGAGATCATGACCTGAGCCAAAGTCAGACACTTAACTGAGAAACCCAGGCGTCCCTTCCTTTCTCCTTTTCGATATGTTCTCATTTTTCTTTAATGAACATGTATTGGGTTTATCATAGATAGCATACAATGTTAGTTATTAAATTTTGAGAGATATTTTTGAGCTGCTCTATTTTGTCTGCTCTCAGCCTTTACAAATCAAATACACTCGGGACCTCTGAAGTATCCTGAGGCAAAGGATGTGAGGAAGACTTCATGGGAAATGAAGGGACCCGTCCTCTGGCAATGAAGCTAATATTTTTTTTTTTCTTTTTCTCTTTGTCTTTCTTTTTTGTTTTTTCTTTTTCTTCTCCCTCCCTCCCCACGTGGAGCTGAATCAATGATTTGCAGCTGTGAGAGCTGCCGCATTTATTTCTCTAATTTTTTTCTACCAAAAATTCCCATTGCCAAAGCTGCCTGTGCAAAACAAAAACACATAAACATTTACGAGTGTGTTATTGTTTTTTAAGCGAAACAAAAATGAATTTATCCTAAAAACAGCCAGACCATGTGGGTCAACCTTTTTTTTTTTTTTTTAAGTTCCTTTTTTCACACCAGCAGATTTAGCAGCCAGAAACTGCTGGAGTCTCTTCGCAGAACCCAAGCAACATAAAGGCATTGACCTCTGGTAAACTCCTGACCAGCCCAGCCAGTGAATAAAGTAAACAAAAATCCCACAACTAAAGCTTGATTTTCTGACCCAGCTGTGGGACAGGATGTGGATGTTTTAAAACAAACAAACCAACAACAAAATGCAACCACCACCACCAACTCCCAAGCGCCAGGGTGTGGCCCCACTCACCCCGAGCAGCGAGCAGCGAGCAGCGCGCGTCCTGCCCAAAATGCTCCTGCAAGAAATCCTGCATGAAACATGACTCCGAGCTCCTGGACTGTTAGAGCCGAACTGGAGGTCACCTGGCACTCATTAAAAGCCCTGACTCAGGTGCTACGTGTGGAGGGCCTTAGTTAATAAGTCGGTGCAGCAGTTGACAACCTTGAGTGCACTGGGCATGTCCTGCATCTTTGTGGTGAAAGAGGGGGTTAAAATGATCAATGATCGAGCATCCCCCTAGGTCACGTCCCCTCACCTGCCTTATCTCGGTGCATCTCTACAACAACCCTTATGAAGTGAGGATCATTGTTCCCATTTTGCAGGAACAAAATGAGGAAACTGAGGCCCAAAGAAGCAAAGGAACTTGAGGAGAGTCACCCAGTAATTTCTCAGCAGAGCCTGGAATAAAACCCAGACCCCCTAGCAGTTGCCCTTATAAGGATGGACCGGGAATTCCCTGGTGTGGAGGACACATCCCTGGAATCTCCTACATTAGGAATTGTCAAACCCCAAAGTTCAACTACTCAACCTGACCCTGTGTCTAAGTGGGTTTCTGAGTGGTTTAAAGGAAGGGTGAGGTTCTTTTTAAATTAACACCTTTGGTCCTGGTGTGCCTGTGTCACCATAGCAACCGTTAACTCCCTGGGGAGTCTGCGAGCAGCTCTCAGGAGATGAAGAGGGTGACGGCCGTCCCATCTAGTCTCTGAATCTTGTCTTCTGATAGTACAGGAGCCAGGCTCTTCCGGCCTGATCCGCAAGCGGCCACTGCTTCCTCGGCACGCTTTATCTGAGCCTGGAGGGTGATGGGGTTAGAAGATAATGGGCAAATATTTTAGGACCAACTCTTCATAAAAGAACAGGGAGGCCTGGGAGAGGATTTCCCTAAATCTAATCTACCCCTGGTGGGACAACAGTCAATCTTTAGGACCATGCCAGAAGATAGTAAGAGGGCTTGTTGACCACAAACTTTATCTAAAGTTCTCAACCCAATGTTAAAATCAGGAGAAAATGCTTTTTGGGGGAAACTATATATATATATATGTTCATATATATATATATATGTTCATATATATATATATATATATATATGTCATGAGGAGCTCCCTTCAAAATTAACAGTATATTTTAAGGCATAATCTGTCTATTCTAAAGCCTCCTGTCTTAACTGTTACAAAATCTTCCTTCTTGAGAATCTTGGCAGGATGTTAGATTGGGCACTGATTAGTTCGGGGCAGAAGGGGATTGGCATGCACTCACTCGGGGTAGGGAGAGATTTAGGTCTTTTTGAAGAGAAGGAACAGAGGTGAAAGAGATATAAAAATGTAACCCTCCCCCACAGGGCTTGGTTCCCACAGCTGAGCTGCTGATTCTATAAGCAGGCTTCTGCTTCATAAGAAAATGACCCCCTTAATTTTGGCTCTAATTTCCTTTTGGTCATAATTACCTGTTATTATAATAATCTTATTACCACAATACAAAGCTCTAGAGGATAAGGAAAATATAAAAATCACCACTAATCCTATCACCAGCCCATAACAACATTTTAGGGTTTTGTTGTGTTTTTTTTCCCTGCAAATCTTTTTCCCTCTGTATGAACTTCATTCATCCATCCAACAAATATTTATTGAACAACTGCTACGTGTCAGATCCTGAGGTCTCCGTTGTTGTAGACATTGTGCCAAACACAATCTTGTCCCTCATTCTCACTGAATATTATAAACAGCTTATATTTCTACCATTACAAAAGAAAAAGACAACATAAAAACCCTCAAAATTAAACTCTATCCTCAAAGCCCAAGGTGATGTCCCAGGAGCACCCTGGGAGATCCTGAGGGTGGGAAGCGACTGGGGGCCTAAAGTCTGGTTGTTTCTTATTCATTTGTGCCCAGGAGAGGGAGTCGCCTCAACTGGTTGGAGAGCCTGGCTGGTCACTCATCTCTAGGCAGGTCCATCAGCCCCAATGTCGTGGGTCCTCAAAAGGAGGAGAGATGTCTCCCTGAAAGGAGCAGGTCTTTCTACTCCATACCACCTGCACCTTCTCACCTCCACTGACCTGGAGCTTGGACAACCTGGAAGCCTTGGACACTTCGTCCCAGGGAAAGAGCACAAAACCTCTAGACAATCTGTTTCGCCCCTCAAGCCCTTGGAACAAACAAGATAGCAGCCCCCTGCTTGCCCGTCTTGCCCTCCGTGACAGTCAGCCTGCAGTCCCTGGCCCCCTGTGCCACCCACACTGGAATGTAAATGCAGAAACCACCAATCTTCCTGGGATCCAACAGCCAGCACAGGGTGCGTGTGTCTCCATCCCACCCGACAGGAACCCAGCACTCTCCTCGCACCCTTCCCCCCACAACCCCTCTCCCACTTCAGGGCCCTAAGCTGCTCTCCTCCTGTGTTCATCAGGCCCCCTACCCAAAGCTCAGGAGGGAAACTGAGCTGATAGAAAATGGGGAGATAGTGGGTCCAGCAGGCTTCTTGGAGGCCTCCTCCTAATGCAGCGGGGCTTACTCAATGTGAGGGGCCCTGAGGAAATGGGGGCATTCACCTCCTTCTCCATGCGTCACTCACCCCGACTCTCATCATGGTCTTTGTACCGGGAGCGAAAGCAGCACACATAAGGACAGAAAAAAATATTCATATGATAATAACAACAGTCAAAATCTCTTGTTGATGATAACTAGCCAAGTCCTTTATGTTGCCCTTTACGTAGATCACCTCATTTAATTCTTGGAATAGATTAGTTATTATCCCCATTTTATTTTTTTTTTTAAGATTTTATTTATTTGAGATAGAGAGAGAGAGAGAGATCACAAGCAGGGAGGAAGGATACAGGGAGAAGCAGACTCCCCACTGTGCAGGGAGCCTGATGCGGGGCTCAATCCCAGGACCCCGGGATCATGACCTGAGCCAAAGACAGACTTTTACCCAAATGAGCCACCCAGGTGCCCCTATTATCCCCATTTTAAACATGAGGAAATTTAAGCTCAGAGAGGTTCCGTGACTTGCCCAAGGTCACACAGCTAGTAAGTGGTGAAGGGGGGTTTGGACCCAGGCAGTCTCACTCCAGAGCATACCTCATTTACATGGGAAACATGATATGATGGATTTGCTCCTTGTCAACTTGCTAGTTGGAGCACGTTGAGTCATATTGCCCATTCATAAAATAAGAATAATGTACTTATTCAACTCATCTGAACCATATGCTTCCCCACACTTCTCCATTCTCACTCGTCCTCATTTCCACAAAACAAAAATTATTTTCTCTGTGGAGAAACTCTCAGGAGGAAAGCAAGCTAATTGGCTCAACCACAAATCCTAGGGATATTTGCATTTTTAAAAAAGTGTAAGCTTTTGGGCTTAGGCATGGTGGGAACATTTTTTTTAGGATTTTTTTTCAAGTAATCTCTATACCCAATGTGGGCTCGAACTCACAGCCCTGAGATTAAGAGTCGTGCGCACCACCGACTGAGCCAGCCAGGCATCCGGTGAACATTTTCAATTGTGGATGGTGGCAATGAAGAAAGCAAAATTTTTCATTCCATCCAACCCTACTTACAATTCAGTTTGGCCTTACAAATAGCTCCTTACAAGAATGCTGAACGTGGCATCAGGAAACCTGCTTTTTAGATTTAGTCTTGTCAACCACTAGCTCTTTGATTCTAAGTGAGTCAACTGATTCCTGAGAGCCTTGGTTTTCCTACCTGTAAAATTGGAAAAACGCCTAGCTGCTAGTGTTGTTGTGGAGCTTAAATAAAATAATGGACACAAAAGGGCTTTGAAAATCCTAAATAGCCACAAGACAGGAGATGTTATTGTGGATTATAATAATTAAATTCTAAGTTGCCGTTGATAACCATAATACTAACAGTAAGTTCAAGTGGCATTTAATTTCTGGTAAAAAGCACTTTCCAGAATGACATCCAGCTTTGGTCTGTGTCATATAGTTTACTGGTAAATACTTGTGTATGGGTGGCAAGTGACATCCCCAGATGTGTCTAAGCCAATAGGAACACAAGACAGCCATCGTCCCTATGTCTGATTCCTCCTCTCTGAAAAACGTCGTCCTGTTGTAAGTAATGGCATACACTTGGCATATCTGAAGAGTAGCCAAGAAGCCAGTGTGGCCAGAGCACAGAGAGCCAGGGAGACAGTGGGAGGGAATGAGCTCAGAGAAGCAGTAAGCGACAAGGGCCTGTGGCACCATGGAGGGGGAAAGCCACTGGAGGGCTGTGAGCAGAGCATGATGGGACCCAGCTCAGGTCTGACTGGACCCATCCTTGTGGAAGCAGGGAGGCCAGTGAGGAGAACAGAATCTCTACAAGAGGCATGGTGGCTGGGAGCAGGGAGTTAGCGGTAGAGGTGGTAAGAAGTGACAGGAGTCTGAACAGAAGAAAGGATGTGTAGGAGAGAATGATGTCAAGGATGAGCCCCATTTTTGGCCTGAGCAATTGGAAAGAGGACAGTGGAGCAGGTCCTGGGGAGATGAGGAGTTTAGCTTTTAAAAAATAATTGAAAGAATTATACTTTTCAGTTTTACTAAAATTTTTCCATATGTGATTCTTTAAGAAAAGGCCCACGTATGCATAATACACATTATGCTTTTCAAAGCAACTTCTCATCCATGACCTCATTTGATCCTTAAAGCCACCTCGTGAAGTGGCTGCCATTGTCCCCCACTGGATCAGTGAGAATTGGAGCAGAGAAATGGAGTCACCGTGGCTGATAGAGAATAAGGGATCTGTTATAGAAATAAGACTTTCTGCAGTGCGTGAATGCCAGAGAAGTGTGCGTCGGCTGTCGTGCCTCAAGTTGATACAGGTCAGTGGACTGGAGGTTGGGAAGGAAAGCTGGACGTGAGATGACTCGAGCGAGAACAGACCGGAACCCACGTGGACGATCTAGACCCCATGGAGATCAGCTGGAACCCACATCTGTCTTCCACCGCCTCCAACCTCAGTGTCACAGATGACCTCCAGGAGAAGCTGCGCCCTTTGCATGTAACTGCACACCCTGCGGCCAGGACTTGACAAAGTGACAGGAGGACCGTAGGAGCTGAAGGCACCGTGGGCCCAGCTCCACCGACTGGCTGAGCTAGCAGGTCAGCAGCAACGTGTGAGTGCCGCCATGGCGCCCACTACAGCTTGAAAATGGTTCCTGCTTCGCTTCCACCTTCCAAAGCTAGCACACTCGTGCCCTGGGGCCAAGTCTAAATGGGATCCACCAGGAAGGGAGTTCTGGGAACCAGGATTCCAGCTTAGCTGAGTTGACATGGTAGCAAGCCACCACACCCACTTTACAAATGAAGAAAATTACCACCCAGAAGAATTAACCGACTTGCCCATGGCCTTGCAGAACAACGGTAGCAGCCATTTTATCAGGACCCAGGTTTGCTGACCCCTTGCCAACTGGCTTTAGCTCTTATTTTTTGAACCCTTGCTGTGGTGCAGACACTGACCCATCACATCCAATGCTCACTGCAACTCTATGGAATCGGTATTATCAGGCCCATTTATAGATGAACAGGCTGAGGCTCAAACAGAAGTCCATGAACCAATGTAACACAGCTACGAAAAGGGATAGCTGAGACTCAGACACAGGCTGGTCAGACCTCAAGCCCCACACTCAGCTTCCGTGTGTGTGGTCTTCCTCGCCACTAACTCCATGCCCACCCTGTTTCCCAGGGTGGAGTATCAGAACGTGGCCCACAGCAAGAGAGGTGCTGGCACCCCAGTTTCTCCTCTGTAGCCTGTGGTGCTGGTCTGGGGCCAGTTCTCTCCCACTCCCAGGGACAGTGTAAACACGTGGTGCGAAGTGCTTTGGTTAGCACAATGAGGACTTGCACTGACGGGAACGTGGACTCTAAACACGATAGACCAAAACACCGGGGAGCACAAGTTTGGACCTGGAAGAAGACCCCCAGCTCTCAGCCACAGGAGCCAGAAGCATACAAGTCAAGCGAGTGCTCCCTCCATGCTGAGAAATTTCCCAGGATTCCAGAGAGGCCAGAAAATAGAGCTGGGTGGGCATGGGGAAAGGCCTATTACTTTAGCAATGAAACCTGAGATTTGTGGCTCTGGAATTAGCAAACAACTCTACATTCATTTAATTCTCTTGATGATGATCATCATCATCAAAACAGCTATTATTACTTGCTGTAGTTGATTGCTTATTTTATGCCAGGCACTCTTCTAAGCATTTCACATTAATTAACCCAGTTATTCCTCATAATAAGCATATACAGTAGGATGTATCATTGTCCCCATTTTACAGATGGGGAAACAGAGGCACAGAAAGTTTAAATAACTAGCTCATAGTCATAGGAGTCCACGAAGTCTGCCTCCAGAGCCTAACCTCTCAACCTTTACCCTAATCGACTCCCCAACAACCCTGTGAGGGAAGGAGACAGGAAGAGAGAGTGGGAGGACTATGGTTCCCATTTTGCAGATGAGGAAACTGAGGCTTGGGATGGTTGACTAAGGTATCTAAAACCTTCCTGGCAAGCCCAGGTTTGAAGCCAGAGCTGTTGGACTACAAAGCCCATGCTCTTTCTACTCTGTCACTCAGCCCTGCTGACTGGCACATTCAGGACTTGAAACCAAGTCTTTAAATGTCTAACTCAAGCTCAACCACAGTTCCTTATGATTTGCTAGAAAGACTTGTTGCTTTGAATACCCAAGTGGAAAATTTGCTAGCCAAAGTCAGTCTGGAGGCCAAAAGCCATCTACCTGGTGAGCAGAAGGGTCCTCTCACACTTTCGGTCAGCAAAGTACCAACACTGACTTCCACTCCTTGGAAATGGTGCCTCACACCCTGGAACCAGAAGAACAAAAATAGTCTGATGCTTGGAGGTTAAAAACCCCAACTCTGGTCTATGGTCATCACCGTGGTCACCTCAGTGTTCGGCCCGTTGGGGGCAATGGTATGATCACTTACCCATAGTTCCACAAAACTCACTCACCCGGCAGGGGCTTACTAGGTATCGCCTCCGTACAGGCACACTAGGAGCGAGACGTACATAAGGGAGCTCACACACAGTTCCTGCCTTCAGTGACTTTACTGAAGCAGTTCCCCCCCCCACAGCCCCACCACATACCTAATGTTAAGAACCATCACAGGAAGGGCGCCTGGGTGGCTCAGTTGTTAAGCGTCTGCCTTCGGCTCAGGTCATGATCCCAGGGTCCTGGGATCAGGCCCTGTGTCGGGCTCCCTGCTCAGCGGGAAGCCTGCTTCTCCCTCTCGCACTCCCCCTGCTTGTGTTCCCTCTCTTGCTGTCTCTCTCTGTGAAATAAATAAATAAAATCTTTAAAAAAAAGAGAGAGAGAGAACCATCACAGGAACCAGTGGAAGTTAGTAGGAAAACAGCTGATAAAAATTTCTTTCATCATTCATCAATGATGAATTTCATCAATAATAAGTAAATACACATTGAGTTTCTCTTATTTGTCGGGCACTCTGCTAGGTGCTTTGGATGTGAATCACATTTAATCTTCATAACACCCCCGTACGGGAGGTATAATTATCTTTATTTTACAGACAAGGAAACTGAGACACATGCAGAGAAAATGTCTTGCTCAAGATTATCCTATGAGATAGTGTTAATAATTCTAGAACCCAGATCTGACTTCCAGCTCAGAATTCTTTTACTTTGTTAATTTTTTTAAAGTAAGCTCTATGCCCAATATGGAGCTTGAACTCATGATCCTGAGATCAAGAGTTGTATGCTGTACCAACTAAGCCAGCCAGGTGACCTCAGCTCAGAGTTCTTCTAATCCCATCATACTAGAAAGGGAATTATAAGATCCTGGAGATCCAACAGCAAAGCCAACACACAAAAAGGAGCGAGAGAGGCAAATCAGTGAGAAAGTAAAGGGTTTTTTTTTACCTACCAGTGAAAAGCAGAAGTGGCTAGGACAGCTGGTTGCCCAACAATGTGACGTGTGTCCCTTCCATAGTGGAGAGGGGTCACAGAGAAATTACTGCCAAGCTGGGGTCTCCCTTTCCCCTTGGGTCTTGATATGGCCATGTGACTTGCTTTCACCAATAGAAGGTGGACAGAAGCCACTTATATCACTTTTGGGTTGGAGTGTTGAAGAAGTGAGTATGCCTTCTCTACTCCCATTTCTCCCATTGACTGCAGAAAGCAGATGATCCTGTGGACACTGGGTTTCCTGCAACCCTGCTGGGAGAAGAGCAGCTTGGTAAACAGAAACACACATTTGGGCTTGATGTGACCAAGAAATGAACTTCCATTCTGTTGGCTCATTATACGTGTGTGTGTGTGTGTGTGTGTGTGTGTGTGTGTTGGGGGGGTGGTGTTACTTGTTACAGCTTCTAGCATGACCTTAACTAAATATGGTAGATGAGGCCGAAGTGCCAGGCTCTGAGTTATAATGGAATAGAATTCATTCCATCTTATGGGTAGTCAATAAATCAACCTATATGTACCTGTTTTGAATCACAGGTACATATAGGTTAACTGGACTTTCTAAGGACAGGAAAGACCTTTGATCAGAGGGTCAACCTTCACTAGGCAGGGAGTTGCTCAGGGACGGGAGCTCTCACTGCTCTCTGCATCTGGGTCTTGCACAGTGCCTGGTTCTCAGTACACATCCAACATGTGCTCAATGAACAGATAACTTCCTAGGTCCTCCTTGCCATCAGAACATAGTAAATGGATGCAAGACTGAAACTTAGTGGCAAATATCTTGGAACCAGAAACAAAAGGAGTATTTCTAGAACGTCCAGGAAAGAATCTTAACTAAGCCTCGAGCCTCTCTCCACCAGACAGACCCGACGAACATGACAGCAGATAGCAATACAGAAATATTTGGGACTTAAGTGACATTACACTTACAGTAAAACAAAAGAAGAAATCCTTCAATAAAATACACTTGTGATGGCCCCACCAGGGAAGGTTTCCTATGGCATGAATGGAAGTGTTACAATCCTTGTCCTAATCCATGACCAGCCCTTGTATCCCCAAAGGATTTTTCTGCTTAGGAAGTTGTATGGGGAGGGCCTTGACATAACCTGGGGGAGAGCTTATGATAAATGTTTTAACAGGGTACAGTAGCCAAAATATGATACTTGATGTGGAAGGAAACCCAGATGGTGCTTGAGATGTCAGGAAATACAATTTTCTGTTTTATCTGGGGAAAAATTTTTCCCTGAATTCCAGAACCTTCGGTGACCTGGCCTCATAGAGAGTCAACTTGAAGTCTCAACACAAAAGGATCTCTTTGTATTTGTTCAGGATGGGGTCCTGGCCCCCTACATCTGGGACCACTCAGCAGCTGGACTAGGTCCCTCTAACTAAAGCTGCAGCAGAATTCAAGTGATTCAACTAAGAAAGAGACTCATTCATTTGAAGGCCTGCGGGCTGATAAACACGGAGGAGAGGAGGAGAGCCCATGCTAGATGGCAAGTGCTCCGCAGATATCGCTCCTTTACTATGGGCACTTTGAAGATACCTTCACAACAACTCTGAAAAGCAGGTTTCCTACTACCACCTTATGAACTCATCCAACTGAGGCACGCCAGCCATCCAGCCAGGAAATAGCAGGGTCTGGCTTCAAGTCCAAATCTAGAGGATGCCAAAACCCACCATGCACCGCAGATGCCCCTTAGGCGGTAACCTCCTGACTCCAGATGCAACATGCTTCCCACCATATCGCCGCTGCCTGGGGCAAAGGGAAAGACATTCCTGCCCTAAATTACACACAGTGCCTCCACATCAGGATTTGGCTTTGCTGAAAGGACGGGGCTAAAATATCTATAATTTAAAGGATCAGGAGATACCATAAATACATGATCTCTCAGGAAACCCCTTGGCCCCTCGCTTTGGTGCCTAGTTAATTCAACTGCCATCACTACCAAAGGCAAGAGCATGCATTTCTCCTCTCTTGCCTCTTGCCTTATGAGCGCAGCATTAACTGTTGTTCTGTAACCTTCTTTTATGATGAGGTGCCTGAAATATAACACTCTCAGCAGTTTAGACCACAAAACTGACTTTAACACATTACGATACATTTGGGGATTCAAACCTCTTGGAAGCAGGTCAAATGCAGGTACCGAGTTTGCTGTAGAATTCAGCTCACTAAGTCGGACACATAAAGCTGCATTTGCATTCCAATCTGTTATACCTCTAAGCCCAGCTAGACGATTTCCCCAAGCCCCAACACTGGGGAGTGCCAAGCTCATTCTGGCTGGAAACTAAGTACAGTCTCCAGAGCTTAGGCCAAAATTGTTTTTTCCAGGACCCCTTGACATGCCTAGGTCACCTGCCTTCTTTTCTGAGCCCCCCTGAATTCCCCTCTCTCTAGCCAGCCATTCTTGCTCTTTACCCAAACCTCCCCTCACGAGTTTTCTTTTCATTTTTCTATCCTCGTCCCATAGAATCATTTTTAAAATTTTGATATCTCTTAGGCATTTAAAACTGCCTACATATCACAAAAATAGGACACAAAAGTATCATCTACATCCTGCCACTTGTCCGGTCCCTAGTTCATTCACAGACACACTAGCTATAGAGTTAGCATAATTACATCACAAATACAATTTTGGCAGCTGCTATATTCCTTTATGGCTGGGATGGTAAATGGGCCTCATCTCTCACCCTGACTTTGGCCGGTCTACCTAGGGAGCTGACTTAAAAAACTCCTAGACTCAGCAGGTAAGCGTGCTGGGACAATTAGGGATTTTTGCCACTGACTCATGTTATGGAGAAAGGATGGGGTCGGGGGGTGGGAGCACATGAACATATCCACTTTTCTATACTGTCAATGTCTGCTGTAGATTGTCTGATAACATCACCTCTACCAATTCCTCCAGTCCCTGGGCGCATGGAGGTTGAGTGTCTGTCCCCTTGAATCTGGGCTGGCTTTTTGACCAGTTTTGGCCAATAGAATGCAGTGAAAATGACACTGTTGACATCCAGCCCTTTGAGGTCTTGAAGCCTCTGTGTACCCTCTTGGGATCCAGCCACCATGTAAAGAAATTCAAGTTGGACTAGATGAGAGATCCTATGGAGAGAGAGAGAAGCCCAGTCAGTCCCAGATGCTCCAGCCACCTCAGTGCAGCTCCAGGCACAGAAATGAAGCCTTCTTGGATGCAGGCCACACGAGGCTCCTAGCTGAATGCATCCATATGAGTGACCTGGGGAGTACCACATGCTCCGGAAGAATTTTCCAGCAATACCCAGAAAATCCACAGAATCATGAGAAATAATACAATATTGTGGGTTTGGGCCACAATTTGGGGGGATTCTGTTACACAACAGTAGATAACACATGCAACGTTATTTTTTTAATAGCTGATTTTCCTAATTTCCACTTTAGACCATCACATCACCTCCTGCCTAACATCTTCCTTGACTCTTCTCCACCCAAATGGAAATTGCAATTCTCTTTTGTATCTCTTCTGACTCCTTATCTGTCTCCCCTACTGGACTGTGGACTGATGGAGGCCACTGTCTGGGTTTCATTCATATTTCTATCACCAGCTGTATAAGAGAGGGCATAGTGGTAAGAGCTCAATAAATGTTTAATGAATGAATGAACCAAATTAATAAATTGTCCATGGCACTGTGTCTTCTCTCTGCCTGCAATACTGTCTCCTCTCCCCTCCATGCACTGGCATGTCTCCCTCACTTCACCAGATCTCTTACCAGCAAGGATTCCCTCTACCACCAGATCCAAAATAGCAACTTCCTCTATCCCTCTACAGCCTTTTATTCGCCTTTACTTTCCTTCATAGCCCTTATAACCCTCTGAGAGTTTATATACTATTTCCTGCTTGTCTCTCCCCATTAGAAAGTAAGCTCATGATGTCAGAGACTTGCTTTATTCACTGTTGTGCCCTAGTACCAAGAACAATGCTTGACCTCTAGTAGATGTTCAATAAATATTTGTTGGGTGAATAAATAAATGTATCATAACAAGAACAACAAATTTGGGCAGTTTTCTCACTTTTGATTTGGGCTGTCCTACCTTTCACCTTGAGCCTTCTTGTGGTAGGCATGGTTAGTACACACCAACATCCAGCTCTCTCTTCCTGCCTGGGCATATAGAAAACTAGTCATCCCAACAATCTTGACACTAGGTGTGGCCACGTGCGTGGATGTGGCCAAGGGGCTCTGAGGGGGAGTGACAGCTAGCACTCCTGGGCTAAAGCACAGTGGAGAGGATGTGTTTTCTCCACAAGCTCTCGCCCTGCCTGATGTTGAGATGATGGGGACACCAAATCAAAGGAGTGTGGGATTGCTGAGACACTGTATGGAGAACAGCTGCCCTGGAGAGTCGCCCATAACCACAGGGGACTTTTCATGAGTCAGAAATAAGCTTGCGTGAAGTCACTGAGATTTTAGAGTGGGCTGTTAGTACAACAGCCTAGCCCAACCTGATTAAAAAAAAAAAAAAGCCTATTTAGTTCAAATTCCTTTACATCTGAGAAATAGATGAGGCACATGCGTGGGAAAGAGGGAAAGAATGAGGTGTTTCCAACACCCAAATACTAATCTACAATTTCCAAGTACAAATGTGTCCACTCTGAGCCAGGCATGGTGCCAGGTCCTGGGCTAGGCGCTGAGGAAATAGGGATGAATCTGACTTTATCCCTCTTCTCACATAGATCACAGACCAGCAAGAAAGACAGGCATGTTGGGGCACCTGGGTGGCTCAGTTGGGTAAGCATTGGACACTTGATTTCAGCTCACGTCATGATCTCAGAGTCTGAGCCCATGCTCAGAGTTGAGTCTGCTAAAGATTCTCTTCCTCTGCCTCCCCTTTCACCCCTCCCCTCGCTTGCACATGCTCTCTCTCTAAAGTGAATAAAATAAATCTTTTCTTAAAAAAAGAAAGACAGGCATGTTACTAAAATATGAAGGGATATTGCATGGTTATAGTTCTACCATGTACAAAATGCTCAGGGCATTTTGGGTGGGACAATTCATTCTGCCTGTTTCCATATTAAGGTCACTCTGGGCTCAGCCAAACAAGCACCGTTCCTAGAATACTCACAGGAGCCAGACCAGGTCAGACTATCTGTGGCAGTTAAAGTGGGCAAACAAAGAAAGGGGGCAAAGTTTTCCTTCCTTGCTTATCATGCCGGCTTTGGCTCCTGCAGCTGGCTCTCCTTTCTCAATGTGGAAGGCTTTCCCTGGTTCTGCAGGTCTTCCCCCAAGGCCTGTCCTCTAAAATCAGAGCCCTAAGCTGCTGTATTAGTCAGGATTCTTCAGAGAGAAACAGGACTACTGATTGATAGATTGATTGACTATAAGGAATTGGCTCAAGCAATTATGGAAGCTGAGAAGTCCTAAGATCTGTAATCGAGAAGTTAGAAACCCAGGAGAGCCAATGTTGTAGTTCTAGTCCAAGTCCACAGGCTTGAGAATCAAAAGAGCCAACAGTGTAACTTCCAGTCTGAAAGCCCGAAGGCTCAAGACCCAAGAAAAGCCGATGTTTCAGTTCAAGTCCAAGGGCAGGAAAAGACTGACGTCCCATTCTGAAGCAGTCAAGCAGAAGGAGTTCCCTCTTACTCAGCCTTTTTTGTTCTATTCAGACCTTCAATTGATTGAATAAGGCCCACCCACATTAGAGGGTGCAATCTGCTTTACTTAGTCTACAGATTCAAATGTTAATCTCATCCAGAAGCAGCCTCACAGACAAATCCAGAATAATGTTTGACCAAATATCTGGGCACCCCATGGCCAGTCAAGTTGACACATAAAGTTAACCATCACAGCTGGTGACACCTGTCCTGCCTGCTTTCCCATGGATTCACAGCCAGTTCACTTTGGGAAGCAAAAAGGAGAGAAAGAGAATCCAAGAAATCAATGCACAATTACAATGAAAGTAAATCTCATTCCTTTCGTGGCTACTGGTAGCCAGGCATGTGAGACACATGCTCTCTAATCTTCATAACAACCCTGCAACATGGGAAGAATGAGTTCCATTCTCCAGATAAGGAACTTCAAGGTCAGAGAGGTTAAGTACTGGCCCAAAGTCACACTACCAATAAGTCATTGTATCTGCTAGTGGCTCTTCAAGGTCTGTACAACACAGGCTTCATTGAATTCCCGCCCTGTAGCCAAGATCCTGACTTTAGTATCTGTTCTGCCTGCTCTGGAGCCCTATGGTTAGTTTCCCTCCTATGTGTTTGCAATAGCAAAGTTAAAAAAATCCCAACTACCTGCCACTTAATAAAAAGAAAAGTATTACTTTTAACTAAAGTAATGGTCATGGCAGCAGGAGGACAGCAGAGCAGGTAGATGAGCTGATTGCAAGAGTTTCAGGAACCTATGTTCCCTGACTACTCCCAGGAACCTCATCTTGCTACTTCTGCAAAGTCATTAAGGGCAGCTCTGACTCTGAAGGGCACCCTAGGAAGACAATTCAGAAGCTGGTCCTCTGATGACAAGCTGTCTTCTGGGTCTGTTGCTCTTGAGCTTGGAGACCTCTATCATTTCCCTGCCTACGTTGGTTTTATAGATACTTTAGGACCAGGAGGCTGCCACTTCAAAACAGTTCCTTGCCCTTTATTCACTGGTCACTTCAAGCATGTGATCATGCTTCTCCAATCACAAGCAATTAAGGAGGAGGTGGTGAAGTCAGCCAGCTGGAGGGCAGGTGCAGGGGGCCTCAGGAAAAGTCAGAAGGACTGCTGCCATTGTACCTCTGGGTGCACGAGGGGGAGGACAAGGAGTCAAAACACAAGCATAAGCCAATGACTTCATCTGTTCGGGTTGCTGTAACAGAAAATGTTTACTGGTGGCTCATAACAACAAAAGTGTATTTCTCAGGGTTCCAGAGACTGGAGAGTCCAAGATCAAGGCGCACATCCTGGTTCATAGATGGCTGTCTTCTTGCTGTGAGCTGACGTGGTTAAAGGGGGGACAGACCTCTCTGGCACCTCTCTTTTAAGGATACTATTCCCAATTCATGAGGGCTTTGCCAAAGGCCCAACTTCCCAAAGCCCCCACTTCCAAATACCACCACAATGGGGATTAGGGTTGAACATACGATTTTAGGGGGCACAAATATTCCATCTATAGCAGCCAAGGAGCACAAGATCTTTAGGAACAAAATATTTCTAATCCTTATGTTTTGCGGAGAAACTGTTAGCCCAAGAACGAGGACATTTCCTTGGTTACAAAATTGAACTTTATTAGGGTAAAGGGCACGATAAACAGGCCGAAACATGCCATTCTAAGAGTTTCTAAGGACAAGCCCAGTGTGTGTGTGTGTGTGTGTGTGTGTGTGTGTGTGTGTGTGTGTTTATGTTTAAAATAGTTCTTACCCACAACTACAGTTGGGCCAAGACTGTAAAGAACCTAAATAACCCTTACTCCAAAAGCCACACAAACACCAGGTATCTTCCATGTCATCCAATGTCACCTGCACGGGTGACATGTTTAGTGTAAGAAATGCTTATTCTTCCCATCTGAAATACAAGCTCTTGGGATTGCATAGGGACCTTTTGAGGAAAATCCATAATCAGTGATTTTCAGTCTTGGCTTTTGGCTCCAAACAAACAAAAAATAAATATTCATGTTCCCACCAGCAGCAGTAACTCACTATGGCATAGACATAGAGTTTTACTGCCCAGTGGGAGGGTGGGGTGAAGACAGCACATGTGTGAACTGAACAAGCCCCTCAAGTGATCTGGATGCACAATGGAGAGATAATTAATGTGGGCTTCTCCATGACACAGATCCTAATAGGGGACTGCCTGGTCAAGCTTCGGAGACCAGACAGATCTCATTTTATTTCTCTTTTTTCTAACTTAAATTTAAACAAATTTCATTAATAAGATAATTAAAAATAAACTCGACTCTCTTTGGCTAACTCTATGTTTTCTTTAGATCTTTGCTGGAAAATCAGACCAGCCAGGAGCTGCATTTGCAAGAAGATGTGGACTTTGGAATCCAAGAGATCCAGGCTTGAATTCCAGTTCTTCTTGAGGGGGCCGCTAGACCCCTTGAACCTCAGTTCCCTCATCCTTACACCCAGACCATCTTATCACCTTTCAGGATTTGAAGTGTCTTACATGTGATAGACACTCCATAAATGTTTTCTGGTCTGCTGCCCCTCACTGAATGTTACCTCACAAGTACATTTCCAAGAATTGGCCTGCTGTGTATATTTGTCATTTTTAATAGCTATAGAGTATTCCATTGTGATAATGTCATAATTTGTCCTGCCATTTCTCCAGTGGTGGCAATTTGGATTGTTTCCAGTTTTCCTTCCTTATGAACTGGACCGCTATGAACATCTTTAGACAGATGACTTTTTTTCTCCTTATTTCCTTGGAGTAAATTCCCGGAAGTAGAATTACTGGATCGAAGAGTAGGAACAGCTTTGTAGTCCTTGTTGTTTATTGCCAGATGAATTTTCATTTTCGGAGAAGACTGTCAGCTGGGAGAGCCCAGCATATGTGGTAGATATTATGGATGGTTTCCATCTGTCACTGCTGTTCCTGTCACAAGACCTACTGGAGAAACCATTCTCAGACTCTCAAATCCTGCAATGGGCACTAGGTGGTAGAAAATGGGGACTAAATAGAGAAGAAAGATAAAGACCTGGAGTGCGTAAGGATGCAGGGCTGGGAGAGTGAAGGTTGATCAGGCTCTCTTGGATAGGATATGACATGACTAAGCATTTTGTCTGGAAGGGAAGGATGCTGGGAGACAACTCTTCAAATAAGTTCATGTTTACTGTTTTTATTCTACATACATTTATGAGCACTTACCCAATATGTTTCACCACTAACATTTATGTGGTGTCAGAACCTGTCTTCCCACTCACTTTGAAAAGTGAGGACTGTGAGGGGTTAAAGTCTGGCCTTGCCTACTGGGGGCTTCTCTCCACTAAGATACTGGAAGAGAAAAATCTTGATTAAGAAGCTGAGGAAGCCACATTGAGGGTATGAGTAGAGCCTCAACAGAGGCAAAAAGCAAAACTGAGGCACAGAACACATGCAAGAGCTTCCCTGGGATGAGCAAATGAAAGTGTTAGAAGCAAGAGTGATGGGAGCATACTTGGAGTAAAGGAGGAAACTGGATGGGGGCAGGGTAATGGGGTATGACAATGGTAAACAAGGCAATTTCCCAAAGCTTTTTTTTTTTTTTAAGATTTATTTATTTATTTATTTGAGAGAGGGAATGAGAGAGAGAGAGAGAGAGTATGAGACGGGGGAGGGTCAGAGGGAGAAGCAGACTCCCTGCTGAGCAGGGAGCCCGATGCAGGACTCGATCCTGGGACTCCAGGATCATGACCTGAGCCGAAGGCAGTCGCTTAACCGACTGAGCCACCCAGGCGCCCACCCAAAGCTTTTTGATTGTGCTATTCAAATCTCATATCCTTGGTTATCTACCGATAACCAAGAAAGCTGTATTTTTTTAAAGATTTTTTATTCATTTATTTGAGAGAGAGAGAGCACAAGCAGGGGAAGTGGCAGGCAGAGGGAGAGGGAGAAGCAGGCTTCCCAACAAGCAGGGAGCCCGATGTGGGACTCGATCCCAGGACCCTGGGACCATGACCTGAGCCGCAGGCAGACGCTTAACCGATTGAGCCACCCAAGCGCCCCAAAGAAAGCTGTATTAAAATAGTGAAGGATTTGTTGATAAAACCCTTTGTAGCTCTAACAAAGAGTTTATGTATTTTGAAGCTATGCTATTCGGTGAATATGTTTTCAACTGTTATCCTCCTGATAAATTGAAGCTCATAGCATGATGCTATCTTTCTTAAAGCTTTTTCCCTCAAAGTCTATTTTGATTTGCATTGATATGACTAAATCAGCTTTCTTTTGGTTAATATTTTCCTGGTATATTTTTTCTAGTCTCCGACTTAAAACTTTTCTGTGTTCATACTTATAACTGAGTCTCTTATAGAAAGTATGTAGCTGAATTTTGTTTTTATATAGTCTGAGAGTCTTTATGTTTTAACAGGAGAGTTTAATCCATTTACATTTATTTGGATTACTGATTGATTTGGATTTATTTCTACTCTCTTATTTCTATTTGTCTTTTCTTTTTGTACCACTTTTACAGTTTCACACCCAGCCTTCTGACCTTCTTTGACTTGACTGCATCCATTCCACTTCTCCTTCCACTTGTTTGGACATTAAATGCCCCATTCTATCTTTTTCAACAAGATAAATGATGTCATTGCCTTTATCTCAAAAAATACCACAAGCTTTGAAGTAGGGAGGGCCAGACCTTAAATCTAATTACTCAATCCTCCAATCTTACATACTATTTTTGTCCATATTATAATTCTAGTGTCTTTGCCCCAGATGTTAGACATTATCATTATTTTGGAAACTAAATGTTTTCTTAGTTTTGTCTACGCATCTACAAAATCTTGACTCACCATACCTTTCTTCAAAAATATCAACTGCTCCCAACCATACCCATCCAGTTCCATTCTCTTTATAGCTTTTTTTCTCTTTATTACCCAAACACTTGTCCCACCATTGTATGGAAATACATTTGTATACATTCCCAGTTCACCATGGTGAAAATTTTAACAATTGCACTCCTACCTCATGCCAGGAATATATGTGTTTTATCTTTCACCAGTGATGGCATTCTTATTGCCAGCAGTCAGCTCAAAAATTTCATATTAACATCTGCTTTCTTGGACACTCCAGGAACCGACTGCTGCAGGTCAGATTTCCTGAAAAGCAGACTCTGGGATGGACATTAGCATATAATAAACTTACTGGGGGAATATTCTCAGAATAAACACACTGAAGGGCATGAAAAAGCAGAACTGAATGGAAGGAGAAGTTAGGGTTTTGAAGCACTCAGAGCAAAGTTCTCAGCTAATCCCAGGTGGAGCTCTGGAGCTTAGATGGACCTTCAGAGTCTCTCAGGACCCGTCAGGAAGGGGGTGTGACCTTGGATGAGAGCAACTGTTCACATAAGTTTCAAGTCAAGGAGAAGGAGAGCAATGGAGCCACAGCTTGAGGATGTGGTATGGTCAGGGAAAGATTTCTTTAAATGAAAGAGATGTTAGGCTAAAGGGAAGGAACTAGAGGAAAGGGAGTTTTCCAGCCATCAGGAGGGCTATGGCCTGGCAGTGGGTGGATGCCTTTGTTGAGAACTATGGCACCATGAGAGAAGCGGCCTTGAAAACTCTGGACCATTTGGGAAAACAGCTCTGTGTATGAGTGCAGATGTGCATGTTTAAGAGTTACTCATTAAACAATCATGAGAACGGAGAGGCATGCCTGAAACTCACACAGATGGGGAGATCTTGAAGGGAACCAGACCTAGAAGAGAATCTATGTTTTCAGGAAATCTACAATTTAAAAAACCTGTTGAATTTACTGAATCACTATTTCCCAAACTTATTTGACCACAGAACTTTTAATTTTTCTGGAATATATGTTCATGTGTCTCATAACATTCCTTAAAACACAGTTTGGGAAGTAACGAGCCAAGTAACAGCCTCAAGATTTTACTCAGTCTTCCAATGACCAATTCATAAATCAGGACATAAATCAAATGAAATAGAAGGATGATTTAAAAAAAAAAAAAACTTCTAGGGCGCCTGGGTGGCTCAGTCTGTTAAGCGTCTGACTCTTTATTTTGGCTCAGGTCATGATCTCAGGGTCATGGGATCAAGCCCCGTGTTGGGCTCCATGCTCAGCACAGAGTCTAATTAAGATTCTCTCTCTCCCTCTCCCTCTGCCCCTCCCCCTGCTCCTTCTCTCTAAAATAAATAAATAAATCTTTAAAAATATTTAAACAAAGATTTCTTATTCAACAGTGTTTCGATTGGGAAAACATTTACAGGGTGCCTACTGTGTACCAGACCCTGCTCTGGGCCCAAAGGACACAGAGATGATAAAGGCAAAAAGGCCCTGCCTTCCAGGAGTTGGCCACCTGTGAGGGGACTCAGATGGTCTCTAAGTAAATGTTATACCGAGTAGTAGGCCCCTTGATGGGAAGAGAGACCCCAGGTCCAGTCCGGAGCCTTGCTTGTCCAGACATAGTCTGGACACCTCCCCTTCATGAGAACGGCTCTGAGGAGGGAGGAAGATGCAAGCTGGGCCTGGGTGAGGGGACTTCTGGAGAGACTGAGGAGTGCAGGGCGAGGCCTAGATTTGGGGCAAGGGTCTACCTGGACTGATGCTGCCATTACCCGGTCACATAATCCTGGCCCAGGCCGGATTTTTCATCTCCTGGAGCTCCTGTCTCATTTGCAAAATGGAGGATAGTAATAATCCACACCTCACAGGGTCTCCGTGAGAATCAAACAGGAAGAAAGGGATGTGAAAAAATTATTTAAACTGTAAAGGACTCCACCAAGAGGGATCTTATGACTTACTTATTCCTTCACAAAGTGCATTTCAAAGAAAGCTAAACAAACTCCCCCAAACTTTCCACTCTCAGGGCTATTTTTATTTTGTGATTTTCCAAGCCTCAAAATGAAATTGGGAAAAAAAAAAAAAAAAACCTACAGCGGCTGCTTTTTATATGGTAGTTTATAAGAGTCAGGATGAAATAGAAATCATAATAGCACAAGGCCCCAAGTTTACATTCTCAGAGGGAGGCCGAGGGCTGGGAACGCTGATGACTTTGGAGAGGGCAGCTGAAATCACTAAGGCCAGCCTGGCTCTAACTAGCCTGTGTAGTTTTAAGTGGTCTAATCAGCCCTGCTTTTCACAAACACAAATAAATAAAAATTGACATTACATCGGGCAACAATATGGCATGCCCTGTGCAATTAGAACCAGCTGAGTTTATGCACCCCACAGTTTACAGAGAAGGCAGCCATGCACTGCACTCTGGGGACAGATGTCTATGTGGCTTCTTAACGCACATGTTCCAGAGCGGTGGGGCCCAACCCCGGGGTGGGGGGGGGGGGGCAATGCAGACTTCTTTCAGATGGCTCTGGGGATCCATATGTTGCAACAGCCATGTCAAGAGACTAGCTAAATACTGGCTCCCACATATACACAGGCATAATTTTCAAGCGTGCTTGCATACCTACTGAGGGCTTTGTTCCTCAGGTATTTTCTCAATTAACAGATAGGAAACCCACAAGACTGTGACGTGGGGGACGGGGGCAGTCTTACATTAACCAAGGGTTGTCATGCTCAAAAGGGTTGGATCCCATTG
The DNA here is from genome assembly GCF_004348235.1 of Phoca vitulina. NCBI lineage: Eukaryota > Metazoa > Chordata > Mammalia > Carnivora > Phocidae > Phoca > Phoca vitulina. The sequence continues at coordinate 50,070,650 of NW_022589705.1, forward strand.
CTTCAATGTGACAAAAGCCCCAGAATTTATTGAAATCAAATTTGAGAATGCTGTGGCCCATGGAAAAAAGGAACAACAGCGGTCTGAGAAAGGACAGGAGCTAAAATTTGTTCTGGAAGCTCCAAAGACTGGACCTGCTCTTGGAGTCAAAAGGTTCTTCTGCACTATTCTTCCTCTTAGGCCATATCTGGTCCTCCAGCCTTGCCTCCTTCTGGAGGGAGCTCCACACACTGCAGCAAGAGCTGTCTTCCTAAAATGCAAATGTGAATCACACCCCAGCCCCAGAAACTCCTCACTACCCTGGGCCCCAAATCCAAACTCTTTCAAGTGGTTCGTAAGGCTCTGGGCAAGACCTACGCCACTCCTCTCCCTCTCAGACCTCATCGCCTGTCCCTCCACAGCTCACACTCTCTATTCAGCCACTCAGCCCCCCTAGACACATACCCCCCCTTGGCTCCTTCAGTGACAGACACCCTCGGTGTAACTTCAGTTACACACATACCCTCAGCCTCGAACACTTGCACCCTCCTCACCTTTGCCTGAATAACTTCTCCTCTCCCAATTTCACATCTTGGTTTAGATGTCATTTCCTTTGGGAAGGTTTGCCAGAAGCTTCCCTCTCAAAACAGGTCTACGGAGAGGAAACTCGTCTAGAGTGGAGTCAGGAGGCCAGCAGGGGGAGCCCTCGCGCCCTACCACTCGTTCTTAATTGCACACCCAATAGGAAGAGAGGATACCAACTGCTATGTGGTTACCACTTCCTATCCCAGCAGGAGGAAGAAAGTTTTTCCTCCTCCCCCTGCAACAGCCCAGCCAATGAGAGCCTGTCACTGCTCAGCCAATGAGAAACCACTATACTTCAAACTCCCAGTTTACTCCAATGGATTTTTTGTTTATAGCAGCCTTTGTTCCCCTCTTCCTCTCTAACAGGGGCATCCTCGTCTTTGTTCTGTAGATTTGCCTAGGGTTTTGTTGTAGCTTGTGTGTCCCGAATTGTAATCTTCTACTCCGGAATAAAACCTTTTTTGCTCATAGATAATTGGCAGTTTTATTTTTTAAGATTAGCAGGTCCAAGTTAGTTAGCCCTCCTATAGATACAGCTCCCTATATAGTTGTGTCATGGGAGCCTGAAATGTGTCTGAACTATTTCTCCACCACCAGACCTTAAGCTTCACGAGGGTGACATGAGTTTTGTTCCCTCCTGTGTCCCTGTGGCAAAAGGCCAATAAATAGTTGCAGAATCAATGTGTTTCAGCACTTAGCCCCCTCACATCACCCCACATAGCCAACCACTTGCTGCACAAGCCCAGATGGTCCTGGGCACGGGTACCAGCTGTTGAAGAACTGAGCAAAAGCCCTCAGAAGGTTTTGGCGTTGGTTATAAGCTCTTTGAAAAAGAGATGCTTGATTTGGGGAGAAAAGAGAGAAAAGAGTTGACGCCGTGGAACACAAAAAGAGAGCTAAATTTCTCTCTCTCTCTCTTCTGAGTCACTCACTGATCAAAAAATTATTGATATTCTCTCTTGAAGTCATAGATGCTACTAAAAACAAAAGGTTCAAGAGAGGGCAATAAGTTGCCCCACTTTACCCAACAAGAGAGGGGGCAGAGCTCAAATGAGAGACCAGGCCTCCCAATGCCAAGTTGCCTCCTCCTTGCAGAATGCCATGGTGCTTAGGCCTGTGTGCACACTTCCCTGGAGAAATTGTGCCAACTCCCAAAAGTAGCACATGTGCCCTTCAGCCGGAGACTGCCTCAGTAAATACGTATTGCTCCTTGACTTGCAAAGCAAATATTTACTCAAAACCCACATAGCATGGAGCATAAATTCCTGACAGCCCTGGGCAGTTTCTAACTCACTTATCGTTTATTTTTAATTTGTTTTTTAGTGTGTATATTTTCTGCATTAGACCTGGAATAAACAGAGTTCAGAGTAGAGGCTGAGAGAACTGAAAAGTGGTTTTTACTAAAAAACCCTAGGCCCTGCCTATTACCTTTAAATTCCAGTTTCTGACAAGTCCATGAGCAAAACCAATCATGTTTAAATGGTGTCAGTGCTCCACTTAAGGGTGGTCTTGAAGGCAATGCAACATGCTGAAGAATTAAGGAGACACGAGTGGCTCTCAGCACACGCATCAGACTGAGACTCAGGATATCCGGGTTTCTGGTTCTGACCCTGTCTCTAAGTAGCTGATGACACAGAGCAAGTCACTTAACCTCTCTGAACTTTAGTTTCTTCATCTGTATAATGTGACTTTGATGTTCTACCTAATTCACTATATTGACAAAAGACCAGGGGCACCTGGGTGGCTTAGTTGATTAAGTGTCCGACTCTCAGTTTTGGCTCAGGTCATGATCTCAGGGTTGTGAGATCGAGCCCTACGTCAGGCTCCGTGCTCCAAGGGGAGTCTACTTGAGATTCTCTCCCTCTGCCCCTCTCTCCACTCACTCTCTCTCTAAAATAAAGAAATCTTAGGGAAAAAAAAAGACCAAATTGAAGGTGAAGTTCAATATCCATCCACCAAGTATTTATCAACAGCCTACTAGGGGTCTGGCAGTTCTAGGAACTGAGAAGACAGCAGCAAACAAAATGAAATTCTCTCTTCATGGAGCTTGCACTCAGTGTGGGGCAGACAGATGATAAACACAAGTAATAGGTCTGACGCTAAGCTCTAAGAGGAAAAGTCATCATGATAAGGAAATAGAGGATGATGGGGTGGGTTGCCGTTTTATAAAGGGTGGCAGTAAGAGGCTCTGATAAGATGAGTCCTGAAGGAGGTGAGGGAAGAGAATCCCAGGCAGGAGGAAGAGCAGAAACAAGTCTCTGGTGGCAATGCTTGGAGTATTCACGTAGGAAGACAAAGGTTGCTGGAGCAGAGTGAGAGTGAAGAGGAATAGCAGATGGGGTCAAGGGGGAAGGATGGGGTTCCCAAAATTTAATGTACATAAGCATCCCTGGGGGTGCTGGGAAAGGTTATCCAGATATCCACCCCCAACCTTGTAATAAACAGTAGCCCAGAATCTTGCATGTGCAAAGGATTCTCTAGACCACAATCAACGCCATCCCAACCTGACTCAAGAATGCAAAACACTTCCTAGTAACCTATGAACGTATTCCCATTCACACCAGCTCAGCTCATGTAAATTACACAGTATAAATTTTAGCCCAGGGCACCTGGGTGGCTCAGATGGTTAAGCGTCTGCCTTCGGCTCAGGTCATGATCCCAGCGTCCTGGGATCGAGTCCCACATCGGGCTCCCTGCTCCCTGGGAGCCTGCTTCTCCCTCTGCCTCTCTCTCTCTCTCTGTCTCTCATGAATAAATAAATAAAATCCTTAAAAAAAAAAAAATAAATTTTAGCCCATCTTTAGGTAATGACACTGTGTTTTAGAATCTGTAGTTCATCTGCAGAACTGGACATTAATTTGGACATTGTTAGATATAGGCATGAAGAACCGAGCCACTCCTGCCTTTATTCATGAGATGGGCTCTGGTTCTTTATGCGAAATCTGGCAGACGTTCCCAGTCTTGATCGCCTGCCTGCCAATACCTTGCCTGCCTGTACTTCCCAAGAATCAGAGAAGTAGCCTGGGCCTGAGTCTTGATCCTAGCCGGGGAGCCATCAGCAGGTACGCATGGCCGGGGCAGGCCAGGCAGGGTGGGCACCGTAGGCGTGAGGCAACGGGCCAGCCCAGGGCTCCGCTGTGATGAGGGAAAGACTGGGCCTGGCCCAAGGACCACAAAGTGGGGCTTAAAGGAAAGGGAAAGGAACATTTACATTAAGCACCTACTGCTGCTAGGCAGTGGGTTAGGCTGTTTCCATGCACAATCTCATTTAATCCTCACTACACTGCAAAATAGAATTCCATTACTATTTTAGGGAAGAGAAAAGTGAGACCCAGAGATTCTGAATGAATTGCCCAAGGCCACAGAGTTAGTACAAGGTAATCAGGAGGGAATTAGAACCCACCGACTCGAGAGCTTGGCCTCTCTCTAAGCAGGACACCACAACTGTTGCTTTGAAATGAGTTACTTTATCATGAGGAGTTCAGCGAAGTCCTGTCTGGAGGTGGGTAGTTGAGGCAAGTCATCGTTCTTGCCATCCCAGGGATCTGGAGAGATGGCCATATTCTCTAGACAGATCTGGGGTTCAGGTAGGGGAGAAGGATCCGTGTTCCCTAAGGGCTCTGTTGATCTGGCCCTTTGAAGGGGATGCCCATCTCCTTGCCATCAGAACCCTCATCCTTGGTGTCCCTTCAATCCGGGCAGGGCTTCTGGCCCCGGGCACCTATCCCCCTTCACATGGACCCAGCACTCAGCTACCCAGCCAGCCAGACTGGCTGACTCAGAAATGTCAGCCCAACTTCTGTGTCTCCCCAAGTCTGAAACACTGACTTGTTTTATAAACATCTGCCTCTGCTTCCTTCTTCCTTCTTGGGCTTGTTAGCACTCACTCTCATTTGAGGGCACCCTTGTTAATGGAATATCATCTGCAAATATGGGAATCTCTGCACCAGCCCCACATTGTTGATATCTCTGGAGTCATTTATAAAAATATCCCTGGCATTCCCTGCCCGACATGGTTCCATGTCATGCTCTCCTTACAGGCAAGCTTTGCCAGCCTGATAAGGAGCCCTTTATTTGCCCTTTAGGGAAGTTATGACTCATATCACCAGCTTTCCTTCCCTTTCTAGAGCTGATGTTATCCATAAAAGGGGTCATTATAAAGGTCATGGGGAAGATTAATCCCAGTCCTGGGTTTTAAACATTTTCTGTAGGATATAGTTGATTCAGTGGTAACTTCAGGACAAATAGTTTGATTTTGAACTAGTTAGCTTAACAGGAGGATGGTTATCTCAGTGACCTGTCTATTCATCTTGGGACTGGCTAGTGTAGCAAGGCGCCAGATAGCTCAGCTAAAATCTGGTTAGCAAAACCTTGGGCTGGTTGGCTCATATTTGGGTTGGAAATTATAGCTCAGGGATTAGTTGATGTATTTTTCTGGCTGATTAACTCAACTTGCTATAACACTGGGCTTTGGAAGAAAGACCCGGATCTTTATCTCTCTGACAACAAGTCAGCATCCCTCTACCAGATTCGTTAACCACATACCTCAGGCCTAAGCAGGGAGCAAACATCCTGGTACTAATTATGAATGGATCCCTGCAGCATATCAGCATCACAGGAGGAATAACTCTAAGTATAAGCCCAACCTTTAGCTCATATTTAGGAAATTGGGTCTATATTGTCTTTGAACCTGAAGCAAGGTGCAGGTGGAATAGTGATGATGCGCAGATGAGATAATGTTCATCTCTGCATTTATTCAGTGGTGCTTACTGAGCATCCGCTCTATTCTAGGCAATGTGCTAGGCACTGAAAGTATAGGCAAGACCATATTGTGCACACCAGTTACTATTTCCCAGTCTCCTTTGCAGTTAGGAGTGGCCATGTGATTGAGGTTTGGCCAATGGAATGTGGGCAAAGTGGTGTGTACAACACTTCCCAGAGTGGCCTACAAAGTCTCCTACACAATCCTCCACGGTCTTTCTCTCTTCTTGTGTTTGCCAGCAGATGCAGAAGGCCCAGAACAGGACTCTGAGATCCTACAGGAGCCACAAAATGGGAAAAGCCATAAAATGTGTAGAGCCTGAGTCAAAAACAAAGGCCTCTCCTAAGCCACTAAAACTCAGGGACTGCCTGTTCTAGCATTTAATCTATCCTGACGGATGCACTGCCCTTCACCTTATACTTGTCACTTTCTCAGGGGACTTTGCCTCTTTTTGTTCCAGAAATATAGGCCATTCTGAGAGTTCCTCAACTTCCTTCTGCTACATCCTTGACTTGTCTATGTGACTTTACCCTTGCTTTCCCCATTCGCACCACCCCAGAGGATGGATCCATCCATGTGGCTGATCCATCCCACCCTGTCATCTGTTTTGCACCTTCATCTTGTTGACTGTCCTCTGCCCCAAAAAATGCATTTAACACTCCTCTCTCCATAAAGAAAAGAGAGTCCCATCTAGAAGCTGGGTAGTCATCCTCCTTGTCATCCCAGCAGTCTGGACAGATTGCCAGATGCTCCAAACAGATTTAGGGTTCAGGGGGAGGGGGTGGCCCATGCTCTTTGAGAGCTCTGTTGATGTGGCCCTTTGAAGGGGATGCTTCTCTCCCTAAATAAAGTATGTAAGAGAGGGCTGTTTATCCATCCTGTATCTCACTAAGACAACCGACCTATGTCTCTGACCCTTCAAGACCCGATTTCTGGTGAATAGGCCAGAGTTACTATTTCTACCTTATCAGTCACTGATTCATTAACCCACAGCAATCTGCCTTCCTCTCCTGCCGCTGTCCTGATACTTTCACACAAAGGTCACCAATGACCTCTAACTGTCAAGTCCGGGGGCTTTTTCTCAGCTCTCCCCGCTTAATCTCTCTGAAGCATTTGACACCTGACCAGCCTCTCTTCTAACTCACTCTTGCTCAACATTTTCAACCTTTCTCCTTCCTGTCCTTCTGATGCCCCTAAATGGAGGAATGCCCTTATGTTCTTCTCTCTGCCAAGTCTTTTCTCTTGAAATTCTCTAGTTTGGAAAATAGGGCTATTACCACTAATAATAACAACAATTACTAACATTTACTGAATACAAATGTCAGACAGTTGCCAGCATATCACGTGTGTTATCCCACTTCACCCGAACAAGGACCTTCTGAGGCTGGGGTGCTATACCCCCATTCTACAGATAAGGAATCAAGGCAAAAACTGAGTTAAGGAATGTGTGTAAGGCCACCACTGGCAAGAGGTGGAGCCAGGTGAGGCCAGTGCTTACCCATGGGTGTGTGTTCTTCACATTTGGAAAAGGAGCCCTTTTCCTCTGGGCAGAGGCAGCCCGATCCAGAGAGCTTGGTTTGGCAAACAGAGAGGGCCTTTAGCCCCTCTTGCCTCCTTAGCCAAGCCCCCGCACGCTGGGCACAAAGTGCAGGGTGTGCCAGGCTCTCATGGAGGTGAAACTCATACCCCAGTCTCTCTGACTCCAGAGACGCTGTGCCCCTCACTAACCCTGTCCCCCGACCTCACAGGACATTGTGGGGACTAAAACCAAACAGATCATGGATCTAAAGCTCTTGGCTCAGAGTTGGCATGCGAGAAATACATGATATAAGAGAGTTATTATTATTGTTACTACTATTCACATCCCCCTTCTCAACCACTTCCAAAGTCTCAATAAGCAAATTCATCAAAGACTTCATTATGTCCCCTGTGCCAAGCAAGAAGCTAGGTGCTGAGGTTATAAAGGAATGAAACCCTGTTCCTGCCTCCTGGAATTAAAAATCCAGCAGGAGAGAAAGCCACACAAACAATGAGTTAAAGTAAAAGGCGACAAGTACAGTAACAGGGGTGATACAAAGTGCTGTGTGAGCACAGAGGAGAGAGCACGATGCCGGCCTTGGGTAGGGATGGCAACTGAGGCAGCCTTGCTGACAACTTCGGAGAGGAGGGGACAGACATCTCAAAAGCATCTGGATCATGAGGAGGAGCAATCCAGAGAGGGGAAACTGCATAAAGAAAAGCATGCAGGTGGGCGACTACCTGGTGCGTGTGACCTGAAATTTGCACTTGGCAATGGGAAGTCATTGAAAGTATCTAAGCAGGGCTGTGACATGGTCAGATCCTGGTTTTAGAAAGAAAGCCTAGCATCTAGAAGAGTGTTTTGCACACAGCAGATGCTCAGTAAGCATTTGATGGATAACTAGATGGATGGAGGGAGGAAAGAATGAATGAGAGACTCTAAGGAAACTTGGCCTCCTGGTGTAAGCATGGACATTCCACGTGAATTTCAACGTCCTCTGGGATTGTGTAAACATGTATGCTCACATATTTATTTTAATCCACAGTGGAACAAACTTGGACTCAGATGGAGAATGTTAGCACTGGAGGAGTCCCTGATGAGGAATTGTTCCTGTCCAATCTTTCCAGCCCAGAAGCTGAGTCCCAGAGAGGGAAGTGGCTTTATCAAAGAGATTTGTCTCATGAGCCAGCCACAATTTTGGTTGCCGCAGTGTGGCCATCGCTGAGTCTAATGGTCTTTCTAGGTTTCTGATTTGATCAGGTGCTCCATTCAGGGACCTTACCCTCTAATGAGCACACCTTTTATATTCCCACCTCCATACCTTACTTAGATGTCTGTGTCCTGCCTAGAATGCCTCCTTCTCTATTCTAGACTATCGTTCAAGGCTCTTTTCCTCCAGGAAGCCTTCTTTGACTCTCTCGGCTTGAAGTAATCTTTCTCTTCCACTAGCAGTTCTTAAATACGTATTATGTGCCAAGAACCATGCTTAGCAATTTACATCCTTTACTACACTTAATCCTTACAATGGTCTTGTGAGATATGGAACATTGTCATCAGCAGTTTACAGAAAAGGAAACCGAGGTACCATCAAAATAATAAAAGCTAATCATGTACCAGAAGCTGGACTAAAACATCTTTCACGGATTGCCTGAATTATCCACACAATAACCCCATGAAGTCAGCACTGTTATTATAATTCCCACTTAACTGATAAAGAAACTGAGGCTCCAAGAGACGAACTTGTCCAAGTTCCCACAGAGATGAGGAGCTGGTTCCAGGATCAGACCCAGTATTCTGTCTCTATAGCCCCACCGGCTTCCCAGTGAGGTGAGTGAGGACTTGCGTCGGGTCAGCGCCCAGCACAGACAGGCCAGCCCCCCCGATGACCTGCAAGCTCACACTTCCTCCCCTGCAGGACCCAGTCTCCTGCGGTCCTGACTGTCCACCCAAGCACCCATTTGGCTCTTCCCGTTGTTATTAAATAGCCTGTCTGCCCCCACGTTTTACTCTAGCTGGATTGCAAGTGCCTTCGGGATAGAGAAAGTGCCTTGAAGATCTCAGGGCCCCAACAAACCGCCGCCAGAGCCTGGGGTCTTATGCACTATTGGTTAATTGGTTGATGAATGAGACCACTCAGCGATGGAAATCAATCTTGCACCGTCTTGAGTAAGGAGAAGTTTGTGGAAGACAGCAACCCAAAGCTACATTGCAGAAGCAGTCATGGCAGATCCCATTTACTTTTCATACCCTATAAAGTAGATCCCAGAACAAAAATGTTCAGCTTATTGTTATGTGCTCAATTTTTAAAAAGCTTGATATTTGTACTTCCTTTGAAGGGGGGTTGCCTTCTTTGAATGCCACCTGGGTCCCAAGTAGTTGCTCTCTAAATGTTGCTGTTCGATTGGTACATAAGGACAGTTATATCTTAACACTGAGGAATATATTTTTATTAGGCTTTTGGTTCCCCTGGACTCTTATTATTATAGCCTAAATCCCACTGATTTTACACGGGACCTAATGTCTTTATGTGAATTTCCGCCCTCACTAACATAACGACCTTCGCCCTAAGAACAGACTGTAAAGTTTTGAAACAGCTTTCTATGAGAGAAAAAATATATATGTAGCATATATATATTATTGCCAGACTTTATTTTTCCAGCTCCTACATGAGGAGGTTAGATGTTTCCTGTAGGGTTCCTTCTCCAGGACCAGCTTTAATCCATCACGTTGTCGCCCCCTACTGGTGACAGATGGAGGGTGGCTTGCTCTGTAAGGTTAGAGCTGGGAGCTTCTTTCCTTGAAAACGGCCGGATGCCTTTGCAGCTAAAAACATTTTGCTTTTAATAGCAAATCTGCTGTCCAGAGGCAAAAGGATTTCTCTCACCTAAACAAAAAGCTTTCCCCCCATTCTCAGAGCTCTCCAGCACTAGCTTTACAATAACTCCTACTTTCAGCTTATCATGATCATATCCTCAATTCTCATTGCTCGAAGCTCCTTCTGAGGAATTCCATGTTGTTCATCTTTGTTTCCTTTGCGCCTAGCACAGCACCTGACGCATAGAAAGTACTCAATAAAAGTTTATTACATACTAATGTGCATAAATGAATGAAAGCACGAAAGGGGGAAGGAAGGGGGAGGGTGGGAGGGAGGGAAGAAGGAAGGAAGGGCATTGTCTAAGCCTCTCAGCTCCTGGTGAGCCGCAGAGAGCCACATTTGGTTTACAGAATCATTTAGTCATCAACAAGTGCTTCAGAATTTTCATCAGCAGATTCTAAAATTAGGGTGAAATCCTTGTCTTTCCGTTCTCCCTTTCTCCTGCAGCTGAGCAGAATTAAAAGCTTGGCGTTGTTTAAATTGTGGTCATTAGACTCTCAGGTTCACAGGCTGTACTTGCCATTTTTTTTCCTTGAGGTTTTCAGTAATGCAAAGAGCCGAGGCATTTTCTCTGTTCCAGAAGGGAGACTAAAGGAGACCAGCCCTGTCTAGCTGTGGTGGACATTTGTAGGTCAGGTTGTCCAGCATCGGCCCTCTATTAGGGGACTGCCCACTAGAGCAGCCTGCGAGGTGCCGAGCCCTGCCTTCTCCTGGTCACCTGGCAGCCGTTGTCCTAGATATAGCTCAAGGTCAGCCAACTGATCACTCTTGCCCTTGACTTGGACTCCTGAAGGGATGGTGGAAAAGTGAATGGTCATTAAAATTCTTTTAGTAGCAGCTATGGTGGGGAACAGAGGGGTCTCTTTGGCTGGAGTGGTCATATCTGCATCAGGAGGCAATGAAAGAGCCACGGTTCTTGATAAAACAGTGGGGGTTGGGGTTCTGGCTTCTTGACCTCTGGAGCTGTCTTGCTTCTAGCCTCTATTCCAAGCTTGGTCTCCCAGAAGTCAAAGAGAGAAAGAAAGGAAGGGAGGGAGGGAGGAGGGAAGTCTTCTGATCCACAAATGGGTGTCTAGCACATGCTCAATGCATAGTAAGCACTCAATAAAGTTGAAAGCAAGGAAACTCCCTTTATAAAAAATTCATGTAGTAGAAGATGCTTGTTTGGTAGTCTCCTAATCTGATCCCCATCTCAGCTCTAGGGGTCCTTTAAGGATCAGGTAAACTCAAGTCAGTTATTATCTACTCCTTGCTACTCAAAGTGTGTGGTCCACAGACCAACAGGCACCACCTGGGAACTGGCAGAAATGCAAACTCTGCCCCTCCCCAGACCTACTGAGTCAGAATCCACACTGTAACAAGGTCCCCGGTGATTCTTATGCACAATACAATTTGAGAAGCACAGATCTGAGATCATGATTAAGTTACCCTCTCAAATCTCAGATTTCTCATCTATATAATGAGAATAACAATAACAAGACTTAACCCATGTATAGGGTAGAAGCATATGAAATTGTTGATATTTAACCATTTTGACCTAAAGAAATGACAATTCCTTATGGTTCAATCTAATACCCTGTTCTTAGGATTAAATAAACTTATATATAGAAAGTGCTTACCACAGTACTGGACACAAGATCAGTAAATATGTCCCCAGCCTAAGTTCTAGCAGAATTTTTTCAATTCAGGACATCGGAAGTAAACAACAATTCTTGGACAGAAGGAGATAAGGTGAGGGGTGGCTGGGTGGCTCAGTCAGTTAAGCGTCCTACTCTTGATCTTAGTTCAGGTCTTGATCTCAGGATCATGAGTTTAAGTCCCACATTGGGCTCCCCGCTGTGTGTGGAACCTACTTTTTAAAAAATGTAAGAAGAAGGAGATAAGGTGATGAGTTAATTGACATACAGAGAAAGCAAATGATTACTTTAATAAGTATTAAATTATTATAATATAACATAGTATATAATTATATTATTATATAATTGTAAATTATATTAATATATTATATAATACATAAATATAATATATTATATTAATTAATTATATTAATCATTATTTCTCAAGCACCTGCTCTGTACCAGCCACTCGGCCACCTGCTTAGTACACTGAGGAGAGCCCAACAGCAAGGTCCTGGGAAAGATACCAGCCACATATTCAGCTCTGTTACATGCAATAGTGGAAAGTCACCTACATACATTCTCTCATTTTGTTCTCACAGAACCATGAGGTGGGAATTAGCTCCAGGTATAAATGAGAACTAAGGTTGAGAGTTTAACTAGTGTCCAAGGCCAACAGCTAGTATGTGATAAAACTGCCATCCCTTTCCTGTCTGGCCTCCCCACCCGCCTCCTGGTACTGGGATCGCCTCCTAAATAAACTGTCCACTTTTTCTGGTGTTGGAGTTGGCCTCTGGGAAAACGCCAATCAAGACAAACTGCACACAGCTCACATCCTTGCCCTTGGGGGCACACTCACACGGCAATCACTTGCTGTGCTTTCAAATCATTATTCTCTGATTACTTATTCACCAGTCGTTAAGTGGGGCTTGCAATTTTCTATGGATAAATATTATGAACAAATATGGATTTCCTGGGGCGCCTGGGTGGCTCAGTTGGTTAAGCGACTGCCTTCGGCTCAGGTCATGATCCTGGAGTCCCAGGATCGAGTCCCCGCATCGGGCTCCCTGCTCAGCAGGGAGTCTGCTTCTCCCTCTGACCCTCCTCCCTCTCATGCTCTCTGTCTCTCATTCTCTCTCTCTCAAATAAATAAATAAAATCTTTAAAAAAAAAACAAATATGGATTTCCTATGAATAAATACTATTTACAGAAACAACTTAATGACAAGGTCTGAAGCAGAATCAATATTCAGGAAAATTTGTCAAAAATTTCCCCCTTTCAGAATTTCTGATTCTCTCTTCAGTTTTCTTTGCTGACTTCCTGAAGTCGACTTCTTAAGGAGGCACTTTAAAGGATTTTTAAATTTAGATGATAAAATAAGTCATTAGTTCCTAGGAAATAGCACTAAGCATTGAAAGGTTTTCAGAACTTCATCAGATTATGACTAATGGTGAGTTTCACAAAAACTCAATGGTGATTGGCAGGGGATAGCAAGGAGCATTTTTCATTCCCAATGATAGATGTCATCTCCCTTAGTAGAAGCAGATGCAACTTATATTTTGCTAATTTAGTCCCTTGTGTAGATCAGCATCTTGGTTGGCCGCTGCCTGGCCTGCTCCTTGAATCAGCTCCATTTGCCTGCATGGAGCTCTGCCTTCCCTTTGGTGTCCTTTGTTCTGGCATGAAGAGACCCTGGTTGGCAGGAGCTTTGGGGCTCCAGGGCCAGATGCCAAGGTGAGTCCTGCATGTCAGGGAGACGTAGGACATGGCTTCAACATCTGCCTTTCTCTCCACGCCACCCCTACCCCTTCTCCAAACCCGGGGTGGGAGCTATACTGCTCTCAGAACAATCTGGCAAGACCCACAATGATGGCAAGAACCCCAGGACATGAACATGGGGATTCAGAGCAAGCACGCATGTGGGAGCGCTGGCCTGAGGTGGGGGCCTCGAGAACCTTCTGGGCAGCTTCCTGACTTTTTTTTCTTGACAACTGAGAGAAGTGGGTCAAACACTGACTTGAATTTGACCTGACAACTATGGCGTGTTCACTATGCCCTTAGCACCATATTGAAACCCCGCACGGGGGAATGATGCCAAAGATGCATAAGATGTGTCCTATGCATTTGAGGAATTAATAGGCTTCTTACCAGGGAAATGATTTATACACATTAAACAATTAACAGCCTGAATTTGAGTCAGGTGTAGTACAGATCTTTCGGCCAGTTTTTTAGAGAGGAAGGGGCAGTGGGGAGAGGAGAGGAAATAACTTGTATTAAGCATCTACTGCCTGCTAACGAACTTACATTCGGCTCTTTATTTAATCTTCCAACCACCTTATGAGGCAGATATTATCATTACTACTATTCTCATTATTATTATTTCTAATTTACAAATGAGGAAGCCAGAGACTCAGAAGGAGCAATTTGCTCACATAGTTATGGAGGGGGCAGAACTGGGATTTGAGCCCGTGTCTGTTGAATTCTGAGTCTTCTGTTCTTTAGTATTACATCCAATCCAGAGTTACACTAAGCTCGTTTGGATTAATGTAGTGAGAGAAGACTTCAAGGACGATGAGCGACTTGAACTGGATGTGAGAGCTGAGTACGATCTGGATGGGCAGAGAGGAAGAGAGAGGTCCTTCTTTTTTTTTTTTAAGATTTTATTTATTTACTTGACAGAGAGACAGTGAGAGAGGGAACACAAGCAGGGGGAGTGGGAGAGGGAGAAGCAGGCTTCCCGTGGAGCAGGGAGTCCGATGCGGGGCTCAATCCCAGGACCCTGAGATCATGACCTGAGCTGAAGCCAGACGCTTAATGACTAAGCCACCCAGGCATCCCTAAGAGAAGTCCTTCTGAATGTGGGAAACAATATGAAAGGCAATGTGTCACAGGATGCCAGCACCTAGAAGAGGCGCTGGTACATGGAGGACTGTAGGATGGATGGATGGACAGATAAGTGAGTACGTGGATGGATGGATGGATGGATGGAGGGATCAGCGGATAGGTAGGTGGGCAGGTGGATGAGTGGATGAACAGGTAGGTGGGCAGGTGGATGGATAAAGGAAAGGACAGTGGGAGGGATGGGCAGACAGGTAGGTGAAGGAATGGATGGATAGATGCCACTGCATATAGGGCATGGTAGCCACTTACAAACCATGAATACGGAAATTAGAGTGATTGTTACTAAGCATATCAATATCTCAACTTGAAAACCAATGTTGTCCCTCAAATGTGTCACTTCAAAGAGTCTGTGGACATATTTCCCAGAGGGTTTCACCTGCCTTTAGAGTTAAGATGGTACAGTAGTTAAGATTAAAGACTTTGGTTTGAATTTGCATTTCACCATTTCCTAGCTGTGTGACTTGGGGCAATTTTCTTAACCTTTCTGGGCCTTGGTTTCTTCATCTGTATAATGAGGATAATACCTTATAGCATTCTCCAGAGGGATAAATGAACCAATGCATATATAGCTCTTAACACAGTGCCTGGCATTTAATAAATGAGAAGTAAACTTTAAAAATAAATAAATACCACAAAGCTTATTAATATGGGAACTTTTCGTGGCCAAGAGCCTACCTAATAAGCAAAACCTATCATTCATTAAAACCATTTTCAGGGAGACAGAAGTAGTCTAGATTAAAGTATGCTAACAAACACATGACAGGCCAGAAAACAAAATTTCAACCCACTCAGTTTCTAAAATCCAAAACACAGCTCAGCACACTCACACTCAGAGACTTCAAAGCTACAGCCATTTTGAAACCTGAAGGCACCATTGTTTACTTTCATGGCAAATCCGTGGCTTACGAGTGGGAAAGAATCACATCTCTCCACATGGCCCAGCAGCCGTGGCAGCTAGGGGGAGGTCACAGTGTGGAGCCACAACCGAATTACCCAAAGCACAGGACATGGCCATGGACAGATACACGTTTGTACAGCTTGAAGCTTGTTACACCTGGGGTGGGGGGGAACTTCTTCAAGAAAAACAAGAAGGAACTGTATTACTATTGCACATTTTACAAAAGCACATGACCCTGTGAGCACATGGTGAGGGTCCTTCTCAGGGCCTTGTGGGGAGACAGTGTAAGTGAGGTAGTCTGAAGCTTAAGCTCCATTAGCCTTGTGGTGCCTCTGCCTCTGGCTGTAGGAGGTGTTTGCCCTCTAAGCAGGACCATGTTTGCCCTCAGCAAATATTACCTAGTTTGCATATAGACCTCCAGAACCTCAGAACTGAAATACACCTCAGAAAGTAGCTATCTAGCCCATTCATTTTACACACAGGGCAACAAACTTAAAGTGTTTTGGTCAAGGTCAAACAGACTGGAATAATTAGAATCTAACAGTTAAATGAGTTCCATGAGAGAGATTGTACCTTGGAAAATTAAGAATGCCAATCTGTTATCCTTTTATAAATGGATATTTTCCACAATGAGTACCTATTTTTTTACAAAAGGGAGAAGCATAAAAATACATAATCTACAAGGTATCTGGGCAGTTGAGAATAGCTTTTAATAATATTTTTCAAGACTGTGGTGGGGAATGCTTCTTAAGTTGCTTTGAAATTGTCTACCACAATTGAACCATTCATATGCTCAAGAACTATGAAGCACTACCTTAGTTTGGGAGCCCCCGAAAGAGAGCCCAAGACAAGGATTTTGATGCAGGAAGTATATTTGGGAGGTAAGAAAGAGAGCAGGAGGCAGTGGGGGAAGTGAGGAGGAAGACAAAGAAGGAGGAACCACTAATAGAGGGTGTAAGCTAGTTTCTGCTGTGGGCAGCTGTGGTCCGGTTCTGCTGGGAACTCCCTGAGGAATTGGGAAGAATACCACCTCAGGATAGTCCCACTGGAGGATGCAGGCCTTTTTTTTTTTTTTTTAAAGTAATCTCTTAAGCCTCAACATGGGGCTTGAATTTACAACCCCAAGATCAAGAGTTGCATGCTCTACAGACTAAGTCAGTCAGGCGCCCCAGAAGATCAAAGGCCTTTTATCCATCAATTTCCATCCCCTGTATTGAAGTTTGCCCCAGAAGCATGACCTTCCTAACTCTTCTGGGCTCTGCCTGTGCCTTGTTCCTTTTCCTCTCGTCTCTTCCCCTTTCTTGTCCCTTCCTTTTCTTCCCTTCCCTTCCTTTTTCTGTTCTTTGCAAAAGCCCTAAGAAAAGCTCAGTAGTCAGCTTTGCCGACCACAGAACTGCCTGCCATAGCTACAGCTGAAATCAGAAGCAAGCTAAGGAGATGTGACATGGGGCACTGGAAGTGTTTCTACACACATCAACTATGTGCCAGGAGCCCACGTCCGTCTAACCCAGTATTTGTGTTTAACCGGGCCGATCTATCCACATGGTCCAAAGAGGCATGAACATAACCATGCCTCTCAAAGCCATGAGTCAGTCATTTAATAAATGTTTGTTCCATGCCCACCATGGCCCCAGTATTGTTTTAGGAACTGGTTATAGAGTAGTGAACAAGACAGATCTTGTTTCTTTCTCATGAAGTTTATACCCTGATGAGGGGAAGGCAATAAAGAAAGAAATGAATAAACAAAAAGACAGTAAAGTTCTTTGCTAGTAACAAATGCTATCCATGCTGACAATTACAATATGCTAATGGGATAGTGACTAGCTACTTCAGAATGATTGGCTGAGGAAAGCTTCTCCGAGGTGGCAGCATTTGCCTCAAGGGAGGGGGGGGGGGGGGGGGGGGGCGCGGGGGCCCCCCCTGTGCTGTCCTGGGGATGGAGGGGATTCTGGAAAGAGGAAACAGCTAGTGCAAAGGGTCGGTCCAAAAGAAAGTTAGCTGTGCGAGGACTTGAGAGAGGCCAGGGTGGAGGGTTGAAGGGCAGACAGGGGAGACCATGTGGGCTTTCTTGGCTAGGGCTAGAAGGTTGGGGTTTATTCTAAGTATGTTGTGAAGCCTTTAGAGGGTTGTAAACAGGGGAGTGATGTGTGGTGACTTTGTTTTTAAGAGTTCACTTTGGCTGCTGTGTGGAGAACCAGGCTGAGGCAGAAGCAGCAGCAGTACCACTAAAGGTAAGCTGTTGCTGTAATCTGGTTAGGGGGCGGTAGGCGGTGGCGGGGCGGGGGGGGGGGGGGGGGGGCGGGGGGGGGGGGGGGGGGGGGGGGGGGGGGGGGGGGGGGGGGGGGGGGGGGGGGGGGGGGGGGGGGCTCGAGCTGTGCTGGTACTTGTGGAGAAGAGAAAAATGGAGAGTTCAGGATGTGTTTCTGAGACCAAGTTGATAGTACTCTTAGATGCATTGCATAGAAAGACTGAAGGATAATGATTTTTGGCTTGGGCATATGGATGGCCAGGGATTATTTATTGAGATGGGAAAAACCAAGTGTACCAGTTTGGGTTCTCCAGAGAAAGAGAACCAATAGGAGATACATACAGATGGCGGGGGGAGATAAATGCCAGATAGATAGGCAGATAGACAGAAATAGATAGATATAGATACAGATGTATAAATATATAGAGAGAGAGATAAAGCAATTTACTATAAGGAATTGGCTCACATGATTATGGAGGCTGAGAGATCCAGTATCTGCTGTTGGCAAGCTGGGGACCCAGGAAAGCTGATGGTGGAGTTCTAGTCTGAGCCCAAGTCCAAAGGCAAGAAAAGACTGATGTCCCTGTTGGAAGATAGTCAAGCAGGAAGAAAGAATTCTCTTTTTTTTTTTTTTCCAGGATAAATATTTGTATATACTGAGGGAAAATAAGCCACTTTTTTGAAGATGAATCCACTGAGAAAATAACACTAAACTTTAAAAAGGGGATTTCAAATAAATAAATAAATAAATAAAAAGGGGATTTCTATAACCAACGAACTATTTCAAATCTTTTTGTTTTGTTTTTTTGTTGCTTAATGTATGGAGAGCTAGCACTGTTTCTTGCATCAGGTCAATGTCTTAGATGATCTGTTCCAGGAAGATCACTTAGTCCAACCTGATAAAGCCAATATAGTTCTTATCCTGACGGAAACACTGGTGGGACACAGTGAGGCTGTGTTTCTGGATGTGACCATGACAGTTTGGGCAGGAACAGCAAGAATAAGAGCTGAAGCTACCTTCTCACCGATAAGTCCGGTACACCTGTGGGTGACAGCATCTTGCTTTCAGGGGTGCAACAAGTCCAAAGAAAAAGCATTCTTTCTTACCCAGACTTTTATTCTATTCAGGCCTTCAGCAGACTGGATGAGGGCCACCCACACTGGACAGGGTCACCGGCTTTATTCAGTCCACTGATTAAAACGTTTGTGTCCTCCAGAAACACGCTTATAGAAACACCCAGACACAGTGTCTGATCAAATATCTGGGCACCCAGTGGCCTACTTAAGCTGACACATAAAATTAAGCATCATACCAGGGGAGAAATAATACTGTCACAATAGTACAAGGAAACATTTCAGATTTCAGTTTGAACCACATTAATTTGAAATGCCTAAAAAACACTCAAGTAAATGACAAATGGACAGTGGGATATGGAAGCTTGAAGTTCCGGGGAGAGGTTTGGGCAGGAGATATTAATTTGGAATTTATTGGTTTATGGACAGTTTGAAGCCAAGGAACTGGATGATGCCACCGCGTTAGAGAAGAGCAAGGGTCTGAGACAGAGCCCTGGGCCCTCCCACACGCTCCGTGTCCGTTAGTCCCCTGGGGCTGCTGTGGCAAAGCAGGGCATGGCAATGTCTCCGCTGTGCAGATCCACCTCAAGTAAAGATCCTGAGATGGAGAGATTATTCTGGATTATACAAGAGAGCCCTAAATGTGATTCCAAGTGTCTTTATAAGACAGAAAAAGGAAGATATTTGGCACAGAGGAGACGGCAGTGTGGCCACAGAGACAGAGTTGAGTGATGTGGTCACAAGCCACAGAAAGCTAGCAGCCCCCGGAAGGCGCGAGAGGCCAGGAGGATTTCTTCCCTGGAGCCGCTAGAGGGAGCGCAGCCCCAGTGACACCTTGATTTCGGGCTTTTGCCCTCCCGGACGCGAGAGAATACATTTCTGTTGGCTCCGTCATTAAGCGTCTGCCTTCGGCTCAGGTCATGATCCCAGGGTCCTGGGATCGAGCCCCACATCGGGCTCCCTGCTCGGCGGGGAGCCTGCTTCTCCCTCTCTCTCTCTCTCTGCTTCTCCCCCTTCTTGTGCTCTCTTTCTCTCTCTCTGTCAAATAAATAAATAAAATCTTAAAAAAAAAAAAAAAGCACAGGCTCGTGGCCCTTTGTTACTGCGGCCCCAGAAATAACACACGGCATGACTCATCGCCCAGTGCTGGGCCAGTGACAAACCACCGTCTGCCGGTTCCCTGTCGTTCTCTGTGTCTCGTCTCCATCGCATAGCCCCTGCCTGCTCACAATTCCTGTTCCCTCATGACACTGGCTTACACTTAGCCCGTCCGCATCCTCTCCTGCTCCTGTCTATGTTAGAACCTTCTAGCTTAGGCAGCCATGGCTTTTTTCACTGCTTCTTACGGCTCACATTTGGCCAGACAGGGTACAGGCTGACTGCCCTTAGGTCAAGTGCTGCTGGCCCGACAGAGATGGAGGGTCACGGGAGCACATGGGACTGTCTGCCCCGTGGGGGCTGTGGACTGTGAGTGTGGCAGATGGCAGGGTTGCCAGATCTGGCTCAGCTCAAACGTCTGGAAATTTTTAACCAAAATGATAGGAACTCAGTTCCGGGGCAGCGTGTGTGTAACGAAGGAGAAAATGATTGCCCGAAGAACTAACTCTCCTTAATGAGGAATTACCAAAAACTTTGAGGTGGGCCCTAGTTAAATATGGCATTCTTCCTTCATGTCATGTTTATGTTCAATTGTGGGGCTAGAGCTGTTTGGACAAGGGAGAAACTGATCTTTCTCTTTAATTTAGTTTTCCAAATGAACAACACTTGTGTGGACATCATTGAAAAAATGAGGTGGCTGAACGAGGCCAAGCTACTCAGTAAGCTTCCGGGTCCGCTGACCTTAGCTTGGCTATCCTCTAATGTGGAGCAGGGCTTCTGAGATGCTAGTGCTTTCAGATTGCCCGGGGCTCCAGCGGGTCTGGGGCACGGCCCGAGAGTCTGCATTTCTCATGAGCTCCCAGCGGCTGCTTCTGTACTGGTCTGAGCACTGTAAGGAGCAGGGCTCTGGGGCAGATTGGTTTCTCGGGACTCAGTCCCAGGGATGCTTCCAGGAGTGCCCTGAAACACAAAACTAGATCAAATAATTCAGGGAACCAGTGGGTAAAGCAAAGCTCATCAGGTCTCCTACCTTCAGGACGTCTGGCCAGCCCACATGACTTGTGCTGCTAGGGGGGATCAATTATACGCAGTGGTTCCCAAATTTATTTGACCACGGGATTTTGTCCCCATATATCTCAACGGCCAGGATGCTATAAAGTGTACCTCTGGATATGCTTCTCTGGGAACACATTCCTTACCTCTTGCTTTCGGCCCAAGACTCCAGGGGGAATCTCCAACATCAGGAAGGAGCAGGACTCTTCTTTCAGGCGAAGACTTAAGTCGGCGAGATGAACGGCTCCGAACACTGGAGAATGTGTCAAGTGCAGTGGCTGGAGTAACACAAACCTGGGTTTCCATCCTTGCTCCACATTGACTAACCACGTGACCTTGAGCCAGTCATCCTCTCCGAACCTTGGTTTCCTGATCTGTAAAATGGGGGTTCTGGTATATTCCTATTTTGGGAGGTTATGATGAGAAATAAACGAGTTGAATGTGTGTTGAGGCCTCACTTGCCTGGTACATAGTAGATGCCCAGTGGAAGCTCTTATTATTACAATGAAGCAAAAATGTCACCATATTTCACATGCACCCCATCTTTTACTCCAGGTTTTTTTTTTTTTTTCAAGAGAAGGGGAAGGAGACGGCGAGAAAGAGAAAGCACAAACATTCTGACTTGGAAGGGAACTTGTGCTTTGAAGCTGACAAGTATAATTTGTCTTGAGACTGCCAAGCTCTTGGGTTGAGCCTTCATATTGGAAAAAAGAGACAAGTTTGATTAATCTGGGGCCTTCATTACTTACTCCATCTGGCCTGGCTTGGCACGGCCCCTTCCCTCTATGAACCGATTACTCCTTCAAAAGCCTCAGCAGAGTGGTCTCTAATGGGCTCTGACACGGCAGGAATGGGGCTCACACAGCACAGAGATAAGGGCCCCAGCACCGGGGCCAAAACACTTCCAGCGCTACAGCCCAGATGCTCCACCACAAAAGAAAGAACTGAACTGACAGGGAGCCAAGGCCTCTGGGCCGGGGTAGATCTCGGGATTCCCAGGACACCTGGTTCCCCACACTGGGAGCTGTACCAGCAGCCAGCCTCCCCGGGATGGGACTGGTGATGTGCATTATCGGACTGGGGTGTGTTCCAATGACTAGGGGCACTTTTTAATCTGGCTTTATAGTCACGGAGGAAAGTGCTTGGGGGAAGTGAAGAAGGTTGTTGTTTTTAGGTATTTGCCAGTAAAAACCTGCTGAGGAGGCATTCTCACTTTCCCACCCAGTGCACATGGCCCCACAGTGATGGCAGTGGGAGGGGGAGATGGAGAGGGAAGCGAACTGTGGTTTCCTGAGCACCTACTATGCGCCAGGCGGGGCACCAGGAGGTCTGCACACGGCTGGCTCTATCACTCAGCACAAGCCCGAGAAGTAGACATTACTATTCTTTATTGAGAGAAGGTAAAGGCGTTTATTCTGGGCTACTCAGTAAGGGATCTAGCCAGAATTTGAACAGAGGACTGTCCAGGGGCGGGGGTAGGGGGCAGGGAACAACCAGTCCCTGAAACAAAGCTCGGCTTCAGAGCTGCTTTGAACAGACAGCTATTTCAAAGGGCCATGGATTTCGGCTTCCAGGACATGAGGGGTCAGTGTCCAGCAAGGTAGCTCCCCGGCCTCAGAGAAGTGAGTCTGGGAGGCTCGATGAGTCAGAGACTGTACAACACTGCCATCTCCTGGGAGCAAGGCCCACACTGGCCTGGCCAGGTAGAAATCCAGCTCAAAATACCTAAGGGATGCCTGGGTGGCTCAGTCGGTCAAGCATCTGACTCTTGATTTCTGCTCAGGTCATGATCTCAGGGTCATGAGATCGAGCTCCAGGCTCAGCAGTAAGTCTGCTGGAGATTCTCTCCCTCTGCCCCCCCCCCCCCACTCTCTCTCTCTCTCTCTCTCTCTCTAATAATAAATAAATAAATCTTAAAAAAAAATACCTGACTAGGGGCGCCTGGGTGGCTCAGTCATTAAGCGTCTGTCTTCGGCCCTAGGTCATGATCCCAGGATCCTGGGATCGAGCCCCGCATCGGCCTCCCTGCTCAGCAGGAAGCCTGCTTCTCCCTCTCCCACTCCCCCTGCTTGTGTTCCCTCTCTCTCTGTGTCTCTCTCTGTCAAATAAATAAATAAAATCTTTAAAAAAAAATACCTGACTAAATCATGCTCCCCTTAGGGAGCCTCCTATCGTCACATTATGAATCAGGACCACCAGTGTTCCTTCATTAGTTACCAAAGCCCACAGAGACTGAAAGCATGGGCTTTCGAGTCAAACACTGAACTGTTCATTTTTTTCACTCGGCAAATATTTACTGAGCCAATTTTGTGCCAAACACTGTGCTAGGCACTGAATACACAATGATGATGAAGACAAATGGTCCGTAACTTCATGAAGCTTATATTCCAGCAAAGAAGATGGACTGTAAACAAGGAATTGTCTCATTGTAAACAAGGAATGTGTTCATTATTACTGTGATGAGTGTTTAGAAGAAAAAGCACAGGGTGATGCAGGGGTACTTCATGCTGAAGGGGAGACAAGGACTCTAGCCTTGTCAGTCAGTCAGGAAAGACTTCCCTAAAGGCATGATCTATATGGAGACACCTGAAGGATGTGTAGGAACATGTCAAGCAAAGTGATCTCGGAGAATGACATGTGTGAAGGCCCTGAGACAGGAAGGAGACAGGAACATTTGAAAAACTGAAAGTTCTGTATTGATGGGCCATCAAGAGAGAGAAAAAGAGTATGTGAGGAGAAATAGGCAGTGACCAGATCACACAGGGTCTTAGAGTGCCTTGTAAAAGATGGCCTCATATTGGTCAAGTCTCTTTGTTATGTGTGACAAAGACCTAACACAAACTAAGTGAAAAGGCAATTTATGAGTTCACTAAATTGGGAAGTCTGGAGTTAAAGCTTCAGGTAGGGCTGGATCCAGGAGCTCCAATGGTATCATTAAGACTTCCTTTTCAACTAATTAATTATCTCTCTTTGTTTCTGCATTTTTTATTAAGTAGGCCTAATTTTCTCCTGCACTGACAGATTCTGTCAATCAGGTAGGAAAATAGTAACTGATATTCACCAGGCCTACCTCTTCAGAACCCTATGGTCCAAAAGGAAGAGAAGATTACTTCTCTATCTCCATTTGGAAAATAAAATTAGGACAAGACTCTGATTGGCCCAGCTTGGGTCACATGTCTACCCATTAGGCCAATCACTATGTCCATTGGGATGCCTTACAATGATTGGCCTAACCTGGGCTGTGTTCCTAAAACTGTAGCTAGAACAGAGGTGGAGGATGAAGAAAGAAGAAGTGGAGGCACCATGCCTGACAGCCTCAGGGCCATACGGAATATGGGAGGAGTTTCCCCCATGGAAAAGTGGTTCTCCACTATAGAAGAGAAATGGGGAAGATTGTGGGATATACAAAAACATTGACAAAACAATATCATAATTGGCAGAAAGCTATGAGAAACCACTGAAGGGCTGTATGCAAGTGAAAAACAAGATAATGTTGTTGTTGTTTTTTTAAGACCACACTGGCTAGATTGAAATGGAAGGGATAAGAGTGGAAGCAGAAAGAACTTCTAAGATTCTAAGCAAACTGAAACACTTCCCAACCACCTAGAAGTTATCTAGAAATGCTCAAAAAACCATAGCAAAGATCCTTTTAAATGCACACTAGAACTTGCAAGAAAGTATGAGAAATCCTCATGGGGTAAAGACAAAGAGGGAACTGGAAAACAGAGGGTTAGGTGAATAGCTGAAGCTACGGCTCCCCAGGAGAGTTCTACTGATCTCAGGTAACCAAGACACTTATATTTTAACAGCCATGTGAGGAAGGGAGAGAAGGCCTTGGGCCTACATGGATGGCTATTAGATCTGAGAAACTTCTTTCCCCCATACATACCACACGTAAAGCTGGGCACCTCAGTGAATGGTGAAATAATGGACCAGGACAAAAATGCACCCATTACCACAGAGAGATAACAAGAAAGCATTTGTGTGTTGGCCTAGTCTGTGGATGAATAAAAGCCATCCCTTTTGAGGGGCACCTGGGTGGCTCAGTCGGTGAAGCATCTGACTTCGGTTCAGGTCATGATCTTGGGGTCCTGGGATCTGCCCCGCATTGGGCTTCTCACTCAGTGGGAGCAAGCTTGTCCCTCTCCTTCTCCCTCTGCTCCTCCCCCTGCTCATGCTAGTGCGTTCTTTCTGTCTCAGATAAATAAATAAAATCTTTAAAGAAAAAAGCCATCCAGGTTGCCTGGGTGGCTCAGTAGGTTATGCGTCTGCCTTCGGCTCAGGTCATGATCTCAGGGTCCTGAGATCGACTCCCACGTCTGGCTCCCTGCTCAGCGGAGAGTCTGCTTCTCCCTCTCTTTCTGCCTGCCACTCCCCCTGCTTGTGCTCTCTCTCTTTCTGTGTCAAATAAATAAATAAAATCTTTTTTAAAAAGCCATCCCCTTTGAGACTTTATAAACATGAGTTTTCTCATGGGCTTGGGGTTGAAATTCATTCCACTTGCATGGTCCTAGAGTCACCAACTTTAAAAAGGGCTCCAGACTAGCCACACTCTTGGGGTACCTGGGAGAAACAAACACAGAAGTTCTCTCGAGACCCTCAATCCAGGATGCACCCAGAGGAAAGTCCCACTGAACATATGCTCACAGTCCCACGATGAGGTTGTCAGCCATCTCTTTCCCCCATGATGACCACACGGACCTTCAACTGACTACTGGCCACGAGGGCATTCCTGACCCCTTCCCAACCTGCCTGTTTCTGACCTTCCTAGTCTCTGTCCTCAAGATTCTGAGCCAGCTATAGCCCTGATATTTACATCACTTCTCTGGCTGGGAACTTCTACCTCCCTCTCAACATAGTGATGGAACATTGGTTCCATTTGTTATGAGGCCCCTGGCTGCTCCCAGGGGCCAATTTGTCTCCACCTCTTAGACCCAGCCTAGTGGTGGGATGCTACATCCTGGTGCTACCCCACACGCATGGGGTGTTATTTGCCCTGACCCTATGCGCTGGACCAGCACAGAGGGAACAGGGGAAAAAGAGAAGAGGATCGTGGCAAGCTCTGGGCTGGTCTTCATCCCAGTCTGTGGCATCTTGTGGAGGTGGCATGGCCTGGTGGAGCCTGGGCTTCTCCCGACACCAGAGCCCTCTTCCCGGCCAAGCCCAAGTCTGGCACGCATTAGCTAGTGGGTGTGGGAAGCCTCTCCTGACTCCACCCCGCTGAATTGAGGAGTGTAATCTCTGCCCATGCTCTGGGAACCCAAATTCCTTCTTACACCACAGCCTGTGGCAGTGAGGCTGGCTGCATGGAATGCTGGCACCGAGTTCTGAGGTGGAAATCAAATAACTATCTGACTTAGAAAAACAGATCCAACACAGCCGTCTTTGTGAGAAGAGCAGAGCCATGGAGCAGGCCAGAAACACGAAGGGAGGTGGTTGGCAGCTCCACCCTGCCCTGCAGTGGGGAGCAAAGGCCCGCTTGCCCGTTTTCCTGACAGACAAAGGCAGGGCCTTCACAGCCGTTGCCAGGGCAGGATTCTCTACCTGGGCCCTCCCAGGCCAGGAAAAGGACCAAGTCGAGGCACCCTCCCCAGGCATGTTGAGGGTGTTGAGAGTGGTGACAATGAGTTCCATGAGCTCACACTTGGAGATGTGCTTTGCTGACAGCAGAGGACAGAAAGGTTGGCTCAGGCCCTGGGCTGTGTGCCCTGCATAGATGCCTTGAGCCTGCCATTCCTGCAGCCCTCATTGCAGACGAACCCCTGACCCAGTGCCTGCTGCAGGGAATGGCCTTTGTTGGGTTTACCTTTGTCCTTGAGTAGCCCATGGCTTCCAACGTAGTACAGTGGCTACACATGGGACAGACTCCCTAGGTAGCTGCAAATGCATTCTAGACCTCCATTTTCTTGGTGCAGACAGAGGAGGTCAGACTATCTCTAAAGCACTTGCCGTTGCATACAATTTAGAAATACAGACTCAAATACCAGACACAGGAGTTCAAAGTCTGGCTCCACCCTCCAGTATCTAGGACTTGCAGCAAGTTATTTAACCTTTTTATGTTTCCCATCTGTAAAATGGGCATATTACAGTACTTGTGTCACGAGGGTGTTACATGGGTGAGGTCACCCTTGCAAAGCACTTAGCCCTGTGCCAGGCCCATAGCGGGCACTCGGCAAACATCAGACTCTGAGTTTATTTAGTGTCTACGTATATTTGTTTCATAATTCATTTGTGTGTTCAATCATTCATTCAAAAGCACAGTGGATTCAGAGCACCGTGAAGACAAACACGAACAAAATAGCCTTCACACTGGAGGAGCTCCTGGTCTAGGGGCATTTGCTTTGTGTTAAGAACTCTAAGGACACAAAAGGCTGCATATCATACAATTCCATTGATATGAAATTCTCAGATCAGGCAAATCCACAGAAACAGGAAGGAGATTTGTGGTTGCTAGGGGCTGGAAGGAATGGGGAATGAGGAGAGACTGCTAAGAGGTACCAGGTTTTTTGGGGGGTAAAGAAGGTGTTCTGGAATTGGACAGTGGTAATGGTTGCACACTCTGCACAACCTGGTGAATACATTAGAAACCGATGAGTTATACGCTGTAAAAGCGTGAATTTCATGGGATGTGAGTTATCACTCAGTTTTTAAAAACAGCACTCTAGAGTCTACCACTTTTAGCTACTGGACCTTGGATAAGTTTTACAACCTCTCTGGCCTCGGTTTCCTCATCAGTGCAAAGGGGATGATAATCATCTAATGGAGCGCCGAGGAAAAGAGCTCACTCACCACGCTGCCTTTATCAGTGCAATTTTATCGTCCACTGGAATGGGCTATCCTTCTCCATCCTTTCACTTCCAGTCTGTATGTGTCTTTACATGTGAAACGAGTCTCCTGTAGGTGGCATGTAGATGGGTGTTGGGTTTTTTTATCCATTTTGCCACTCTGTGTCTCTAAGGAGCATTGAGACCATTTACATTTGAAGCAATTATTGGTATGTACTTACTGCCATTTTGTTAGTTGTTTTCTGGTTGTTTTTGTAATTCTTCTGTGCTCCTTTCTTCTTCTCTTGCTCTCTTTCCTTGTGATTGATGACTTTCTGTAGTGTTATGCTTGGCTTTCATTCTCTTTATTGTGTATCTATTATAAGTTTGGGGTCTACGGTTATCATGAGGTTAATATAACATCCAAAGCATACAGCAGTCTATATTAAGTTGATGGTTAAGTTTGAACACATTCTAAAAGAACTTTACTCCCCTCCTCCACATTTTATGTGTATATTGACATATTTTACATCTTTTAATTCATATTTTCTTACTTCTAATTATGGCCTTTTATTTCCCACTTAAAGAAGTCCCTTTAACATTTCTCGTAAGGCCAGTTTAGTGGTGATGAACTCCTTTAACTTTTGTTTGTCTGGGAGGCTCTTTTTCCCTCCTTCAAATCAGAATGATAGTCTTGCCAGGTGGAGTATTCTTTTAACCCTTGAATATATCATGCCAGTCCTGTCTGGCCTGCAAAGTTTCTGCTAAAACATCAGTGATAATCTTATGGGGGTTCCCTTGTACCTAACTGTTTGCTTCTCTCTTGCTGCTTTTAAAATTCTTTATCTTTAACCTTTGATACTTTAATTATTGGGTGTCATGGTATGGACCTCCTTGGGTTCATCTGGCTCCAACTCAGGGAAGTTTTCAGCTATTATTTCTTTAAATTTTCTGCCCCTTTCTCTTTCCTTTCTGGGATCCCTATAATGTGAATGTTTGTTTGCTCGATGTTGTCCAAGAGATCCCTAACCTATGCTCATTTTTTAAAAATCTTTTTTTCTTTTTGCTGTCCAGCTTGTGTGCTTTCCATCACCCTGTCTTCCAGATCACTGATCTGTGCTTCTGCATCCACTAATCTACTGTTGATTCCCTTTAGTGGACTTCTCATTTCAGTTATATTCAACTGTGATGGATGCTTTTTAATGTTTTCTCTTTGTTGAAACTCTGAGTTTTTCCATTCCTCTCTCCCATCCAGTGAGCATCTTTATGATCATTGCTTTAGAAGTCTTTATCAGGAATATTGCTTATCTCAGTTTCATCTAGGTTTTGTCTGGTACTTTTGTTTGGAGCATATTCTTCTGTCTCCTCATTTTGCTTAACTTTTTGTGTTTGTTTCTATGATTTAGGCAGAACAGCTACTTCTCATAAACTTGAAGGAATGGTCTTGTGTATGGTCCCCAGTGTAGACTGTGCATGCCTGGTGGCTGGAGCTGTGGCTGGAGTGGGCTGGGAGTCTTGGGGCACTCCATGCTGGGGTTGCCCTGGTGGAGTAGCTGGGGCTGAAGTGGCAGTGGGCCTGAACGGTCCCAGGGTTCTCAGTGGAAAGAGTGTCTTGGCAGGAGAGCTGAAGCTGAAGTGGGTGCAAGCGAGGTACCCTGGGGGCTCTGTGCAGGGGGCACCCTAGCAGGATGGCTGGAACCAAGGCGGGTATGGGCTGGGCGTTGCCAGGGTGCTCCACACAGGGGGCACCCTGGAAGGGCAGCTGGAACAGGCATGAGCCAGGAGGTCCTAGAGCACTCTGCTCCAAGAATGCCCCAGAAAGCTGTCTGGAACTGAAATGGTGTTGGTCTGGAGTGTTCAGGGTTCTTTGCACCTGTGTCACTTCGGCAAGATGGCTAGAGCTATAGAGAGCACTACAAGGGTATCCTAAGGAGGCAGGCTGCCTATGGTGCCCAGTCCCTGCTCCCATCTATCAAGGTAAGGGGGGAATGTAAACCATGGCACTTGCCAGCCCCTCTGACCCAGAGAGAATTCTAGCAGCTCCCTTGGCTTTTGGCAGATTCTAAGGATGGTACCTTGATATTCTAGTTGCCCTTTTAAAGATCTCATTTATCTGAGAGAAAGAGAGAGAACATGAGGTGGGAGGTAGGGACAGAGGGAGAGGGAGAAGCAGGCTCCCCGCTGAGCAGGGAATCCCCACACAGGGCTCGATCTCAGGATCTGATGGCAGACGCTTAACCTGCTGAGCCATCCAGGTGTCCCTCTAGTTGCCCTTTTAAACCGTGGCTTTTTCCTATTCCCCAAGGCAGACAAATCTGCTCACAGTTGCTCAGTATTATCCCTCCCCACTGCAGTTCAGGGCATGGGGCGGGGGGGGGGGGGGGGGGGGGCAGGGAGGAGTAGGTGTTCCCTTCATTACCATGCCTCCATCTCTCTTGCTGTTTTCTGTGTGGTCTATCTTTTGTTGTGCAAAAACTGCTCAGTCAGCCCTCAGTTCTTCAGAAGGAATTGCTTTATCAATATGTGTAGATTTGGTGTGTCTGTGGAGGAGGTGAGTTCAGGGTCTTCCTACATCACCATTTTGGACCAGAAGCCTCTTTCCTAGTGTGATATTAATGTGCTGTATTACAAAATAATTCCAAATCGCCAAGCAGAGAATGACAAGAGTAAGATCCATTAAAAAAAGACTTTCATAAACATACTGCTTAGATATGTCACATCACACTTCACATGATCTACAGGAAATATCCACAGTATTTGGACCCTATACCGTAACTCCGTCACTTAAGCTCCAACTTCCAAAGGAAAGCACACAAAGGCTTGACTTGATGATCTGGAAAATTATACTCTGAAGTTAAAATTTTCAAAAAGAGGAAAGCATCTAGGCGTTAAAAAAAGAATCCCTTCTTGAACCAACAGCACCTTGAATTAGTATTTCAAAATATATAAATTTCAACCACATTTAGTCAATTTTTCTCTGCATTCCCTGAATAGTACCTGGCATAAGGCAAGTACCCATCGTTAGCTCTAATTATTACACTACAGGAAGTTCTCTGCAAAAGATGTGGATAGATTAAATATGAATGAAATAAGTGCTGAAGAAACATGAGAAAGAGAGGAACCAACTGATGGTGGAAAGGAGTCGTAGGTCAGAAGAGCATTTTATTCATTCATCGGTGCATCACAATGGAGATGAAATCTGAGAGGTAGTGATTAACAGCAAGGATTTGACTTACCTGTCTTTCATCTGAGATCTGTCACTTATTATAACTGTGACCTCGAGCAAGTTCCTAAACTCTCTGCACCTCTGCTTTTTCATGTAGAAAATGGGAATAAAAATCACACATAAAGTATCCAATTAAAAAAAAAAAATCCTGGCAACCTACTGGAATAAGGGTCAGAGCCAGATTTAAATTGCATTGAAATGATAAAGAAACGTGAATTTTTCTTGCCTGAGTTTATGGATTCATTACACATTTACCAAGTCCCTACTAAGCACCAGGCATTAAACCAGTCCCTGGGAATATAATGCAAGACATCATTTTTCTTCCCAAGACACTACTGTAAGGAGGTATCCAGGGGAGAAAGTCTTACTCCTGGCAAGGCAAATCAAGCAAATTTGTTCTTGTCTTACCTTACATTTCCAATAGAAAGCCTGATTATTCTAGCTCATCCTTTTGAACCAAGCCATAGGTCATAGGTGATAGGTTGTTTGACTAGCCAGTGGATTGGCTGCCCTTGAGTCAGGTGCTCACTCCTGGTCTAATCAGCTGTGGCCAGGAAATGTGATGGTGGCTCACCATACAAAGCATGGTCATATCTTCCCTCCTAGCAGAAGCTAGTTTTTCTTAGAAGAGGAATGGGGCACTGCAGACAACACATTGGTACAACAAGGAAACATTTTCCAACAGATGTCACAGTGTGTGCAAGGTCAGGCCAATATGGAAAAGTATGAGATATTTGGGGAACTATGAAGATAGGGGGTGAAGAAGTGGACTGTGATTCTCCAATCACAAAGCTGGAAAGGGAGGCTGGAGAGGGGTCAGCTGGGCTGAACATTGTCCCCTTGCTCTGGAAGTCAGGACAGTCTTTGACTGCAGGGCAGGAGTGATGGTGGTCATTAGCCCCCAGAATCATTATCCCCCAAATGTGGGCCACTCTGGGTCAGAGTCATACTAGGCACTGGAGTGGAAATCCCTGGTCATGTTGTCAGAGGTCCTCTTCCCACCCATCTCACAAAAAAAAAAAAGAAAAAAGAAAAGACATTTTGAAGGAGATGGAGATAATAATTCCCATCTTTAGGGTTGTGATAAGGATTAAATGACAAGGTGTATATAAATTGATTAAAGGTATCTGATACCTACCTTTAACCACTTTATATATACCTTGTCACTTAATAAGGTGATCAATATAAGTTAGTAGTAGTAGTAATTTTTTTTAAGATTTTATTTATTTATTTGAGATAGAAAGCAAGAGTGAGACAGTGAGCAGGAGCAGGGGGGAGGGGGCAGAGGGAGAGGGAGAGGCAGGCTCTTCACTGAGCAGGGAGCCCCTCATCCCAGGACCCTGGGATCATGACCTGAGCCGAAAGCAGACACTTAACCAACTGAGCCACCCAGATGCCCCAGAAGTAGTAATTTGTATGATTTGGGGCAGAAAATCTGATTGCTAAATGTCATGTTTACTGCAAATCTATTGCACAGGACAGTTGTGAAGATTAAATGAGACGGTGAGTTGAAGGGCTCTGAAAAGTGCTATATAAGCTTTAGGAGTCATGAAATCAGATATAAGTGACTGTTACAGCCAAGACAGCAGGCAGATGGAAAGAACCAAAGTGTAGAAAAAAGCTGGGACCATGACCTTCAAATAGTGAAATCAACCTCCAGCTCACTTCTGAGTTTAAAAATATCAGTAAAATCATTTTAGGAATATGTTTCATGATATTTTCTGAAATCAATGGTGACTTATTTAACAGTAACCACTAATTTTCTCCATATTGTGCACATATTTTTCATCAATTTACAGACTGACTGGTCTATTTTCAATAGGCTTTCACACACTATGTGAGGTGTTAGTTAGACATTGTAAAGGTAAGAAAGTAAGAATATTTCCAAGTAGCAAATAAGTTTTCATTCACATCCCCACTGCAATTGATTAATATTTCTTGTCTAGTATATTGAGATTTCTGGAGCCCCATCTGAGCTTCGTAGACATGGTGCTGTGATTGATTCGCTATGTCTGTCATGGGTCATGGGTATGGGAATGTGAAATGATAGCACATGTCTATATTCAGATAAGTGACAGACGGATGCTCCCGGTGAAAATAATTTCTAAATTAAATTCCTTTTCATACTCGCATGACTTAGAATGGTATATTTACTGGGAGAAAATTTGAAAATTGTGACAGATTGCATTTTCCAAGGATGGAAAGGATGCTCTTCCGCAATGTGACTTTGCCACTCCCCCAAGATTAGGTAGAATATAATTCCCCTGCCCTTGAATCCGGGCTGGCCTGAGTGAGTTGGGCACAACCAGTTGGATAGAGGTAGGTAGGAAAGGAAAATAGAGCTTCTGCTTGGCTTTCTCGGTGCACTTGCTCTTGGGAAGCCCCCTCCTAGAAGCTAGCACCGTACCATGAGAAACGCAAGGTTAAAAAAAGCTCATGGACACGAGCAGCAGTCGGTGGTCCCCACTGAACCCGGCCTTTGGGGCCGGAAGCCTGGGGATGACGCCAGCCCCTGGGCATTTGACTCATTCCCCAGCTGTTCCTGTCTTCTCAGGTGAGGGCCCAGACACTGCAGGGCAGACAAGCTTTCTCCACTGTGCCCTGATTTCCATGAGCACAATGAGATTGTGCAAAAGTTTACCACCACTAGATTTGGGGGTGCTTTGTTATACAACAGTGGTAAACTGGAAAAAGAATCCCAAACACCAAGGGATGGAGGTGGCGGGTCTGCTTTCTCCATCGTGATTGTGAGACTCTGCACAGGCCATGTAAGCCCTCAAAGTTTCTAGTTCTTTATCTAGGATAAAAACAGCCCTCCTAATCACAGTACAAAAATGAAGTCAGAGAGCAATGGAGACAGAACTTTTACCAAGTGACACCACCGTGAAAAGCACACAGATTGCTACTCTTCACTGGCCTTTCTGTCAGCCGGGCAGCAGCACTCTGAACCACAGAAGACATGCTTTTTGGAAAATAGTTATTAGCCCACACCCACAAATCCAACTTCATAGATCTAGGTAGAGTCTTCAAATTTGGTGGAAACCAAACCAAAGCCCTCAAAAGCTCCCACAGGACAAACAGACAGACATGAGACATAACTGTTGCTGGCGGTGACCTCACTTTTTTGTATAATGACATGCCACATGGTAAGAAGGCCTCTTGCTCTCGTGAGAGGAACCAACAAGAGTCTCTCCCTCTTCCAGAAGTACATGCTGTGCGCCCCTACAGTGTGAGGCCCAGGGCTAGTGGACCTGCCTTGCCCCATCATGGCTTTCTTTCCATGAATCTGCTCAGAGGCGGTCCTCAGGGCTTGGGCCTGGCTTTCTTGATTCTACTCCTTGAAGACAAAATAACTTCTTTCTATATTCAGACTAATTTGGTGGAACCCTTCCCCAACTATACCCCCGATTAACTTTTGTAGCAGTGGGAGATAAAATACTTTTTAACATTTAAATTAAGTTTTATTCGAAGTGACCATGACACGTGTATCTCCCATCTGCTGCCAGTATCCACCCTGATCCTCTGTCCTGGGTGCTTTCTCACTTTCAACTTCTGAAGCTTTATGAAAGAGTTCTTGGTTAGGCATTCACTAGCTGTGAAAGCTGGTCAACTCACTTGTCACCTGCAAAATGAAGATAACCATACCCCATAGCCTGGGGGGCGGGGGGGTGGGCAGGGAGTCATAGCATTAAGAAAGCATTCTGCCATGCAACTGGATTTCCTTCACTCTTTCCAAAAATTGTCTTTGGAACTTTTGCTATGTGCTGGGCATGGGGCAGATCCTGGGTAAACACTGATGAAAAACCAGTCCCTGCCTTCTAGGAGCTCCCAGGGCAGTGGGAGAAATGGCAAGTAAACAGGCTATTAACATTCAGCATGTTAAGTGCCATAAGGAGGGTTCTATAGGAATACGCAGATTCCCAAACCAGACATTGGAGGGTCAGCAAAAGCTACTTGGAGAAAAGAGTGTTTAAGGAACAGGCAGGAGGTGGGGGATATGGTGGAGGATGGGATAGAGGGGAAAAGTGATGCAGACGGACAGAAGAGCAGCTACAAAGACATGGAGACTACAGAGCACAGTGTTTCCAGGTGGTTCCGTATGTCTGAATGTAAGGCAGAGAGCGGAGGACAAGGAGTTGGTGGGGTAGGCAGCAGACAGCGAACATGGTCTTACAGACGACACACACAGGCATATGGACGTTAGCACTGGGAAGAGCACCTGGCCGATGCCATGGAGAATGGATCCGAGGGGCGAGCATCGGATGCCCGAGGCCATGAGGGATCTCTGCAGTAATTCAGGCGAGGTGCAGTGACCCCGTTCGTAATGGTTGTGATTACTCCTATCACACCCCCCTGACTGGGGGTTCAGAATGTGAAAGCATGAGGGGTGTGACTCCCACATGTTGTACTATGTTTTCTAAAGGAGTCTTATACAGGAAGGCCAATTTCTGTCTAGCGGGTGAACAAGAAATGCAGCTGAATGCAGCACGGATGAACTCGGAGGCAGAGGAAGCAGAGGGCCCAAGGCCCCAAAGCCTGGCCTCCCCCAAAGTGCAGTGAGCTTGGCCTTTGTTTTCATTCCCCAAGGCAGGGCCCCTCCCTTGTAAGCCTGGCCATTTTCTGGAATTGGGAATCTTCCCTGAACTGGAATCTGCTTCTCCAAAATGAAAGCTGAATGTCAAGAGGGAGGGGAAATGTGAAATTTCAGAGTTTAGCCCCAACAGTTCCAACCCAATTTTCTCACTGTAATCCCCACCACACCCCAACGAAAACAGGCCTGACTCACAAACCACATCAATCCTGGCAGGCGGGGAAGGTTGGCTGCCGGCCGCTGGCCAGCCTCTCAGGGCCCCATCCCCCCGCGTTCCTGGTGGGCACATGCCTTGGGTGTCTCTCTGAAAGCCACAGACAGAGGAAAGGTGGCCCTCACCCATGCCCACCCGCATGACTCCGTGGCCCCAGCCATCTCCCTCTTCCTCCCCTGAGCTTTTAACTCCCAAACCTGTAGCCACGTGGGGTCAGGGAAAGCAGCTGAATTATGATCAGGCATGAGGAGAAATTTATAAAGCCATTCCAGGGGCCACAGCCCTGGGAGTGTCTGCAGCTGATTCAACAGATGGAGAGGCAGGAAAAGGGTCATGGAAAGTTGGTGAGATCCCCACTCAAAATTCCACTTCTACCACATGGTAGCCGGGAACCTGGGGCAAGTTACTCAGGCTTCTGTTCTGCTTCAGTTGTCTCAGCTCTAGAATGTCTTGCTTGGAGGGTTACTCGGAAGCCTATAGCCCAATACCTGAAATTGAATCGGTGCTTAGAACATCTGGGTTCCAGCATCCGGTGCTGCCTGCACAACTCGGAAGGCAGCTACCCTGTGCAGTCTCCCATCTGTGCCGGATCTCACTCCCTTCGCCGGTCTTACGGGTAGGTGGAGGGCGTTAACTGTGTGTTATAACACATTCTTCCCTTCCCAGGGCATTTCACACTGCATGTGGGTCAATACACACTTCCTGGCTGACTGATACACCCAAGTATCAAGACCCCAGGGCCAGGGGCACCTGGGTGGCTCAGGCTTAGGTTAAGGGTCTGACTCTTGATTTCAGGTCAGGTTAAGATCTCAGGGTCCTGAGATCGAGCCCCTCAGCAGGCTCTGCGCTGAGCGTGGAGCCTACCTAAGATTCTCTCTCCCCCTCCACCCTCCCCCAGCTCACTCTCTCCCTCTCTCTTAAAAAAAAAAAAAAGAAAGAAAAAGATCCCAGGGCCAGAGGAAGGTGGAGACAACCATGCCAAAATTAACAGTCTCTGGCACCCAAGGCACAAAGTATGACCCATTAATAAATAAAACACAGGGGCTTTTGTGCAAATGCAAAAACCCTTCTTTTACCTGTTAGAAGTAGCTGGTCAACAGAAGGGGCCAAAGTACTGGCAAACCATGCACAGCTGAGCTTTGCTGCCTGTGGGTATGTCACCACTATCTAGTGGTGTGACACTGGGCAAGTAACCAGACCTCATCTGTAAAATGGGAATACTGGGAGTATCTACCTCCTAGAGTGATTGGGAGCATGTAAAGAGTATATGGAAAGCACTCAGAACAATGTCTGGCATTTAATGTTCAATAAGTACTCATCTTCCTCTCATCTTTGTGAAAGCTCAGTTCTGTTTGCTGGGCTAGAACCCCTTGTCAAATGGCAACATTGGAAATCTTACCCCAGGGACCCTGTCACCTGGAACAGGGAGTCCACTCTGGGTGGGGAGGGGTGCAAAGCTGAGCTGTCTCTCTTGAATAGTCTGTATGGCAAGGTGACTTTGTGGAAATGCCCTGCAAACCATAAAATGCATTACAAGTATTAGTGTTACAGTTTTTGTTTTCCTAATACTTTAAAATCTAGAAACAGTATTATAAGCATAATCCTAGTTCCCACTTACTTGACAACCTACCATGAGCTAGATAAAGTGCCCACTGCTTTGCACAAGTCCACTCACTGAATGTTCTCAATGACCCCATAAAGTAGGAACTATTTTCATCCTGATTTTTTTTTTTACAATTTTTTTTAGTAGGCTCCATGTTCAATGAGGGGCTTGAACTCAAGACCCTGAGATCAAGAGTCACAACTCCACTGACCGAGCCAGCCACGCACCTCTTCATCCTGATTTTAAAGATACTGAGAAAGTGACTCAAAGCCTCAAGCAAGATTCAAACTCAGGTCTGTTGGTTTCCAAAGCTATGCTTTTAACTACCACATTACACTCATGGAGTGAATATAAATGTTCTAAGATGGGGCGCCTGGGTGGCTCAGTCCGTTAGCGTCTGCCTTCGACTCAGGTCATGATCCCAGGGTCCTGGGATCGAGCCCTGCATCGGGCTCCCTGCTCAGCGGGGGAGTCTGCTTCTCCCTCTGCCCCTGCTTGTGCTCTCTCACTCACTCTCTCAAAAAAATAAAATCTTTCAAAAAAATAATAATTGTTCTAAGATGAGTAAGATGCCAATGGGCTCAAGATATCCAGCCAAAGCCAGTAATCTTGCTCTCAGATTCTGAGAGTTCTGCCTCTGTCCCCTCAATAGGCATTATGGTATCTCAACACCACAAGGCACATGGCCATGCTTTGCTATTTAATATCTCCTGGGGTGGCGGGGGAAGATCTCCTGAAAATCATCTTGCTTTCCCTCATCCAAATTAACCATGTTGAGCTTACTTATCTACCTCGGATGGATCCAGGGCTCAGTTGACCCTGCTTAAGATTTGAAATTACAGTTCTTGAGTACAAGGATTTTAAACCTAGCGCAGACAACATTTTGTCTTCTAGCTGGGACATCCAAACAAAATACAATACCTTCTTTTTTAAAAAAAGTCTATTTTCTTTCTGAAAGTGGAAGAGCATTTTGCAGTTAAGAAAAAAAAAGACATCAAGAAATAGTGGCTTATTTTGCTTTAATATCC
This sequence comes from Phoca vitulina, assembly GCF_004348235.1. Classification (NCBI taxonomy): domain Eukaryota; kingdom Metazoa; phylum Chordata; class Mammalia; order Carnivora; family Phocidae; genus Phoca; species Phoca vitulina. The sequence goes on from NW_022589705.1 coordinate 50,108,685, forward strand.
CGAAATATCTGTGTGGGACTATGTTGCAAAACAAGGCAAAAATCTGTAGATGAGTACATCTCACTCTGAGGAACGAACTGATTGGAGAGAAGGCACCAGAAACTGCATTTTGCTGGATCACATGTAAACAGTTAACGGGGGAAGAATTCACCAAAGAGAAGGGAGTTTGCACTGTCATTTCATCGGCACATCCTAAGCATGAGAAATGGCCTCACTAGCTGCTGCTCAGCCTCCATCTCACTTTGCAGTGAGCAGAAGCTGGTGCTAGGGAGACAAATGCCTGCACAGCAGCAGGGCCTAAGGGCACGAAAAGGGAGTGACATTAGCAAAAGCCCCTGGGTCCACTTTCTCTTTCCCACAGGGCATCTCAACAGGCAATGTCGCACTAATGTCCCATTCATCAACAACTGGTTAGTGGAAAAACCAAATCCTACAAAGCCTGGGCGGATACATTTTGTTTGTGTCCATGCTCTTCAATCAGATGACTTGGAGGGTCCTGGGGAAGAGGGACGTACCGCATCCGGCCTGTCTTCTTAGGTGATAACAGTGGGCGCAGTGCGTCCTGTCCTCTCCTGGAGTTGGGACACCTTCAGAGCAATGGAAATAAGGGGGGCCAACATGACCTGAAGGAGACACAAAGAGAACCTTTTCCATTACTTTCTCTAGACACAGAGTCATAGCTCCCGCCCTCAGATGGCCTCCAAGACCCACATGTCTGACTGCCTCCTCCCACATCCCAAAGGCTCCTCAGACTCTGCAAGTCTAAAGCTCGAAGATGTGTTCTTTCCCCTAAAATCTGCTTCCAGCATTCCCTATCTCAGTGACTCAACACCGCAGTCTACCATCTAAAGCTAATGAACAACTAAGAGTAACTCTTGACCCCTTCTTCTCCCACATTCCCCTTGTCCAATCTATTAGCCAACCTAAGTGGCTTTTACCTTCTAAGTATCCCTCAACATGCGCCATTTCTCTCCAACCTGGGGCTATAGATCTCGCTAAGTCAACATTCTCTTTCTCACCTGGAACAATGGTGTTTCTACTTTCACTTCTGCATCCTCTAATTTGTTGCCTACCCTGTCCCCAAAGAGATCTTCTCAAAATGCAACAACACTACCCTCCCAACTACCTCTCACTTAGGGGGAAAAATAAAAGAATTCTGCTGTTGCAGGATAATATAACATAAGTATTTTAGAAATATATTTATAAATATAAATATTGTTTAATATTTTTTAATGAAAATTCTTTTAAAAAAACCACTTATCTAGCTAAACTGCCCACATTACACATGAGAAAACTGATATCCAAAAAGATGAAGTGATTTAACCAAATGCCTCAAGGGCAGAGCCAAGAGTAGTTCATTTCCTACTGCCCACCGTTGCTTTCCCTCCTCTTAATCTCCACCAACTCATTATTCCTGGCTGAAAGCTGGAGAAGCAACTCCACACGCTAACCACACCACCTGCCATTCCCCCTGGGGCTCCAACAGTCCCAGAAAGTGCTGAGGCCGAGGCCCAGCAGCTCCAGAGTAAGGGAAGGCATCTCCTAGCTGGAATGGTGACACATCCCGGCACTGCGGATACCTCATCCCCTCCAGAGCCCTCCCCCTCCCTCCCCACTTCCCTCCCACCTCCTGAGGACTATGGTTCAAAGAAACTTACCTTTCGTTCATTCATTATGTCTACCACGTGCCTGATACTAAGACAAAAGAACCCAATTCCCTTCTTCTTTTCCTCTTGCTCTATTATACTGTGGGTCTACAACTCAGACACCGCCGCCTTTGGTTTAAGTTTTAGGGATACCTACAGCACGACAGAGATCTGGCAATGACTGAAACTGGAGTCTAGCCACGGTAAAAAATGTAAGAGGGAAGCCTGCTCCCACAGAGCTCCTTCTTTTTGTAATAAAAAGAACTATAAGAGCCACACTTTCTCCAAAGGTAATCCTATGTGCCAGGCGCAATGTTTAGAATTTTGCATCCCTTGTCTCCTTAAATCCCTATAGTAACTCGAGGCGGTAGGTAGTATTCTACCAGAAACCAAGGCTCAGAGCACGGAAACGACTTGCCCACAGACACACAGCTACTCAGGTGGCAGGAACTGAACTGAAAACAAGATCTTTCTACATCCAAAATTTATGCTCAAAACCGCTATGCCAAGGCTTTTCAAGTGAGTTTCCTCGGATTTTAATTAGGTGTTAGAAGAAAAAAGGCTTTGTGGGATAATAAGCACAGTGAAATGCCACTTAAGCAGGCGTCTCCACTGTGAGTTTTCTCAGAGCCCTTAAGGTGCAGTGTGTGTTATGAATCCTGAAGAAGGGGTTAAGGGACCACAACAGCTCCTACACTCTTTTGGCTGTGGATCTCTCGGGGAGCATTTGTCAAGACCATTGTGTGAGGAACAAACAGGGTGAAAGTCCCCTGTGTGTCACTGCCTCCCCTTGGCTCCTCCCCTGGGGAGGCTGTCCTCCAAGTTCTCTGCCCCACCCCTGGCTCCAGGGTCCCTCCTCACTCACAAACTTCCAGAGACCCTTTGGGTAGGGCTGGGAGCCCAAACCACCAGGCTGCAAGTCTGCAGACTCTCCCATATAGACCTTTGTTGCTGGGTCATGAAACTCTCTGCCCCGGCACCAAGTCTAGAACCAGCGTGTGCTCTTCCAGAACAGGCGATCAGACCAAGCAAAGTGGCAAATGACCAGTGACAGACCAGAACGCCAGAAGAGGGGCTGATTGAAAGATTAGTTATCCTGACTCTGCTGCTCACCAGGCATGTGACCCTGTTAGCTGCCACTTAACCTTTCCCTGTTTCTTTACTGTAGGAGGGATAATAATAGAGTCTACCTCATTTGAGACTTCAGTGAGTATATCCATTTGGGTAATGGGTTTAGAACAGAGCTTGGCACAGAGAAAATACTGAGATAACGGTTAGCTATCGCTGTTGTTATGAGGTACCGAAGGAGACATGGAGAAAAGTGAACACACGTTTGACCACTGGAGAAACGGGTTGTATTAACACAGACTCTGTACAACCACTATCATTCCCTCCAATGGAAAGAACTAACTCGTCAGGACACAGGGCTTGGGCATTACCTGGGGGTCCTGGTAGATCTTGGCAGTGTCCTTCTCATAGCTGTCGATGTACAGTCGAATGGTGGCCCCTGCACTCCCCGTGCCACTCAGTCGAAAGATGATGCGAGAACCATCCGCAAAAAGGAGCCGCAAGCCCTGGAGAAGGTAAGCAGAGATGTGTTCCCCACTTGCTGGAAGGGAAACTGAAGGCTGGCAAATTACAAGGGGTTTGTCTGGAGATCAAATTTCATCCATACTTGATCAATTGGAGGATTAGATCCTTGATAAACAGCAGCAGTTAAGCCCCATGAGTCGGCCGTGGTTGGCCTGTCACTGTGTCCTGCCAAAGGGGGCTGAGCTCATGGGCGGGGCGGGGGGGTGGGTAGGAAGCATGCCCAGGGTCAGGTGGGAGATGTGATCCGGGGCACAGTGGTGCTGGATGACACAGGCCTGCCTTCCCCTCCTCTCCCCACTCCCCTGTAATTTATGGACTAACCATTCCAGTTTGAAGCCTAATAAATAGGTCAACAAATAAGTCGCTAGATGCAGAAATTTGATCCCCAGATCAGGAGGAAAACATGGACAGAATGGGCTGAAACCAGAGCAGAAGAGATTCCAGAGAGATGAGAGGAAGAACTCTTTGCAAAACACCAATAGAGAGCCTCAAACAGAGAACATGAGGCCACACGCCCCAGACGAAGCCAGCTATTCCCAACCTAGCAAGCAGGATCCAGTGATCACTCTCCCCTCAATGCCTGAGGACTCAAAGCAGGGTCCCTGTGGGCGCCGTGCCAAACCCATGCCCCCAACCCCCTGCTGCCTTCTTCTTTCCCTCCCTGGCAGCATCTCTTGTCCTCAATAATCTTCTTGCTTCAGGGAATTTGAGGTTGAAGATTCTTGGGTAGATATTCTGACACCTGAGGTAGGAAGGGTCAGCAAGACAGTTATCTGAGAACTCTCTAGGCTTTGTGAGCCTGTCATTCTTCTATACAAAGAAGAACTTCACATAAAGTCAAAGACCAACCAGGAGAGACACTGCTCCTCAGCTGCTATTTGTCACCAAATCCTGTCCAGTGTTTAATCGTGCCATTCAGCAGTGAAGACAGCAGATGAAATGCACGCAGTACCTTCCCGATTCCGTCATCATAGGGAGGATACCGTTAACTCCCATTTACCATTTCTTGCTTCTAGGAACATACCAGGTTGGTCTATCTCTCTACAGCTTCAACTTGAAGCTTCTAAATTCTTTCCACTTGATGGCAGATGCTATATCTACTCTGGAAGATTCTCCCTCCTACCTGGCCTTCCATCTAAACGCTCAGACTCTGATTATAGAACGTGAAGCTGTTGAGTTCTTCCTCGCAGAATGCAAAGAGCAGCCCCGTGCTCATGCCCACACCCTTCCCACACACAGCTCAGCTCCCCCCGCCCCACAGATGCTGGGTGCAGCACAGAGTTGGGGGTCACTTTCCCTAATCGCCTGTTTTCTCTGAAGGCTTCTCTACAAAACTTCTGCTCTGCCATCCTGTGGACCCGACCCTGCCCTCTTCCATACCCACCTCCTACTCTACCTACTCTACCCCTGGCCTTTTTCTAATTATCTCAGACGTCGCTTACAATCATCCGTACTGCACCCAGAGTTCCCACAGAGGGTGAACGGGGATGGGGAAGAAAGCCCACTGGGCTAGTATCTTGAGGATGGGAGACTCCTGGCACTGAGGGTCGCTGTGGCCACGCTCCAGCTACCCATCCACTGCCTGCATCTCCAGAGAGACATTAAATCAATCCTGCGGTCCATCTCCTTCAAAGCTGTCAGCTGCCTTGAGAAGGAGTGGGCCAAAAATCTGGGTCTGTCAGGAGAAAGCAAACTGGAAAGCTGTAAAAGAATTTTACATCTCCTTATTATCTCTGCCTCTAAATTATTAGTGGTGAGTCCAGCCTGTGACAACAGCAGAACCAGAGGACCCCAGGGCCCTGGGTGTTTGTGAGAAGCCTGCACAAGGGCCAACCCAGCCTGCAGCCGTGGGTCCCTGGCACCCAACGAGGGAAACCCTACCAGCTCTGTCCCCATCCAGACGTGGTCCAGGTCCTCAACTATGATGTCTTGCTGTGTTAGGACTGGCTGCATGTCACATGCTGTGGATGTAACAGCTACGATTTCTAAGTCTGGAATGCCTCATCAGTTTTTCTTCTTCTTCCTCTTTTTCTTTTTTTTTTTAAGAAATCAGAATATACCAGAGAAGGTCTATGATAATGCCACTCTCGTGGCTGGCATTCTGCTATCATCTCCTGAGAGAAAAAAGGGGTTTGATATCTATGGCTGTAGTTCACCTTTTCAGCTTTAGATTCTAGGGCTCCTTTCTGCACATGCATTCAACACAATGCCTTGCACAGGATTCTGGAGGATGTAAAAACCCTCTGGAGCGGAGGCTAAGAATCCCAGAATGAGGGCATAGGGGAGTACACAGAACCAAGGCAAATCCCATTTTCCCTACGAGTATATTTGCAAGTTATGTGTGACCCAGCAGAAAGCCAGCAACTGTAGAAACAAAATGGTAGCAAAGGAGAGATGATCAAGCGGCCTTTTACTTTCTCCTCTTGAGATTTCAGAGATGAAGCTCTGAGGCCTCTCTCCCAATACACATAAATCTGTTCCTACCTGATTCCTTGAAACGCTTCCATCCACCGGATCACTGTATTCAAAGTTATCAATTTTCTCCACAGTGTAAACTTTGTCCCCCACTGAGAACTGTTTCCCCACGAAGGAGCGATCAGATATCAGGGCCTGCAAGTCCTTCATCATTTTGTTGGCACCCTCAGCCTCCACCTCCTCGTAATCATACCTGCAAGAAGTCACAAAGGTGGGGCCCACACACTGACTTTAGATCACCCCGAGGTAGATTACCACCTTCTTCATCATTTGTTTGGCCCTCCCCACAAAAGCCCCTAACTGCAGAAAAAGCTGGCAAAAGGCTGTGCTTGTTCGTCTCTGGGGAGGGAGCAGGTCAGGGATGAAAGGAAGGCTTTGCAGGATTTCAGGGAAGGGTTAGGAGCTTCTGAATAAGCAGAAAACTCCCATCTTGGCTTTTCTACCTAATAAGCTCTAGAAGCTTCAAAGGCTTTTGAGAGATTCTATCTAACATTTAATCACTGCCTCCTGAGGAGGTAGAATTAAATGCAATGTTATCTCTAGAGGATGCTGCCTCAAGAGGCACATGAGTCAGGCACTTCTCTTTCAAACTCCTGGAGCTTCTTTGGGATAAATGCTGGGACAGTTCCCAGTCTGGGACCTGCCTGAGGCTGCTGAGATTTCGGTGAAGGAGAGTTCCAGTCTCCACAGGAGCTTCCTAAAGTGAGGCCAAGTTTTCACTGACCAGATAGAAGGGGCCAAACCCTAACTCCTTACATCTGAAACACCTCTGTCCTTTCATTGAGGGTGGATTCTGGTCCAAAGTGTTTTGGGTTCACCCTGATGGAGGAGGCCTGGTGTAGACACAAAAGGGTCAAAGCAAAAAAAAAAAAAAAAAAAAAAAAAAATCACAAAAGAAATTCTATGACTTTTATTATTACTCCCAGAATTGTTCTTGACTTCTTTCTTATGAGGTTAAAGACGCTGACAGGTGGCTTTTCTTGACCTAGTGGCACACACCCTCTTGAGAGAGTTATTTTTTAGAGGCTCAAGACAGCAGAGTCTATATTTATTTGCGATAGTGAAACAAATATGATATGTGCAAGATGACACCTCTGAGACATGAGAAATACTGGGGAATTAAGGCCAACCTGTTCTAGCTCCAGGATTCTATGAATCAAGGACAACAGTCCCCTTAATCTTGAAGTCAGCTCTTTCCCCTAGTTAGCATGATAAACAGCAAGAAATTACAACCAGGTGTTTGTGCTTTACATCTGTGACCTTTGGGCATTTGAGGGAAGTGTTCTATAAATCCTAGGCACAGAGAGGCATAATGGAAAGAATCTGGACTTCGGCATCGGAACGAGCTACACATCTAGCCTCTATCGCTTACTAACTGTGCAACTATGAGCAAGTGGCTTCATCTTGCAGAATCTCAGTTGCCTTATCACTAACTGTTTTGAGGCTGACATGAAACAATGTGTGCAAAGTGCCTAGCACTTTTGTTAAGTAAATGGAGGGTAGGATGGAGTCTTAACTAACTAGAAATGCAGGTTCTAGGGACTTTACTTGCAACAGTTGGTTAGCAGTTATCTGAAATTAATACAAATATGTTCAAGTGGTTTTTAGATGGAGGCTTTTAACTGATTCCAGAGTGACCCCTTCTCTGAACAAACCCTCCCAACCTTATTCCATTCTGGCTACTATTCAGTCGTTACCTCGTCGTTCATTTATTCATTCAAAGCATATTTACGGTGTCACTAGGAGTGAGGTGTTTAGTGATACCATGAAGCACAGAAACACGTGGTCCTGCCTACATGACATTCTAGGCTCTAGAGAGTTCATGACTGCTGTTCTGAATTACCAGGTTTTTCTGGTTCTTAGAAGGTAGAGATTCTTGCCTTCATTCCCAGGGCTCCCGCTGTGGTACCACGTGACAGTTATTACTTATACCTTCCTCAAAAGAATGACTTGAAGCAGGAAGACAGCAATGAACTTCTCTAAAGTTGATAAAAGGATTCTGAGTAAGGAGGCTGAGTTGCTTAAGGTTTAATTCTTGTGTGACTATCCAGAGATCATGGACTATTCAATCTGTGACACAGTTTTTAAATTCTCTAATTTAACTCAACCTATTTTATAAAAAAGGCAACTGAGGCCCAAAGAAATTACATCTAAGCATTTCTTATCGATAAGCACTTCATCTACTCTCCTTTTTCTCATATTTCCTTTCAGTAATTAGAATAGTGAGGTCTAGGAAAAATTTTGTTAGATTTTTACACTTACTGGGGGAAAGGCAAATTGAAATTAGCGGAAAGCACTTCTCGGAAAAAAAAAATATTAATGCCTTTTAAAAATAGAAGTATGCGTGGCAAAGAAGAATTACTATGTATTCTAAGTATTTTGTTCACTGCTGAATCCCCAGCGGCTGGCAGAAAGTAGGCACACAGTCAATATTTATTGAATCAATGAATGAAGTATTGACAAGTATGCAGCCTTTGGGGACATATTTTAATGAGTCAGAAAAGTTGATTTAGACTAAGCATAATTGTTTCCATAATTTCAGAAAAAAAAAGTTTCCATACTTTGAGTGCCCCAGAGTTTATAAAACACTTTCAGACTCATATTTCATTTAATCCACTCAATGGCAGTCTGTTATTTCCATTTCTACAAATGAGAAAAAAAGAGTAGTTTTCTGTTAGAGAGAGGTTAAATGACTTCCCAATCCACTAAGGGGCAGAAATAAAATTCTAATCCATTCTTCTGAATCCAAATCCAACTCAATTATCATGTCCACCTGCAGGTACATTTAAAAGGTTTACAAAACATTTATTCTTTCGAATATGTTAACTAAATTTTTTAAGCATCGTTCTTTATGGCTAACATAAAAGGTGACCTTAACTGAATTATTTTAAACTCCCTCAATTTGTAGAGGCTAGATGAACTAGGGTTTTATTAGCACTTGAGAGACAGGAAAAAATCTGTACACATGAGAACTCTCTGCCCACTTCCCCACCCTACCTCCATACCCCACCCAGGCTGTGACTTACCTGGTGAAGAAATTCCGGCCATACTTCTGCCAGTGATCTTTGAGAATGTCCTCCACACTCTGTTTGCGGGTGGCTAGAATGGAGAGCCAAGCAAGGACAGCCCAGAGTCCATCCTTCTCACGGATGTGGTCAGAACCTGGCCAACGGGCAACAAGCAGCTATGAGAAACATGATTTCTCCAAAACATTTGGGATTAAACTCAACAGTAAACATGTAGACCCAATCCAACAAGTCATAAAACTTGACTGAGGAACTTGAATACATGGAAGGAACCACATATGGAACAAAGCAACATAATATTGGAAAGAAGTTGATATTTCCCAAAGTGATTTGGATATTTATGGCAAATGCCAATAAAAATGTCAATGGAATAATTTGGTGGAACTTGATATATCAATTATAAAGTATAAATGTAAGCAGAAAAAAAACAAACAACATGACCATTATAAATATTCAATAATTAAAAGCCTGGCAGCTTAGTGGAACAAAAGAGAGCACCTAGAAAGAGACCCAAACACATATGTGACTTGAAGATATGATAAGGGTGTCACTTCAAGGCTGTTGGAAAAGAATGAATTACTTTTTAAGTAGTATTTAGATATCTAGCTAGACAGTTGGAAAAAATTCAGTTTATTCCCCTATAAAACACCATACCAAAAAGATTTCCAGATAGATAATACATTCAAATATAAAAATTGAAAACCTTTAAATCCTCGAAGATATATATAAATAAAAGATATATACAGATATAATATAAACATACAATATAAGTGTAATAGAAAATATATATAAATATATTTTTTAAGTCTTGGGGATGGCAAATACAGGTAAATTCAGAATTCATAAAAGAAAAAAAACTACGTATTTGTCTACTAAAAAAATTATCATTTCTATCAGCAAAATAGCGATAGGTAAAAGTAAAAGGCCATTGGCAAACTTTAAAAAAAACCACATTTGCAATATAAAGTAGATGTTTAATGCAACTCAATATAGAAAAAATTTACATATTAATGAGAAGAAAGCAAAACTTCAATAGAAAAACAGGCAAGGATATAAACAGACAATCACCGAAGAATAAATACAGGTACCCAATTACATAAGAAGCTAGCATTATTTTTTAAAAAACAAATTAAAATGAAAACCACAATAAGAAACTGCTACTTGCTTGGCAAATGGCCACAGATTTTAAAATGAGAACACCTAGTATCAGGAGAGGTATAAGGGAAACGGGGTTCCAGCATGCCGCTGCGGGGAGAGGTACAATCTTCTGGAGAGCAATTTGGCAAAAAGTATCAAAGCCTTAAAAATGGACCTACTTGTGGATCCAGCAACTCCAATCTAGGACATCTTTCTTTAACTAAGAGGGGTTTGGTTAAATCAACTACGGCACATCTGTCCCCTGCTAAGGTACTTGCTAAAATCTTTACCAAAACTAACAAACTGGCTCCTCTGGATGTGCTTACGTGCATGGAGACCCTTTTCCAAGAACCTGATATGGGACACAACTCTCCTTTTTAGCCCTTATCTTCCTTATTCTAAAAATGAAACAAAACAAAACAAACACCACACATGGACCATACTGAGTGCTACTTTCTGACTTCTGAATAGGACTCAATACAATCCCTCTCCCATAATGCTTTAACATTATCATGCCTTGAATTCTTTATGTGCCTGTGTGCCCTTCTTGACTTCCCACTGGGTCTTATTCTTCTGAGAACATCAGAGTATCTCACAATGCTGGCTATGTAGTAGACATGAGTTAAGTTTGTTTCCTTCCTCTTTTCATCCTTTTAGACCAACTCAAATGTCCTGTCCTGTCTGGGACTAGTTCCCAGCTTCCCTAGGCAGTTATGAGCTGTGCCCTCTTTTTCTCCCATAGCGACCTGCTCTAAACCTCTGGTGTGGTGCCATACTCCTTGATCATCTATTTATGAGTCTTTCACCCCACTTCTGACCTATTTCTTAGAGACATCTCTTACTTACCCTTATAACTAAGTCTGATGACTAGACTAGCACATGGAACAGGTAAACAACTGTACAGGAGTGCAATGAACGAGTTTATCAGTTAATTAATCTACTACAACATTTTTTGGTTCACAAAAACACACAATTCTTTCTTTCAAAAGATCTTCTCTTCAATAAAATACCACTTTTAGAAACCATAGTTCTCAGAACCTGGAAGCTGACAAAACCTGGAGATGTTCAGCAACACTTTTAGCACTTTATGTAACAAATTTTTGGTTTACCTAATTTCATTATCTATGGACTTTTATTTGCCTGTATTGCTATCTCAAGGACCAGAAATTAGCTCTCTGGCCCTTACAGTGTTTGCAAATGATGTTTTGGCAATAGTTCACCCTGAGCAGCAAGATTCTGGCAGCTTTCCCTATATACTGAGAATTCGTGACAAAAATATACAGCTTGAAATTATTTGTCTGGCTCCCATGGGTATTTTTCTTCCTTCCTTCCCTTTTCTTTTCTTTTTCTTCTTATTTTGTATTTATTTATTTCTTGAGGCAGACTGAAAGCATAGGGGCAGTGTCCCTTTGTGTTTTTCCTGTTCTAAGTAAAGAATTCTTTCTTTTATGAGGAAATGAAAATAAAATCTAAAAATCTTACCCAACTCTGACCAAGTTACTTGGAGATAACTAAATCACACACCTAATATCATCAACAAAATATCTGCCTTGGATAACATACACAAATATTCTATTCCATTTGCAAGATCCCTAGTCTCTGAAAATTCTGACTACTCTCAGTAAGCACCTTCATGTAATCAAAACTCTAGGTAACTCTAATACTCAGAAACTCTGGGTACATTTCTTTTTCTTTCTAAGATTTACTTCTTTTATTTTAAAGAGAGAGAGAGCTAGAACAATTGGGGGAGGGGCAGAGGGAGAGAATCTCAAGCAGACTCCGCTGAGTGCGGAGCCCAACGTGGGGCTCAATCCCAGGACCCTAAGATCATGACCTGAGCTGAAATCAAGAGTCAGATGCTCAACCGACTGAGACACCCAGGTGCCCCAAAAGTCTGGGTACATTTTGTTTTCTTTAGGATTCGGATGAATGATGACAAGCTACGAGTAAAAAAAAAAAAAAGGCAATGGTGTATGTGTGTGTGTTTCTAAAGTTGCTGCTTTTGCAGTCATGGCAGTTGTTTCAATGGAAGATGCTCTATATTTAAGAGTCACGAAACCTTGGGGTGCCTGGGTGGCTCAGTCAGTTAAGCATCTGCCTTCGACTCAGGTCATGATCCCAGGGTCCTGGGATCGAGCCCTACATCGGGCTCCCTGCTCAGCAGAGAGCCTACTCTTCCTCTCCCTCTGCCTCTCCCCCCTCTCATGCTTGCACGCTCTCTCTCTCTCTGTCAAATAAATAAAATCTTAAAAAAAAAGAGTCACGAAACCAGAATTTGAAACTCTGTTATTTATTAACTTGATTTTCCAAGTCTCAGTTTCCTTGACTGTAAAATGGGGATAATGTTACCTTTCTCACACAATTGTAAGACTTTGATAGAGGGTAGAAATATTTATGAACTGTTAAGTACTATATAAATGCAAAATACCATTATGGATAAAGAGAAAAATAAGAAACTTTTGGGGGGAAATGAGTGCTTTCCACTACCTTATTAAGCTTTCAAAAATAACGTCTCTTAACTGTACACATTGGTGAAGAAAATGGAATATAACCCAGTACACTCTTTTCTCTGGGCAGTGACATTATAGTGTTTTCCTCTTCTTCCCTATCTAATTTTCCTATCATGAATGTGAATTACTGGTATCGTTTCTTTTAACTTAAAAAAAGGGAAAGAATCCACGCTCCAATAATTGTGAGGAAAGGGAAACAGTGCCAGCAGGCACCCCTAGTCCAGGCTGATACAAAGGCAGTGGTGGGCTCTGCACTGGGGCTCTTCCTACCTGGTCCAGCACAGGGACTAACTGAGTGCCTGGGAATTCTGCCCCTTCAGCATCTTCAAGCACCTGTCACTTGACTTCGGCCTAATCAGCACCTTGTGATAAGTATAAACTCAGCTCAGTCAGGGCATACTCCAGGCCTCAGCCAAGAAAAATGTCAACCCTTGCCGAGGGAGCCAAAAGCTAACAGTTTGGGGATTAGGTTCCATTTACCAGTATGGGCATCTCGGGAGTGCTGGGCGCCTGCCTCTGCCATGTGACAGGTCTGAGGATGGGGAAGTGGCAACTGAACAAGAGTTACATGGAGTTGTTTGAAAACACTTGCATTTGTCTGTCATGTCTCTCTGTCCTTCTGTTTCTCTGCCTATCTTTAGCTCCCTTTTGGTCGTCTTCTTTTTTTTTTTTTTTAAAGATTCATTTTACCCATTTTAGAGAGAAAGAGGGGGAGAGAGGCAGAAGGCGAGGGAGAGAGAGATACACAAGCAGACTCTGCTGAGTGTGGAGCCTGACATGGGGCTCAATCCCGTGACCCTGAGATCAGACCTGCGCTGAAACCAAGAGTCAGACACTCAACCAACTGCACCACCCAGGTACCCCCCCTTTTGGTCTTCTAAACACACTATTCTCTCTGCTTGAAAATGTCCACTCCATATATATCTATTAGCCTGGCTAACATCTCCTGCAATTACTTTCAACCCCAACTCAGGACGGCTTTCTTGTTGCCCTCCATGCTCACCCCTACTCTATCATACCCTGTCTGTTCTTAACCCACCTCGACTCTGAGGTATATCCCTGGCTGGTGCCTGGCACGCTGTCAATAAGGGTTGGCCCCAGGAATGGTCAGACCCCAGCTGACTGGCTGGGAGGTGTAGCAGACCTGCTCTGTCCACAGTCTCGTCCTCTTTGGCTTTTACTGCACAAATGAACTTACTCTGAAAGGACGGGTAAGCTCCTCAGGAAGCCTTTTCCAGATCACTCCAGCCTTCAGGGCCTCTCCCCCAGCCACCCGCAGACTTTCCCTTTAGCAATGAACCGTGTACTGCCTTGTGACTGCCCCTGGAACTGTTTCCTTTGGAGGAATATAGTAAGTGCCTGACGGGCAGGAGCCATGTCTTAACCCATACTCCACTGTATGCTCAACAACTACAAATCAGTGCCTACCATGTTCCAAGTACATGAGAAAACACCAAGATGAATAAGAAGACATGTTACTTGTCCTCACAGATGAGCATAGACACAGAGGTGAGGGAGACAGACATGCAGGTCATAGTTTGAGTTAGTTATAATGAGGTTGTCAGCCTAATTTTAGTGGGGTATTCAGCATACCAATAAGGTATTCTGTCTGGGAAATCTCCAGAGACGGGCTATTCTAACTTTCCCATGGGGACTTTACCTACAGGAAAATGTACTCAAGAGCTGTGCAAATCAGAATGTGCAGAGAACCAGACAGAAAGTCTAATGCCCTACACCATAGAACCAGGTTGTGCCCCGTCAATAAAGCTCCCAGGGCCCCCTGTACTTCATCACCGATCATTTTGCACACTTGTAATTACCTGGCCAGGGTCTGACTTCTTGCCCCAAATGTGGATTCTACAGAGCCCTGCACGAGACCATACGCATCGTGCCCCCCCCAGAGCCTCACTCAGTACCTGGGATGCAGTTAAATTTCAATAAACATTTGAGGAATGAGTCAATGAAAAGAAGTACAAACATGAAAAACTTTTCCAAAGAAATTAAAATTAAAAGAAATTTGCAAAGCATCAATGCTCAACTTCTTCAAGTCATCACTCCCGTAGGATGCATCATCGCTAAAACCTTTTAAAGATGAAACAGGAAAAACTGTTACTAACCTCTAGGCCCAGCTAGATCATAATTTACTGGCATATTTCTATATGATACCAGGTTCATCTTAAATGGTTTCCTATCCCTCTTTCCCAAGCCCCCCCATTTTCCTGAGGAAGAGTTTCAAAGGCAGTGACATTCTATTCTATTCGGGACTTCACTTTCTATTGCCTTCCCAATTTCCCAACAAATTCAAGATGGGACAGAACAGCACCTCGCCCTCTGCCATTGTGTGTAAACATGTATACCATCATCCACAGTTGGGGGGGAAATAATTTTGCATCATGAGATCAACCAAAAATAATAGGTTCAGCCTGTCCAGTTCTGGTGCCCATTTCTGAGTCCCTTTACTCCGGCATCTGTAACACTGATGCGTGAGGAAGTGTCCTAGCCTCCGTGGCTATGATAATCCTGAGAGGCCATTGCTGTTCCTCCATCATGGACAGACTAACGTATGCTTGGTAACATTAATAACATCACGGCTTGTGCTCTGAAATGCTGGTGGTTTACCGGGTGAGCCGGTTCTTCTGAAGTCTGACTCCTTCGCACCTCTTTGCAAGTAAACTTCTTTTCCTTTACAAAAGCTCATCTGTTCTCACAAAGACCTTGGGTCCCCGACTCTGGACTACGGAGTGGGAATGGTGTTGAGTCCCCACAAGAGTCGCAGACCGCTCAAAGAGGTAAAGTAAGGATTCTCCACTGAGGCAGGTGTTGAAGTCGAACAGCACCGCCTGCCAACTATGATTCCAACAACACGCAGGCAATCACACCGAATGACTTGAAAGTCTTTTCATTGCCAACACCAGGATTCTGTTTGTCTAACTGGAGGGTGTCAAGTGAATAGTGTATTCATGCACTCACTTATTCAACAAGTGTTTGCTGAGCCCCTACTCCACGCTGGCCTTTATAGGAGGCTCTGGGGATCTGATGGAGAATAAGACAGACATGATTCCTGTCTTCATGGAACTTAAGCCTTGATATTAATCAAGTAATTGTAAGTAATTTTAAAATTACGGCTGTAATATATGCAACAAAGGAGAAGTGTGTGTGCCATGAGAGCCAATAAGAAGGGGAGTGGACCCACTGTGGAAGGTTAGGAAGGCTTTCCTGAGAAACTGCCTCTGCTCTCACCTGGAAAAATACAGAAATAAATGACCCTGTACTCAATGAAGCTACAGAACTGAAATACTGCAAAGCCTGTGTAGTCACTAACGTCCGCCCTGAGAAACTCTGGAAAGAAACTGTGGGAAGCACTCACCAGCAAGGGACTAGCAGGTGGAGATGAACTCCTCTATAAGCAAGGAGAGCACAAGTTCAGTTAAATAACTTCAGCTGCGACTCACTCACAGCAGTAGAGACTCAGAGCTATGCAGCTTGGTTTTCAAAATGGTTGTTTCAGAAACATTACAGAACAATTTTCTTTTTTTCAAAGAGAAAGAAGTTTGCGGATTATTCTCTTGATGCATTCTCTCTTTGTTTTTTTTTGTTTTTTTTATTATGTTATATTAATCACCATACATTACATCATTAGTTTTTGATGTAGTGTTCCATGATTCATTGTTTGCGTATAGCACCCAGTGCTCCATTCAGTATGTTCCCTCTTTAATACCCATCACCAGGCTAACCCACCCCCCCAACCCCCACCCCTCTAGAACCCTCAGTTTGTTTCTCAGAGTCCATAGTCTCTCATGGTTTGTCTCACCCTCCAAACTCCCCCCCTTCATTTTTCCCTTCCTACTATCTTCTTCTTTTTCTTTTTAAACATATAATGTATTATTTGTTTCAGAGGTACAGGTCTGTGATTCAACAGTCTTACACAAAGGGAAGATAAAATCGTGGTTGGCACTTAGTATTTGAATGGGTTCATAAATAAATAAAGAGGAAAAAACTTTAACAAGAAATAATTTAAACTCTAATGTCTGGGTTCAAATAAATCAATCCCTCAAATGTAACGTGAACGACAAATTTTCTTGGCAAATTCTCCTGAGTAAAAACTTAAAGGGGCTTAATTATCAACATTATATGGGATAAACAGTATTAAGAAATGTCCTGAAAGCTAACATAAGTGAAAGTTATTTCCAAAAAAGCACAGGGCCCAGTTCTCTAGAAATAATCATCCCACTCTAGTCTTTACTTCTCAGTTAGGTCACACATGGATTTGGGCTCAGTTCTGGACATGGTCTAAGAGGCAATGGTGAACTTGGAAGCATCGAGAAGCTGGTGCTGGGTATACAAACAATGTGGAGTGAGGAATGAGCGGGGGAAGTAAGGATGGGTAGCTGGAGAGGAGAGGACCTGCAAGCTGCCTTTCAATAGGTGAAGCCCTGTCACGTGAGAGGAGCCCCTTGTGCTATGCTGTCCCCATGTGTGTTCTCAGCCAGTCCACATCAGGGACTCCTACATGGCTCCAGGCTTGGCACCCACCTTGCCCAGTGCTTCCCACACAGATCTGTGGGGCAAGATGTCACTAGATATACCACACACACAGGCACACACAAAGACAGAGAGAGAGATGCGGCTAACTATGTTTAGGTAAAACTGTACAAACAGGATTCCTTACAGTAGAATGTTTTGGAATCTTCGAATGCTAATATCATTATGAATATCCAAGGCAGAGAGCTGTGTTCCAAGTTTTCCAATCTCTGCTGAACTCAGAACCCTCTCCTGGAATTAGTATCCTTCCACACACCCAAACATCCCAGGAAACCTTGTTCTAAACTTTTCTCCCTTTCACTATGCTCAGCACTGATACAGGTACAGGGGGTTAGGAAACCAAAGGTTAAGACATGGTCCCTGCTTTCAAAGACAGCTTCATCCATAGAAAAGAACGACTGAAAGCAAGCCTGCACTTGATAACATTGGTAGGGGGGCAGTATTTCATGGAATAAGACCACCTCATGGGTTCATGGGCATTCATCTGGTATCCCACAGAGTAACATGGCATCATCCATATTTTATGAAGTAGGATAGGGCTAAGCCTTGTATTCTCTGACCGAAGACACAGAACGTTGGGAAACCATCAAGTTTTCTTTGTGGACACTGTTCAATCCCAAGATGCATCCATCTTTCTTATATCCTCCAATTCTATCAAGTCAATTCATTCCCAAGGAACATTACCACTCCCTCAAGGACATTACATTTCTGAGAACTTTGTATACAGGTGTCTCAAATTTACCAGCTCATTCTACCCACCCTACCCCTGGACTTGTAGGAAATGAAATAAAATCAGCATTCTATTCTCTTTAACCAGGTATGAATTGCAACTCAGTTACAAGGCTTATAGAAGGCTAGATTTCGATCTTTGCTTTGCTTTCGTACTGAAGGACCAAGATCAGTCCTTTTACTTCAAAATACTGGATAAAAAGACTAAGAGGAGAAGAAATTCAGCCAGTGAAGTACCTTGCAACCTGGCTGGAGACCAACACATGGAAAAGGGCCACATGCCTGAATGGAGGTTTAGAAAGGTGAGACACTGACGTCGGTAGGGTGAGCCAGTAGGGAAGGTCATGGAAGTAGGACTTCAGGTCAACATTTGGACGGGCAGAGAGGAGGGGGGAGAGCACAGAAAGTAGGGTCTAAGGTCCCCCAGCCTACCACGTTCCCCTCCCTCATCATACTAACAATTTATGCAGACATCCTCACGGACAAGGACATATTTTTTTAAAGATTGATTTTATTTATTTATTTATTTATTTGAGAGGGAGAGAGAGGGCACAAGCAGGGGGAGTGGGAGAGGCAAAAGCAGACTCCCCATTGAGCAGGGAGGCCGATGCAGGGCTCAATCTCTAGACCCTAGGATCATAACCTGAGCCGAAGGCAGATGCCCAACGACTGAGCTACCCAGGTGCCCGAAGGACATATTTTTAATTTCTTGATCACCTAGCAACTTCCCTCCACCCTAATGGCCTCCTTTCATTTAACCTTAATGAATCATAACTTGTTGCTACAGCAAACTTGGGCCTGTTAAAGAGAAAGATTTAATGCTGTGCTGCAACCTCCTTTTAAATAAAAACGAAAAACTGACTCGCTCCACCATATTTCTTCCCAGAAAGGAAAACATTTATAAAAGTTTCCTTGGCCTCGGAGGGAAGAAACACATGTTTATCACTCTGTTTAATCTCTACAGACTCAGTGACCGTGCCGCCCGAGGGGGCTCCCAAACTTCCTGTCTCTGTGGATGTGATCCTCTGGAAGTAAAATTAGCCCTCCTTGGCTAAGCACGCTCACGGCTTTTCAAATGTGTACACTTCATCAGGGTTGTTATAAATAAACTGCATCTTGATTTAGGACACATCGGCCACCGGTGCTATTTCAGTCCTGCCTTAGCAGTCCGAGCGTTCCGCAAGTCGTGTTTACAGGAAAGGAAACGGTAGCACGGGGGCCACGCACTTACCAGTCCCGAAGCTCTCCTCCCCACAAAGGGACAGTCTGCTTGCATCCATCAAATTCCCGAAAAACTTCCAGCCAGTTGGGGTCTCATACAAAGCAATCTTTGTAGCATGAGCCACCCTTCAAAGGCATGAAATCAAAGTTACATCACAGCAGGACTGTTAGCTTAGCCACGTGAGGGAGGGAAACTAGCAACCGTTATTGTAATCAAGGGTCCCATTTAGCACTGCTCAGAGGTACACATAATTCTAAGATGGGTGGAAAATCGTAGGAGAAAACTTGTGCACAATGGGCTATTATATGTGGAGTCAGAAGACGGGGTAAAAGAGGAAGAAGGAAGAATTAATTCAGGTCACTGAGTTTAATATCTTAGAAGGAACAACAGTAGCAAAATGTGCAAGGCTATTTTTGAGGCTATTTAAACCCAATGTGTTTTGGATATAGACTGCATCTATCAGCATTCCATCAAGAACAAAAGAATGTGTTTTGATGCTCTTCACATCACAGAATCATAGAATATTGGGTCTAGGAGGCCACCATTTTACAGAAAAGGAAACAGGGTCTAGGATGTTATGTGACCAGCCTCAGGTCCCAGAGCCAGGATGACCAATGGCCTGCTATTCAGCTGCTCGGTCAATGCTCCTTTCATTTCACCAGAAGGCCCAGAAAGGACAGTGTCCAGGGGGTCTCCCATTTGTACCAACTTCCCCGCACGGCTCCTTGGTCCCCTGTCCCCTCCAACACATCTTTTACTCCTTCCTATATATCTGTAGACTAGAACCTTTAAATGACTTTTTTTTTTAAGATCACTTTCCCTCTGAAAAGGAAGACTAATCTACATTTCACTCACTGTTTTAGTAAGTTCTGCCTTCCAGAATGCTCGCCTTACTGCAAAGCAATGTCACATTTAGATTCTAACATCTGAAGAAAATTAAATCTATAAGCTTGAAAGCTGAAAGTACAATAAACTTTTACCTGGGTAATGAGTTATTTCTATTGTGATTCTATATGTGGATTATCAATTTTTCCAAAAACTAGAATTAAACTGCTCTTGGATGACATGGAAGTTATTTCAGGACCTGCTAGGTCTAATTACAACAGCCTGGCCGAAACCAGCTCACAGGGTTTCAGCTGCAGGGCGTGGCGGCAGAAGCATCAGGTTCTAATTCTAGCTCTGATTTAGTTGTGAGGTCCTCAATAAGATGGCTAACCTCTCTGACCTTTGGGTTCCTCTTCTTTAGGATAAGGATTGCTGTGAGGATCAATTAAGACTATAAACCATTCTATGAATATTATCTTCATAATATTCTATGAATATTAACTTCTTCTTAGCTGAAGGGAAGTTAGCACTAATTGAGTTAACACATACCTCTCCCCCTTCTCTCCCCCACGGTAGGAAACTACTACATGGCCCAGTTGGGCCCAATTAGGAGCAATGGTTCTGGGTTCAAATTCTGATTCAGCCATTTACTAGCTGGGTGACCTTGGGGAAACACATTACTTCTTTGTCCTTTTGTTTTCCCACCTGTAAAGTGGGGTTACAGATAGCACTGACCTCATGAGGTTGGTTTGAGAATTAAATGATTTAAAACATAGAGTACTTCATGTCTAGCACAAGGCAATGTTCAATCAACATCAGTTATTACTAGAGAACCTAGATATATCCATTCTGCTTTCTTCTCTGACCTTGACCTTTTATTTATTCACTCATTCCTTATCCATTCATTCAGCAAACATTTACTGGGCACCTAATATGTTCTAATTAACATTCTCCCTAGTCCTCATTTACTATGTATTACTTATATTTTTTAACTGTTTCAGATGTGGTCACACAAGCCACCTTAAAGCCTTTGTAAATGAGGGGATATATAATAAATAAATAAACAAATAAGCAAATCTGAGATACCAAGTGTTTATTGTCACTGGGTCCTTTCTCATAAAAACTGAATATAATTTTCCTTAACTATTTGAGCTTTCTGTTTATTTGGATTTTGGATAAATGAACATTTACTGTGTTTGTGTATGGATGGGCACCCAGCGAGGGATGGACTGGGACGTTCTTTGACATACTGATCTTCCTTCAAACTGCTCTTTCACTCAAACTCTGTGCACACCTGCTAAAGGACAGGGATGGTTCTCCAGAGTGATGTCGTCAGTACTGTGGGGCTGCCATCCATTCATTTCTTCAGTAACATTCAGTCATTCCTTTTTTAAAGGGGTGTGTGTGTGTATGTGTGTGTGTCCTACTATGTGCCAGGCCTACCATGGTATATACTTTAGTGAATAAGACAGTCTTTTCTCTGTAGAAGTTTATAGTCTAGCAGGGCAGACAGGTAAGCAAACAAGCTATCAGAACAATGTGGTAAGTGCTGGAATGGAAGAAGCACAGGGTTGTAAGGAAGCACAGAGAGGGAACATCTAATCCAGAAAAAACCCACTCATTCCTTCATAAAATAAACACTTATATGTGGAACAGAAAAAACAAAAAAACCAACAAACCTACCCTTACATACAGAGAACAAGCTGGTGGTTGCCAGAGGGGAGGTGGATGAGGGGATGGTGAAACAGGTGATGGGGATTAAGAGGCACACGTCTCAGAGATGAAAAGCACAGTGTAGGGACCACATTCGGTAATATTGCAATAACACTGTATGGTGACGGATGGGGACTCCACTTATTGTGGTGAGCACTGAGTAATACACAGAATTGCCGAATCAATGTTGTGTGCCTGAAACTAATAAAACACTGTATATTAATTGTACTTCAATAAAAAATGCTTAATAAAATAAAAAGCACATATTACGCCTCAGATGTCCTAGCTGCAAGGGGAGAAGAGCCTGGTGAGGGCCAAGGGAATGGAGACGTACCGGTCCAGGGCCCCACTCGTGGGCATGCTGCGGGCAAAGCCTCGGACCCCGGTTTGCTGGAAATACGGAATGCTGAAGATGTTGGCAGCAATGACAGCCACGGAGTCTGAAGGGTTCACAAAGAACCCATGCTTGCCCAGAATCATGTTTCGATCCTTTGAGAGAAGGGGGGATTCAAAGGAAGAGCTTTTAATCAAACTGCTGAAAAAAAAACCAAAAAACCCAAAAAACGATCTTACATGGGGGGATAAAATTTTAAATTATAAATTTTAAATTAAATTTTAAATTATAAAACTGATACCTGTATCCATACTGGGTTCTAAACACTGGACTTCGTTTCTAATGGATCCGCACAGGACACCGCTACACCGACCGCACCCCCGTGCCAACAAACTAAAACTGTTCTCAATTAGAGTGCAAGCACAAACTCCTTCTGAACCAAAAACTCTGTTCTCCCTCCAGAGGCCAGCTGACTCTAACCTCCCAGACCTTTTCCAAACGCTGGAATCAATCACCTCTCTCCCAAAGGAGAGAAGAGATCGAAATAAGAAAGGAAATGTTGGCTGTTCACATAGTTTGGTGGGTCTACCAGGCATCTTTCGAGGAAAGCAGATTTCTTCAAGAAAGGGCTCCTAAATCACGGCCCCTCCATTTGATGCAGGACCCAGCAAAACAACGCGGCCACCCTCACTGCTTCCTTGGTGCCTGGCATAAGGAAGTGCTCTAGTAACTCAGAGGACGGAGGGAAAACTCCCATCATGCACTGCTTCACAAAGGAGCATTGCAAAATAATGTCTTTAGGGACCCTTTTAATTTTCCAAAATTTTGATATGGGTAAATTCATTTTTTTAGGAAATAATGGATTCTGGCTGAATTTAAATAACAAGAGCAATAAAAATATATTTTTGGCTAAGGAAAACATGTGTAGTACCAAGGATACAAACCTAACTAAAATACATCTCTTCCTTGTCTGTTGTACAGTCACCAATATAAATAAAACAGACTGCTTATTAAAGATACTAATTATAGAGAAGGAATAAAAGGTTAATTCTCTCATTATAGTTTTATCTTTCAGCTAATGTGAATTAACAAACAGGTATATTGTAAGGCCAAAACCTTTTCCAGGGGTTGAATAAACCTAGGATGGATTTCTAGAACCTGACCAGCTCACAAAGCACTAGTCATTATATCATAACGGAGCCCTGATCACCCTGCCACTCTTAGAAAACACGAATGTCTAAAACTAAACACATGGGTGACATTTCATGGACTCATTTCTGTTCAAGAGGGTCTTCTAATGATTTAGCCCTGACCCCATGTGCACTGAGGACTCCTCGACGGTCACTCACTCACGAAGCCCACGGGGCCTGACAGAAGCAGCCTGCTTCTCCCCGCTTTGTAGGACCATGCCTGGCCTGCATCAGAGTTCACTTAAACGCACTTGTACCCACCCCGTCTCCATCAAAGGCAGCCCCGAAGTCGTGCTCTCCTGTTTTCATGGTCTCCACCAGGTCAGCGGCGTAGGTGAGGTTGGGGTCAGGGTGGTGGCCTCCGAAGTCCTCCAGAGGAACACAGTTAACTGCTGAGTTTGCAGGGGCACCCAGTTCTTCGCAGAGGATCTTCTTCACGTACGGTCCCACGACTACATAAAATGTGAAATGAGAGTCGGAAACTATGACTTATGAAAGCTTGTCAGGAACGGGGCAGGAGGAAGAGGCATTCTAAGGAGAATGGCATGAATGACAGTGAGAACGGGAAGCCTATATTCAGGGGCCAGCGGAGAGGTAAGTCTGACTGGGACGGAAGGTTTTGCCAAAAGGAATAATGAGGGGTTCGGTTGGAAAAGGTGGGGCTAGTTGATGAAGGAGAATGGGGGAAGGGAGGGGAGTTAGCTTCTATGAAGGCCCTACTACACACCTTGCCAGGTGCTTTGCAACCATTTTCTCACTCCTTCAAAACCAAAAAGAGCTCACAATGTGGTAAGAGCTTAGTGCTTAAAGAGCTTGGACTCTGGAATCAGAGTGTCTGGGTTCAAATCCCAGCTCGGTTAATCATGGGCTGTACAACTCTGGAAAATTATTTAATCTCTCTGTGCCTCCAGCTACCCTATCCGCAAAATGAGGATAATAATAGTAGCTACCTAATAGGGCTGGTGTGAGGATTCAACAATAGAGAGGAAGCCCTGAGGACAGTACCTGGCACATATGTTATAAATATTTGCATGATGATTACCACTTCTACTTTATAGATAAGAAAACTGGTCTGAGATGAAGCCATTTGTCCAAATTTACATATCTAGTAGGAGTGGGAGTGGGAACTGGGATTCAGAGCCCATATCCGGCTAAAAATACAAACAAACAAAAAGAACTACCAACAAGAGGAAAAACCAGTCACATACTTTTATGGTGACATTTTGTACAACTTCCAAGAACATTCATCTCTAAAATGCTGAGAATGTGTTTTCATCAAGGAAGGTACAGACACCAATGTAGGCCACAGAGGTCGGAACAGGGTAGAAGATGCTTCTCCAATTAGGGGTCACATGTTAAGGAGGCTATGGACACACCACACAATAAGGTCAAGGCACCCAGGGCTGTGACGGATACAGAAACTGAGGCATTAGAGGAACCCCCGAAAGGCCTGGAGAACGAAGTCTACTTCATGACCAGCTTCCCCTACCCCACACCTCATCACAAACCCATTCTTTTTATTTTGTATTTCTAGTTTTTACTTAAAATCTAGTTAGTTAACATTTAAAGCCCATTCTTAAGCCATTCTCCTCATTTCCCTAACATAACATCTCTTAAGCCTTCATGGCTTTGCTCCAGCCATTGCCTCAGCTGGAAATGACCGTCCTAGATCTTTCTTTCATAAAAGCTGAGTTGGTTGCCAAGTTCTTCCAGGAAACCTTTTTTGATACTGCTAGTCAAGCTATGCCTTCTTCCACACCCCAAAGAGAAAACTTGAAATTCTATCTAACCCTCATTTTGTTGTAGTTTTCCACCCATCCCATCTCCCCAAGCATCACAAGTCCCTAACTAAGTCCCTGCCTACCCCCCATGCACACATGTACTAGGTACTCAATACGTGCCTGTTGAATGGTTTGAAATGACAAAATAGCTATTATCTAAGTAAGGAAGTAGACTCATTGTGTGAGACTCCAGAAGCAACTTAGGACTCAAAGGTGAGGTTCAGGGATAGAAGATTTCAGCCCACCAGAAGAAGGTTTTCTAACTGTGGTTTTGCAGTGTAACAGGAGGCCCTAATGGCACTATCGAAAGGGTTCAATCCCAACCAGGCAGGCAGCTGGATTCCAAAACCAGGGAGAATCCCTCCTGCTCAAATATTCTAAAATTCTAAATTTATTACAAAACAAATAAACAACCTCAGTGCTTGGGAATTCCCATATTCCTCCAGTGAGAAAGACTCATGGTTCTAGTCCACAAGGACGGCTGCTGTCTCTGCTGACCTGGCCACACACCCACAGAGGAAGAAGAGGGAGAGATACCCAACTGTTGTTCCTGAATTTAATCCTCAGCTTGCTCTTGTAAGCTCTGCTCTAAGAAAAGGCACGTGTGGGGGCAGCTGAGTGGGGTATGGGACTCAGGAGCATGTTTACCTCATCCAGCAAATAACACTCACCCCCTTGGAATAGATAGGGGCGTTTAGGAAGAATGTAAGGTATCTCCTGAGGGGGAGGAAGCATCCACAAAAACAGCTGCATGTACTCAAAACCTGATGCTTAGTGTGAAAACTCTGACCTTCTCACTACCTTACCATGAGGCATGTCTCTACCATTTTTGTTGTACTCAATTAGGTTTTTATCTATGTGAATAGTGCTCTGATACGGTTGCAAGATCACTATTTAAAAACGGTGAAGCAGAGAGTCTTGAGAAAAGGCTTATTAAAGCATCATGATACACAAGATACAGAGCAGCTTCATATCTCTGAGAGAAAGGAAGGGAAGAAAAATGGCTCCATACCTCCATGCATGGCATCTATACGGATCTTTAGTCGGTTTGGACCAGAAAGCAGTTCTTTCAGTGCATTGAAATCAAAGATGTTCCTCAGCATTGTAGCATAAGCTTCCACTGAATCCACAATTTCCACTGTGAGAACAAGCAACATTAAAAGATGGGTGCACTAAACACATTAAGAAATATTATCCTTGGGGCGCCTGGGTGGCTCAGTCAGTTAAGCATCCGACTCTTGATTTTGGCTCAGGTCATGATGTCAAGGATCGTGAGATCGAGCCCCATGTCGGGCTCTGTGCTGGGTGTGGAGCCTGCTTAGGATTCTCTCTCTCTCTCTCCTTCTGCCCCTCCCACCCCCCTCAAAAAAATTTTTTTTAAGAAATATTATCTTCTAAAATGATTATATTGCTGTAAACCCACAATAGCTACTTTAAAGGGATAATTATCGAGCAGCTCCAATATGCCTGGGCTGTTACATGATCTCTTACTCAATTCTAACAATATTCCTGATAGGTAAATGTTATGAGTCCTATTTCATTGACAAGAAAGCTTAGATTCTTCAAGGTGAAGTCACTTGCCCACACAGCCGGGCTGGGCACACGTGGGGTTTTTGACACAGACTTGCCTGACTGTAAATTCTGCCTCGCTGCCACGCTCACTCCTTGCCTATCACCATAAGAAACATATTTTGGTGTCACAAGCAACAGAAAATGGAATGCCACTTTTCTTTCCTTTTTCTATGCCCACTGCCACGGGACTTAATGGTAAAAAGCAGGGGGGGGGGAATTTTTTATAAACCACTTTTCGCATGCACCACTGAAGGAATAAAACAAATATAAGAACTTAGTATTGTTCTTGTTGGACGTGCAGGGGTCAGAACATTTTCAAAACGTTAAGAGTTTAAGAAACTCTCTACTGGTGTTTCCTAAACCCTAAAATTTGTCTTCAAGATGTACCAAGGCGCCAGTTTATCTTTGTTAGGATGCAACTGCCAGCTCTCGATGGGTAGGTTCAAACAAAAAATGCGTTCCATCAAATTGCAATCCAGAGGAAAGAGTACCCATTAGAACGGTCAAAACACAAATTGCCTTACTAACCATCTCATCATTGTTGTGTTAATATGAACGAAGTTAGAAACATTTCCTCCATCAATTACTGATAATACCTTGGCATTCAACCACAAAATGTCTACCACAGCTGCCTATGCAGGGAGTTTCAGTTTAGCCCCCAAAATGGCTGACTTTGATTGTACTGAATATTAGGGCAGGAAAAATAAAGAATCAAAGCCCAGGCTTTGAAATCATTCACACCTGGGTCTGAATCTGGTTTCCCACTCACTGACTATGCGATCTTGAGCTTGTCATGTAAGCTCTCTCAACCTTTGTTTCCTCATCTGGAAAAACTGAATACAGATGTGCTGCCCTCACAGGGCTCTGTAAGAATAAAGTGGGATAATGCATGTTAAGAGTTGGGCGTACAATAAAAGCTCAATAAAATTTAGCTATGAATGTAATCTTACAGGTCTTCTAGTCAAGGCTATTCATTTAATAAGTATGGAAGCCAAGGCCTAGAAAGTTGGAAATGATTTACCCAAAGTCACAGGGCTGACTCCTGGCAGGGCCCTGAGAGCCCAGGTCTCTGGACTCCCAGACCCAACTCCAGACCTGCTAATTAAGGCATGCAAAGCTTATTGACCACAACTTTCCAAAACTGAAGACCCATTGTATTAAAACCTTGAAAGGCAAACTGTTCAAGTTGCAACTAGAGTGGGCAGTGGGGGAGGAGAGTCAACGTGCCAGTGAATGGTTTGAACTTGTTTTCCAGGTCAAACTGCTGCTTTCCCAGAACTCCAAGGTCTACTTTCAGGTCAGGGCAAATTGCGTATTCTTCAATTGTCTTGCTGATTTGGAAGATTTTATCAGTTATTGCTTCTGGAGCAGGACCTGGAAATCAAACAGCGAACCGTGGGTCATTTCGTGGGACTGACATGAAAATACAAAGAACACAGAACTCATCCATTCCTCTTCACGAGCACATGTGCCACTCCATCATTTAGGAAGCAAAGTATCAAAATTTTCTAGAAGAAAATATGTTAAGGATCCTTCGTGCATGGCTTCTCATATGCAGGTTCAGCAGAATGAGAAGCATTCCACTGTCACCAAAAGGAAACAAATAATTCCCTTGCTAAGGATCAGAACCAGAACCCTGGCCCTCCAAGGCCTCGGTGATTAGTTTATCCTAATGAACAGAAATTGACTATCCTCAAAATGACAGCAAACTCACCTCCATTGGAAATATTAAATTTGATTCCAAAATCTCCATTGGGTCCTCCTGGGTTGTGGCTGGCTGTCAAAATGATCCCACCAATGGCTTTGATCTTTCTAATGATGCAGGATACAGCAGGGGTAGAGAGGATTCCATTCTGCCCAATGACCAAGCGACCAATCTAAGAGAAGAAATCCAGAACGCACACTTGAACATCGATAAATCCAGAGCTATTGCACAGAAACACCAAAACAACAGGCAGATGGACAAAGAAATAGTATTGAAACAGAAAAGGTGTTCTTTAATGAACATCTACAGCTTGGGTTATTATTATTTTATTACAAATTAGAATGTTACTGTTGAATAATATTGAAGTAGAATCAGCATTGAAGAACAAAGCCATTCCTTCACAAAGCCATTCCTTCAGAGAGTTTTTTGGGACTTTGTAGTTTTAAAATAGTGTGTGGTCTGGGGGAGCTCTACGTCTCTGGCAAGAAAACAGAGTATTTGAAACAGTCTTTCCAGACCAGGTTCATAATTTTCACTGAAAAATTGTTAGAAAACCCACATTTTTATCCAATTCAATCATACTTTCAAACCACATTGGGGGGGGGGGGTGAGATACAAGTTTAGCTTGTTAAAGGAATTCTATCCAAAGAGAAGGCTTTTTGTAAATCAAAATTTTTTTAAAAAAGTAAAAAGGGCAAACTTTATATGAAGAGTTTTACAAAATGCATCTCATAAACCTATCTTTCCAGTCAAGCCTGGATTTTGATATGGTGGTCTCCTCCAAGCAGGACATACCTACCCATGTGCGGGAGTACCTGGGTTACCTGCTGGGCCTAAGGCAGAAGATGCTGGGGGTTATTACTGATTAAACCAATCAGAACCACCCACAGGTGGTACTTTGCTGTGTTCTTAACTCACCTTCCCGTACCTCTCACAGACGTTATCAGCACAGCTCCTAAATCTTCCCTAAAACGTAATTTATATTTGTTTCAACATGACCCAAGTTGGAAAAGAAGGAAGAAGTCCCATCAGTTCCTTGAACATACTTGGAGAAAACCTGACTACTGCATCGAAAGATTTATAAAATGAGGAGCTTGTGCCCTCATTCCATTCTCCCTTCTGAGAGAAGAAAGGGACAGGAATGTTTTAAACATTTCCATTTGTTATTTCTTTTTGCCCCACCCAAGATAAACATGCTTGAAGAAATGACTTACGGTGGAAAATGTGTCTGATGATACCTGGATTCCCTGGGGAAGCTTTTCTGGGACTGTTACTTCTGCCATCCTACAAGTCACTGAAAGCTTGCCTGCCTTATCATCAGCCCCTCGGCTGCCAACCATCTCCCAGGAAGCAGCCAGTTCATTTCAGTCACCTCTTGGCTCTCATTTGTCCATCTCAGAACAATGTTTGTTAGACTAATACATTTGCTATGCCTTGCCTCCCTCAGGAAGTGGTGATGACCAGGGTAGGTGCTAATAACTAGGCTCCTCTGTAGACCAGAGGGACCTGCTGACGGTGTGAAATCATTATTAATGATTATCACTGAGCCACAGAGTGCTTTCTAAAACCCATGGCATGTTCGATTCATTCTCATAGTTGCTCCCTAGGACTGTTGTATAGATGACGCAGCTGAGGTCCAAAGTTATGATGCTGCCCGTTCGTCCATTCTTGCATTCATCCAAAAGCAGTAATAACAAGTGTTTATGGAAAGGTGGTATGGGAGGCACTGGGATAGATGACAGGGCAAGGTCATGTGGCAAATTAGGAATCACAGCTGGCCATTAATAGCTAACTCAATACAGCGAGAACAGTAACATCTCTCCCTTCTAGCAGTTTCTGGGTTCTGAGAAGAGTGAAAGTCTATGGTTGAGCAGTTCCATAATTTCAATAGGAGGGGCTTAATTAAGGATGGCAATTTAATCAGCCAGAGTGGTGATGAAGTTATCTGGAAATTATACTTGCACATACTTGCACATCAATTATACTAACTTGTACTCAGATCTTATATGTATTTGGTATGCAGAGGGAGACTGGTGAATGAATATTAACCTGCACCACCCAAGTCATCCCTTATTCTACCATTCTTTAGGGTGAGATCTGCAGTCAGTAATGGCCCAAGAAAAAGGGGATTATATCAGGAGTAAGAACAAGAAAGTCAAGAGAAAGAAGCAAGGAAGTCCATGGTACCTTCTTTCTCTTCAGCCCAAGAAGAGTAACAGCTGATCAAAGCCTCTCCTTCCAGCGAAGACTCTCTCCTGTGAATCACCCTCGGGAATATTAATCCTCAACCTGATACTGAGGAGGTATTACTCTATTATCCTCCTTCCCTTGACAATGTCTGGAGCACTGCAACAGCTCCTGACTCAATCTCCCCTTTCTCTTTCCCACCTGTACCTCCCTTATTCTATCCTGGCTGAATCTATCCCTCCAACTCAGGCCCACCTGGTTCATTTTTTTTTTTTTTTTGAGATTAAAATATTTTATTTCCCTAAAAAGAAACAACCTTAGATTGGAATAACAAATCCCCTCTTCCATTTCCCACCTGTTTAGTTTGACTTCCTCCCATTTAAAAGGAATTTGGGTCATTCTAAGGCACCATTTAAATATATGCTTCTTGGGGCGCCTGGGTGGCTCAGTCCTTAAGCGTCTGCCTTCGGCTCAGGTCATGGTCCCAGGGTCCTGGGATCGAGCCCCACATTGAGCTCCCTGCTCAGCGGGAAGCCTGCTTCTCCCTCCTCCACTCCCCCTGCTTGTGTTCCCTCTCTCGCTGTGTCTCTCTCTATGAGAAATGTTAAATTTCTGGACAATCCTTTTTCCAGCGGCTAACCAGATCTGTACATTAGTGGTGGGTTCCAGATTGTTTAGTTGAACAACTGACAAATTATTTTTATTCCCAACTTCAATACTCTTTGCCTTAGAAACAATTTTTGGTGTGGCACTTCCCAGTCTGTGACCCTGTCCTGAGAAGGGCTGGAACACAGGCTTCGTTGACATACATACTTCATTTTTTTTGTCTTCAACTTTAACATCCACCTCCTCTTTATCAAAAATTCCCTGTAATTCCAAAGGTAATTCCCCTTTTTTGATGGAGTTCAGAAACTGCTGACTTGCACCATCAGAGTAACTTCTGAAATCATCATTGACTGTGAATCCATTTTTCCGTAATTTTATACTTACATTGACCTGTTTCTTCTGTTCAGTGGGAGACATGCATTTGGCACCAACCTTCTCAGCTTCCTCAAAAAGGCTGTCAACAAAATATTCACAATTTCTTTGACGATCATCACTAAGAGGTTGGTTGTCAGATCCTGTTTCACAAACCCATTCTTCTTTTATACTTTTGAGATTATCTACTTCTTTCATTCTTTTGCCTTACTCCGGGCTCGGCCGCGCTGCCGCCTCCCGGCCTGGTCCTCCGTTTGCTCAGGGGCCGTGGGCGCCACCACTGCTGTCGGGCTGGAGCCCCTCAGACGGGGAGCACCGCCGCCCCCAGACCCGCTGAGGCTCGCGGGGCCACGCCGCTGGGACCCGGCCCGCCTCCCTGGGCCTCCGTCGCCGGGCGCCGAGCACTAGTTCATCTTTTTAAAGCATAGTTCTGTGTCTCTCCTCTGCGCAAAAACCTTCCCTGTACTATAAGATCCAGAAATTCCAATTCTAGCTATAGACACAAAAGAAAGCAGGGACTCAAACAGGTAACTTGTACACCCATGTTCATGGCAGAATTATTCACAATAGCCAGAGGTCCATCAAGAGATGAATGCATAAACAAAATATGGTATATACACACAGTGGAATATTATTCCGCCTTAAAAAGGAATGAAATTGTGATACATGCTACAATATGGATGAACCTTGAAAACATTATACTAGGTAAAATAAGGCAGACACATAAGGACAAGTATTTGTATGATTCCATTTAAATGAGGTACACAGAAGAGGCAAATTCATGGGCAGAAAGTAGAACAGAGGTTGCCAGGGGGTGGAGGGTGGGGGAGAAATGGGAAGTTATTGTTTAGTGGGTACGGAGTTTCAGATGGGATGAGAAAAAAGTTCTGGAAATGGATAATGGTGATGGTTGCAGAATATTGTGAGTGTAATTAATACCACTGCAAGTGTGTACTTAAAAATGGCTGACACACTAAGTTCTACATTACATATACTTTACCAAAAAAAAAAAAAAATATATATATATATATATATTTTTTTTTTTTTCTTAAAAGAAAAATCCTTCCCTGCCTCCCAAGTGTCTACCAACTTACAGATAACTCCCTCTAGCTGGTACTCAAAGTACCCCCAACAAACAGCCTTTCCTGTCCTTCCCTCCCCCTCCTGCTACTCCTTCTTGCATAACACAGTTCACACTACAAGGAGGGATACCTTTCTGTTTACCCGCCATTTTATCGTCAAACACGACAGGGAGCAAACTTAGTTTTCCTTTTAAAAAACAGGACCTGGTGTTTTCTTATGTTTCACAAAAAAACAAGTTCCACGTTCTTTGCCCTGCTGGCCATATACACATATTCTTATTTCTAAACATATCTCTAAGTTTAAAGCTCTGGAGACCAAATGAGATATCAGTATTACAAATGGGGCCCCACTAATGTCTTATTTTTGTATGTTAAAATTTCCTGTACTTCTTAGCTCACAGAAGCATCATGTAAAAAAATTTCCTGTAAATGCAGACAGCTCTATGCAAATAAAAACAAAGGGAAACTTCTAACAAAGGCAAATTATATTCTACAGTCCATAAATGCACCAGATAAATGTGTAATAAAGAGAAAAAAAATGAAATGATCTTCATTTAGCTCACTAGGCTGAAGAGGCTTCCAAGAATCGGCTTAAGGGTGGAGTGGGTATTGACAGAGGTGAGGAAGGAACAATGACTTCTAGAATCTGTGGCAATAAATTATCTTTCCTTTACATTTCCTCCCTAGAGCCCTGTCCACAATCAAAGGGATGTTACAGGCGTCAGAACTGAGGATATGTTAGAAAAAGAAGGAATCAAACCACCTAGGAGGTGATAGGTTCTATCAGATTAAAGTGCTTTATTGGTCCACTAAATGTTTGACGTAATTCAGTTTGGTTGCATGACTGCTTTAAATGCAACACTATTTTTTTAAAGTTAATTTAATTTTATTATGTTATGTTAGTCACCATACAATACATCATTAGTTTTTGATGTAGTGCAACACTATTTTAAATAAAGAACGCCCTTGAGAAGATTTGAAAATATTGCTTGGCCTGCCACAGCTCTAACAAATAGGCAGTTACCATATTTAGTCAATTATTGTCACTTAAATGTATTATTTAGCAAACCTTCAGATTGTAAATCTGAACAAGTCTATGGGGTCTGCCTGAATTACAATTCCTACCACCTCTTCCACATTCTTCAGCTCCACACAAAAATGAAATGAAGCCAAATATATTACAGCTAAGGGGACAGTGTACCAGATCCACTCAACAATCTAGATATATGCAGAGAAATAATGTTCCTTTCGTTCTTTCTCTAAAGATTAAAAGCATCTTAATACTGTTCCCTTTGCAGCTCTCCTCAAAGGTGAAATTTATAGCATGTCACATTTTATCTTAAAAATGTGTATGCTTCATAATAATTTCATATTTGAATGCTTTATCAGCAATTTTTACATGAGAGGCATTCAGATTCTGAAACTGGGCAGGAAGGAAACTTCGCATTATAAACATTAGGATCTACAAACATTTTTTAATTTAATGTGGTGGTGTGTTTTTGTTTTTGTCTTTAATTTGGGTTTTGCAATCACACCTGCTTGGTGTATTATTAAAATAGACTGACGATGAATGCCCAACACATTTGGTTGCCATGCTAAATTTTTATGTTCTCAGAACCAGAATCACTCCCAGAAAGGAAATACAACAGATTTTTAAAATTTATGAGTTCTGAGGGACTGTGTGCTCCAAATTACTGCTAAGTATAATCTAAAACACTAAAAATATATTTTTGGTCCCACAGAGGAATCTGCAGAGCAAAAACAGCAACGTCCTAATGCCCACCTTCCTGCAAATCAGTGGGACTGTGCAAATTGTTAGATTATCAAGATCAATGCCTTCTGGTGCAAGATTCCTTCTGATTTGGTTAATTCAGCCAATGCAGTTTTTCACAATGCAGAGCTCTTAGCAGAGCCTCCTTATATTATAGTCTTACAGGAGTTATTAACTCTACCCTGCTGCACAAATTCACCGCACACAGGGCTTCTTTGTGTCCAAGGTCATTATAAGCAGGTCCCCTGTAACAGGTCCTCTTGGTAGGCTTATACCTAACATTTTCCAATCCCCTCCTGGCATTTCTGCATGACTACCAGGATCCACAAACAACAGCATGCCCTGGCTTTTGTTTTCCTGTTTGACAAGTGACTGAACTTCAACAAGGAAGCCATTGAAAGAAAACAAAATCCTCCTCTCTCCACTACTCATTAGAGCCTTCTTACATAGGAGAGGGTACCCCTTGGAACTAGGTTAGAATGTAGATAAGACCGCTTAAGGCTGGGGGTGTGCTTTAAATGTCTAAAAAGCAACAGGTATTTTTTCAAGCAAAAGGCACAGAGTACAACACTTAAGGAGCCGAACTTACATTCCTATATCCCAATGTGACTAAGGTAATTTCAGGAGTCATATCACAATATATGTTCTCTGAAGTCACAATGAAACACTAACTGGATGTTAGTAGCAGGTGTACACAACATACACATCTTTGTACTTTTGTATATTTCTGCAAAGTGAAGAAAGAAACATATGTGGAGAGCCAGAAACATAACAATAATTATCGTATACCAACCCCATTGGCGGCCGCCATCTGCACTACCGTTTCTATCGCCGATTTATTAAAATACCGCCCATCTCCACCAACCACCAGTGAGGCTCCCTGGCGATCTTTAAGGTCTATGGAAAAGAACAGACTCTGGATGAAATTCTCCAGATAACATGGCTTCTCCTCAAAACAATAAGTTTTCTTCCGTAATCCACTAGTTCCCAGCTTTTGGTCATAGTAAGGAGCAGTAGCAAAGGTCAACAGAGGAAGAGGACCTTCTTCCATTTTTCTATATTTCCCAGAAATCCATTCATCAAAATCACTCATCTTTCATTTTCACCACTTGGCTCAGCAAGGGGTTCCGGAGAGCAGGCAAGGGTCCTCAAAATAGTCTGTCCGAACTGAAGCTGCAACAGTGTCATCTGAGTAACTAAAACAGAGGTTGGTCACTCTCAACGAGGAAGCTGGGTTAAGTCCTTGCTGTCGTCACCCCTGGTGAAAAGTGAAGGGCCACATGCCCGCCCACACCCACACACAAAGCACATCTTCCAAGCTGTTTTGGTGAGGACACTTCTGCCCACATAACCACGCCAAATACCCTTCAATTATTTTTGCCTCATCTCCCCCGTTAGATCACTCCAAAGGATTCTGGCAGCCTTCAGTCACAAACACCAGCTGGCTGTCAGACTCCCCTCGCAGAGCCCAGGCAAAGATGGAGCAAGTGCGGT
This sequence comes from Phoca vitulina, assembly GCF_004348235.1. Taxonomy (NCBI): domain Eukaryota; kingdom Metazoa; phylum Chordata; class Mammalia; order Carnivora; family Phocidae; genus Phoca; species Phoca vitulina. The sequence goes on from NW_022589705.1 coordinate 50,144,197, forward strand.
CCCCAAAAGCAGGCTCATCGTGAACAGGACACCCTGGTGTAGCTCCCACTGCTCCCGACACCCCTTAACGCAGAGCCTCTCTGGGCACTCGCCGCTGAGAAGGCCGTCTGCTGCTACAGTTGTCCCATGCCATCTAGCAAGTTAAAGGTCAATCTTAAAATGGAAGTGAGGGATCTCAGTTACCTCTGGTTTCCTTACATCACCATCATTTTGATACCCAAGTCATTTTTTACCTCCCATGTGCCATTCCAGTTGGAAGGAAGAAAGTCGCCAAACAGAACAGATTTATTCATTGCCCATCAAGGATTTAGCAAAACAGCATTCAGCTCTAGAAGAGTAGATACCTACAAACATGCCTGAGTGATCAATAGCTTGGCCATTCCCTTGAACTTAGGGAAATGTGGGAATGGAGATGCACCAAATCCTTGAAAACGTAAGCGAAACGGGGAGGGAAAAAAGTATGTTTCTCTAAGTGCACAAGGTCTGATCAAGTTATTATCTGGGAAAATAATATGAACATATGATTAAATTTTGTGTTTTCATTTTCTCAGGTTTTTTTTTAAAGATTTTATTTATTTATTTGACAGAGAAATAGAGAGCACAAGCAGGGGGAGCGGCAGGCAGAGGGAGAGGGAGAAGCAGACTCCCCGCAGAACAGGGAGCCGGACGCGGGGCTCCATCCCAGGACCCTGGGATTGTGACCTGAGCTGAAGGCAGGTGCTTAACGACTGAGCCACCCAGGCGCCCCTGGTCCCTGAGATTTTATTAATGATCTATTTAAATGCATGCATGTGTCTTCCTTATCTAGTTCAGCAGAAGCTGACGATTAAGAAACTCCATTGTCAAGGTTTTGATGAACTTGTCAAGGATGCTTAAAAAGTAAACCAGGACTAATTACACCACATGTTTGGAGAGTCCGAGATGCACTGGAGTCCAGGTTTTCAAGCGAAACATGAATAATCCCTTGGTAAACAAAATCTGAGTATTGTCCTACTAACTTGTCAAGCAAGGTCCAAAAGCAAACGGGACTGGGAGCAGCAGACTGCCCTCTCTGCTCAGGGGGACGCTCTGTGCAGGACCAGCTGAGTGAGCGGGCCCAAGAGCCGAAGGCAGCCTCTGGCGGCAAAGCCTGGGCTGCTTCCAACGACAAATGGTGCTGGTCCAAGTGCAGGGAAGACCTCGAGACATAACATTAAAACAATTCGCAAGACCACGTCTGGTAAGCCAAAAAGCAGTTGGCCAAAGAATACGTTTTATAGCTTATTTGGGGCTTTTATTTACTTTTTAAAAATGAAATTCTTTAGAAATTAATTTATGAAGTCAGCTTGCGTACTGACAGTTTACATACCCACTGTTTTGCAATGACAATAAAGGCATTTTTTATTCATTTTTTTTTTTAAATCTGGTGCCAAGTTTTCTCTGGTTCTAGATAGGTTTGCAAATTAGGCCAGCATATGTGTCTTGACATATTTAATAATAGATCAAGATTTATGAAATATCAAACCAATAATCTTTTCATTGGGAATAACAGAGCAACCGACCACATAATTGGTAGTTTTCTTAACAAGTTCTTGCAATCCTAGGGTAGACTTAGGGGCACTTGGTCATAAGGGTGCTCCAATAGCCCCAGCTGAAGCTTCTCTGCTCACACATTCCATCCTGTTCTCTGCTGGTGGTCTGCCGCTCTCTCTGTGAAGCTCAGTTCCCGAAGTTCGAACCAAGACAGTTAACATTTTGTTGGTTTTTTTCCCACACATTGATTTTATTTAGTTTATGGTTAATGCAGATCAATTTCATAAAATGAGAAGTTACGAAGAATCAAGGCATAATTATGCAAATTCAAAATAGATGTTCAATATAAAAAAATACAAGCATAAAAGTGGGTTTGTTCACAGCATGAGATCCAACAGCTCTTGCTTCAAAGGATAGGAAAGACTTTTTTTTTTCTTGAAGACTGTGGCCACATCACATGCTAGAACACCTCAGCTTACCAGTGTGTTTTCATGTGAACCATAACTTGTTTCTAAAAATATTTTTTTACACCGTAAGTGCTGTAAAAGCTGCACTTTTCCAGAATTAAACCTGCTTTTGGAGCTAGCACCAGTTTCTAACTATCTAAAAACTAACTGATACAGAAAGTATTCCAAATGTAACTATTCTGATTCTTAAAAGTTAAAAAACTTTCTGGGTGCCTGGGTGGCTCTGTCGGTTAAGCGTCTGCCTTCAGCTTAGGTCATGATCCCAGCGTCCTGGGATCGAGTCCCACATGGGGCTCCCTGCTCAACAGTGAGTCTGTTTCTCTCTCCCCCTCTGCCCCTCCACCTGCTTGTGCTCGTGCTCTCTCTCTCTCAAATAAATAAATAATCTTAAAAAAAAAAAAAGATTATCCTATTTAAAAAAATAACTTTCCAAAGTAGCTTAAAAGAAATATTGCAAACTTGGTAATGCTGGTACTCTTCCAATTACCTGATATGCCATCTCGGGGGTGATTATTATTTGCCTCTTAATTTCAAGATTTTTAAATATACCTTCCCTGTAGATCATCTTCACATTTTCAAAATTATTTAACGCAGAAGGAAACGGATAGTCGTGACTGTGCACCAAGAGATCATACATGTCTAACCTGTAGAATCAGGTCACTAAGTTAACCCAGTGGGTGAACCCAGCGCATCCCTCTTGCATGGAAATATCTAGGTGTGCACATGGACCTTTTTCCCTCCCTGTGTGTGAGCCAGCCCTCCAGTGAGGCATGGATTGGGGAAAATTCCCTCTCTCACGGCTCTTGCACATGTCAATGAATACCCAGCAATTTAAGTGCACACTGAATCTAAGCCTCCAGAGGAAAGAGTTCTATACCCCAGAACAGAGAGTAGTAACATTGTCAGTGACTTCGTATGTCCAGCACGGTGTTGGTCAATATGCAAAACTAAAGCAAAAAGATATAACCCTTGCCCTAGAAAAGCTTCTATTCTAAAAATAAGCCTGAGTCATAATTTTATGGACACTGTAGAACTCAACACCATATAAAAATATTACCAGAAACAGCAATGTTAGATGAACTGTGAAGTGTGGTAAAAAAGAAGGGGCATTAAGAACATGAAGCTTCCTATGACGCGTGGACTAAGTGGGGCAGCTATTAAGAAACTCATTTGTTTTAGCTCTCCAGCAAAGGTTGAACTTCATCTTCGGAAACGTTACTGTCGAGCATAGCGAACCCAATTTGGCCTAATCAATTTGCCTGCATTGCCGGTACTCCTTCACAGTGACACAAATTACATTTAAACCACATGGGGGATTTAAGGATTACTCCCTTCAGACAAGGAACTTTCATACTGGTCTTGGGTCCAATCAATTTCACGATGGCAGAGTTATGAACCCCTTCGCTCCCAGCCTCACAAAGACTCCAGCGCCCGTTCTGATCTGCAGATACCTTCCTAGTAGAACACAACAGAAACTGTAGACTTACCCATCCTTTACTCATTCTAACTTTCTTTCCATCAGTAAATACTTATTGAGTAGCTAACTACCATGTTCTTTGGCTTATGCCACAGTAGTGGACATGGGGGATGGGATTGCTAACCCTGTCTCCAGGTGTAAGCACTAGAAAGAAAGCGAGTAATTGGGCTAAAAGTAGCAGGGATCATTAGACCCCCAGCCTGACACCCTGCACTTGTGACAGCTGCAGGTGCCTGCCTGAGTGGTTGGGGTATGTGACCCAAGTGATGGGAAGACACTCATTCATTTCTCCCACCAACAGTAGGTAAGCATGTCATGAATGCCAGTACTGGGCTAGGCATCGCAGGATAATGCAACGACCCCATGTTTAGGAGCCAGATAAAACCAGGGCTCAAATCTGACTTTCAACTGCATGAGAAATGTAATCTTGAGCAAGTTACTTACCTGCACTGAGCCTGTAAAATGGGGACAGCTCTCCAGGTTGTCCTGGGAACTGAATCAGGTAATATGTGAAAACATGTAGTGCTGTGTCTGGCAGCTAACAGATTATCAGTAAATGGTAGCCCCTTCACCCTCTCAATCCTCAGTCTCCTCATCCCTACAATGGGATAAGGTTTTTGTGATGACAACCTCACCAAGTGTCTAGGAAAGCCTTTGTGAACTAGAAAACAATGTGAAGATATGAATTTTTTTCATATTCAGGAGGCAGAGGAGGAGAGAAAAAAGGGCATTGACCTTTGTTCTTAAGAAGTTCACGTCAGAGAGCGCCTGGGTGGCTCAGTCGGTTAAGCGTCTGCCTTCGGCTCAGGTCATGATCTCAGGGTCCTGGGATCGAGCCCCACATCGGGCTCCCTGCTCAGTAGGGAGTCTGCTTCTCCTTCTCCCTCTGCCTGCCACTCTGCCTACTTGTGCTCTCTCTATCTCTCTGTCAAATAAATAAATAAAATCTTTAGAAAAAAAAAAGAAGTTCACGTCACAGGAGCCACCACTGTGTGGTGGCCTCGGCTCTGTCCCAGAGGTGCATGCGCAGATCTATCAGTCTTGAGAGGTTACAGTAATGGGGTGAGACCGGAGAAACAGCTGGGGCAAGACTACAAAGCCTCATGAACCACACTAAAGTTTATTCTGTAGGCACCAGAAGCTATGGAAATTTTTAAGGAAAAGGAATCTAAAACTGATATGCTTTTGGAAAGTTAACTGGCTGCCAGTGGTGCGTCAAAGAGCTTCAAGAAGGAGAGACTGGAAAAAGATTAACAAGGCTGCAAAAAAGGAATCCTTCCTCGGCTGGGGTGGCTCTGAGGGTCCTGGTCAGTGGGGTCTTGTGCAGAGCGGCTCCTCTGCCAGCCTCCTGCACAAGCTTCAACTTTAAGTCCCGAGGCTACTCTGAGCCCTGCTGGGATTGCTTCCTCCGGCATGAAGGCACCACCCAAACAACCTCTTTCCTCTGACCGCTTCTCCACACAGTGTCTTCCACTCATTCCCTCTCTTCTCTGAGAACTGTCCCCCACCCACCCCACAAGAGTAGACTCCTAGAGCCAGGAGGAGGACCTCGCTCCTACAGGACCCTGTTCTACTACAGGACCCTGATGCCAGGCCACGATCGCCAGAGGTGGATGCCTGACCAAAGCTACATTACTCATATGTTCCCTCCCAGGAATCTAGAATTAGGACTCAAAAAAGTACAGATTCGATTCAGTTAGTCTTTGAACTGGGAAGATAGGTAAATCAGGAGCTGTTGGGCAGGGACAGTCGTGTCATGAGAATATCCATAAATTGTGACCGACGGCCACACACTATGTGAGAATACCTGTATGCTATGCAGGATACAACTCTGGAGCACTTAGACATCTCTGAGATTTGTGGGCCAATGTACAGAAAGAACTGGAAAACTATTCAGGATAGAATCAAGCATAAAATAGGTTAGATGAATCTTCTCAAGAGGGTAGGGACTGCAGATTCAGTAGACATGAGAAGTAGGGAATGTGGTCTGTGAACGCAAGCCGCTTGAGACTCCCTCTTGGCATTGTGTTCTGGACTGGGGTGGTTTCCTATGCAGCTCTCCAGGCAGCATGCACTGCAGTCAGCTGTCAGTGTCACCCCAATTCAATTGGAAAGGTCACTCCTAACTATTTGGGGTGAGAGACTGGTTTTTGAAGAGGGCATTTTTTAAAAAGATATATTTATTTATTTGAGGGGGGTGGGGAGAGAGGGAAAGAGAGTCTTAAGCAGACTCTGAGTGGAGTGTGGAGCCCAATGCAGGGCTCAATCTCACAACCATGAAATCATGACCATAAGATCATGACCTGAGCTGAAACCAAGAGTTAGAAACTCAACCGAATACACCACCCAGGCGCCCCTTGAACAGGGTATTTTAAACATAGAAAGATTGAGAATGAAGTATGGATATGAAGTAAATCAAACTCATATAGTGTACAGATAACAAAATAAATCACACTTGTAGCACTAATAATTTTGCAGTAAGTTTGGGAGAAAATCTAAGTATATTTGATATTTTAAGTATGTTAGGAGAATCTGGGATATTAATTTATCTAACAGATTAGTCTTATATTCCCAATTTCTAATGTGTAGTTCAAGTAACCTATTTGGACTTATGATTTTAAGTTTAAGGAGGTAAGAGAATTTTATCAAAATTATAAACATTGGGACATTCAAGAAAATTTTGTACCATATTTACAGTTTGGATTTTAAATCATCAGAGGCAGACAATTTGCTGTAGTGTTTCAGGGAATGGACTGTAAGGCCCTACTGACAGGCTGGAAACCCAGCTCTGCCAGTCACTAGCTGTGACTCGGAAAAGTCATTTAACCACTTGGCGCATCGTGGCCTCATCTGTAAAAAATAGGGAGAGTAACAGACCCCCTAGCTCACACGTTGTCTGCAGGCATGGTTGCATGAGGTAATACACAGCAAGTTCTAAAACCAGAGCTGGTATAGGATGCCCTACAAAAGTGTCTGCTGTTATCATAATGAGATTATATGAGAACAACTTGAATACTTTCAAGATTTGCTTGTTAGACAAAGAATTTTAGAACTAAATCAGTTTATTTGATTTCTAAATTTGTATTCATAGGAGTTTGAGTAAATGAGTTTAGAACTAAGATCACATGCGCACACACACACACACACACACAACACGAACCCCCCCAACTTACTCTGACAATTGAGTCAGCAGAGAGAGGAAAACAAAGCTGAGATAAACAGACGGGGTAGATAGAGAGTGGCTGCCGAGGTTCCTCCCATCTCAGGCTTGTGTGAGGCCCAGCTGTCCACTCCACCCTTGGCTTTCAGGAGACACCTCTGCAACCTTATGGAGCAGTCCTCTTGGCAACTCACTGTAGTCAGACTAGCTTCCTATCACTTGCAACCACCTGCAGCTCTTCACAGTGCTGAGCTGGGCTCGGTGGTGCACGGCTCCCATTTGCTGGCTCTGAGCCAAGCTCTACCTGCTGACCCATCCAGGCAAGAAGAGGAAGAGAAGAAAGTCTCTCTCTTTCTCCTTTTGAGCAACCTCAATCAATAGCAAGGAGACAGGCAGAGTACCATTTACTAGTTGGGTGACCCGGGGCAAAATACCTAACTTCTTGGTGCCCCCACTTTCTCATCTTTAAAATGGGGACTGAAAATAATACCTATTTAGACTTATTGTGATCATTTTGCATATACACAAATATCAAATCATTATGCTGTACACCTAAAGTAATATGATGTTACATGTCAATTATACCTCAATTTAAACAATGCATCCTTTAAAGAGAGTTAAAGAAAGAAAGAAAATAATATATATTGCATGGTTTGTTGTATAACGATGAGTTAATAAATGTAAAGAACTTAGCATAGCTGGTTCTAGTGTCTTGTGAGCCCTACATAAGCCTTAGCTTTTATTATGGCCCCGAATCAATCTGAAACTATGTTGCTGTGTATCATACCAATCTATGGGTATATATGTTTTAACAGAATTAGGAAATGTCCTTTAAAGAAAAAGAGAAATTACATTAAACTATAAAGAAGGTACAAAGTCTGAAGATTTCCAAGGGCTCGATGGCTCAGAGCTGTGCAGAATCTCAGGCTCAAAAAGATTCCTGGAGCATATTTTGAAATTAAAAACAAAACAGTGGCATCAGAGCGTGTACATCCTTTAGCATCTGTCAGCCTGTTGTCCATCTGTTTATCCACCCATGTATCCAGCAGTTACTACATAAACTGACTTGCTGCATTCATTTCACCAAATGCTGTGTACCACGGGAAGAGGACAGACTCAAGCTGTCAAGAAACTTTTGGTCTAAAGAGAGAGATAGGTAAGTCAACGAATTGTTAAAAAAAAAAAAAAAAAAAAAAAAAATGGAGTAAGAAGTGCTAATCTGGGAACTCAAGAGGGAGTTATGAGCTCCCAGAGGTGAGAGAGAAGGTAAGGAAGGCATTCCCCACCTCCAAAATGCCATTCTTAGTTCATGTGGCTAAATCTAAAAACAATCTTTGAAGAGGCACAGGGCTTAGAAGGCCTTTTCCTACATACTGCACTTGTGACGAGGGCTCCTGTTTTATTATAAATTACCAATATTCAACCATTTTGACCTGTAAAAATGGCAATTTACATGTTTCATATAGAATTTTTATATGTATCTTTTATTTCCTTTTTGGAACATCTTCAAGACAATTTTCATTTAACTCCCTTAAGAAAAATGAAGGGAGGGAAATCAGAGGGAGAGATGAACCATGAGAGACTATGGACTCTGAGAAACAAACAGGGCTTTAGAGGGGAGGGGAGAGGGGAGTTGGGTTAGCCCAGTGATGGGTACTAAGGAGGGCATGTATTCATGGAGCACTGGGTGTTATATGAAAACAATGGATCGTGGATCATCACATCAAAAACTAATGATGTACTGTATGGTGACTAACATAATAAAATTAAAAAAAAAATCTACTATTAAACTCAGAAAAAAAAAAAGAATACTCATTTGGCGCTAACAGAATATTTTCCCATATTCTGACTATTACCAGAAACTATGTATGAAAACCCCTTGGTTAAAAAAAATAAATAAATAAATAAATAAAAAGTAAGTATTTAAAAGTGGGTCTAAAGAATTGCTTGCTCACTTGTGGTTGTATGTTTCCCTCTTGTGGCGGAAAATGGAAAAACACGCACGGTTTCTCACGACCTCACAAGTTGTGTGGCCCTATCGGCTTCACACAACTTGAGGGGGCCGCATTCACCTCAGACAGAATGGGAATCATGCCCCCTGGAGTTCTGTGGCAGACAGTGGTTGGCCCTCTATCACATAATTAAAACATGAAGGGATTTCTGGGCTTTTAAGAAAAGGAAAGGTATGGTGAGGTCGTTCTCTGTCTCATTATTAAGGATTTTTCCAACTGCATGGCCTGGCCAAACTAGGATGTCCAGCTGTAAAGGAAGTGAGTGAAGGTGGCCACAAATGGGGGATGTCTTTTTCTGTGGAATCTTTGTGAGCCTAAGTTTCTATGAAATGGGGATAGTAAAGCTTCCTTTAAAAATTCTGAAAGTATATGAGAAAAGGCATGTAAAGTGCTTATCACAATGCCAAATCATTGAGTAGCAATCAATAAATATTATCCAAACTACCAAAATCAGAAAGACATGTTGATAAGGACTGATCACATCCTTCTAACCCAGCCTCTGATCTCTAGAGCAGGTTACACCAGGCAGGAAATAATCAATGCTATAGGTGGGGCTGGGTGGTGAGAGGTACAATGGGCCAGGCAACAGGCTGGGGAAAGGGACTCTACCGCCCCTGCTCTAACCAGAGGGCTTGGGAGTCAGATAGGGCCTGGGTCTGAATCCTGCCTTTGCTGCCTCTGGCTGTGCATGGCCTTTCTGGCCTCAATTCTCTTATTTGTAAAATAGAGACAATGACACCTGCTTGAAAGGTTGTTGTACGCAGGAAATAACCACAGGAGGGCAGTGTGTTGGGCAGTGTTCCAAGGGCTTTATAAGCAGTAACTCCTTAGACCTTCACAACAGCACTGTAAGATCAATGCTATCATTCTCAGCCCCGTGTTAGGGACAGGACACCTCGGGATACAGATGATGCAGATTTATCATCTCTCCAAGGCCAAACAGCTGGGGAACTGTGGCAATCTGGCTCCAGAGCCCACACTCAACCATCATGCTGTAAGCAGCAAATAATCAACAACAGCTTTTAAAACAGTAATCTATGGGGAGCCTGGGTGGCTCAGTAGGTTGAGCGTCTGCCTTCGCCTTGGGTCATGATCCCGGAGTCCTGGGATGGAGCCCCACAACAGGCTCCCTGCTCAGCGGGGAGCCTGCTTCTCCCTCTCCCTCTACCCACCCCCCACTTGTGCTTCTCTCTCAAATAAATAAATAAAATCTTAAAAAAAAAAAGTCTACCTTGGGGCACCTGGGTGGCTCGGTCGGTTAGGCAACCACCTCTTGATTTCAGCTTATGCTCCCAGGGCCATGGGATCCGGCTCTGCACTCAGTGGAGAGTTTCCTTGAGATTCTCTCCCCTCCTCTCCCCTCTCCCTCTGCCTCTCCCCGCCCCCCAACTTGTGCATGCTCTCTCTCTCTCCCCCTCTCTCTTTATAAAATAAATAAGTAAAATCTTAAAAAAAAAAAAAAAAAAGGTCTACCTTGAGGAATGAAGCACAGTGGAAATCTGGGTTTGATCCCAACTCTAGATAAATTTTTAGTATCTTAGTGATCTTAGGCAAATCACTCACCTTCTACTTCCTTAACTGTGAAACAGGGGTCTAAATACCAGTGTCTTCAGAGTTGTTGAAAAGATTAAATGAGATCTTAAAGTATATGAGCTTTGGTGGCCTGCACAACCCACCTGCATTTGGTGGACAGAGCACAGGTTGTGGGTTGAAAACTCCACCCAAAAAAAAAAAATTATGTTGAATTCCTGACCCCAGATGCCTGTGAATATGACCTTATTTGAAAAAAGAGTCTCTGCAGATGTGATAAAATTAAGATGAGGTCATACTAGATTAGAGTAGGTCCTAAATCCAATGACTGGTGTCTTTATATAAAGAGTGGGAGATTCGGGGACAGAGACAGAGGGGGAAGAAAAGCCAGTGAGGCCAGAGGCAGAGACAGGAGCTCTGCTCACGGTGACTATGGCCACCACCAGAGCTAGAAGAGGCAGGGGAGGATTCCCTGGAGCCTTCAGAGGGAGCATGGCCTTGCTGATGCCTTGATTTTGGACTTGTAAGCCTCTAGAACTGTGAGAAAATAAATTTCTGTTGTTTTAAGCCACACGGTTTGTTGTATTTTGTTATAGCAGCCCTATGAAACTAATATTGAAATTTTTAATATAAATAAATACAATTTTTTAAAAAAAAGGCAAGCCCAGCTCCAGGGACAGCTGATCCCTCTGCAACAGGGTGGCTGGTCTGAGGGAGAGGCCCTTTGATAGACCTCTCCCTCAGGTACCTTTCCTTTGCCCCAGAGTGCTTGGTTCTTATCACCAAATAACACAGTATGCGCCATGGCTTGGTATATACAAACAAGCCTCCTCCCTCGCTCAGTGAAGAGGAGAAAACACATTTTGTAACTTTGGTACCTGGAATGAAGAAGAGTGGACAGTCACTAAATATTTGATGGTTGCACTTTTGAAGTAAGAGCATTCTATGACCTCTGTGACTAGAGTTTCTGAGGACAGAGGTGAGCTTTTCCAGACAGTTGCCCAGTGGGTCTCCTGTCCTGAGACCAAACTCAACTATAAAATTACTCCCAGCATCAGATGACTTCCCAAACCATAAGGCATCCACAATAGAGCACACTCTGCCTGAGTACTGGCATTTTAGGTAATTTCTACAGCACACAGACTTGTGCAATAACAATCAGGAACAGAGCTAGAAACTGCAATAGTGAAGGGAGTAGAGCTGGTTAGGCTGTGTGGTTGAGGCCCAATGCTTGGGCTGCTTCCAAGAGGAGCCCTGTATCATTGCAGGCAGAGAGATGGAGAGGTGCTCATTCCCGGAAGCAAACTTCAGTGTTGGGGAGAAAAGAGGTGAGAGACAGTCGGGGAGAGAGAGAGACTAAAGCTAACAGGAGAAAAAGAGGCCCACCCTGCATCCCAGCCCTTCTACTAATATTAGGGTGAGAGCTATAGGAAGCAGCACAGCTACATTGCATGTCTAATTTTTTTTTTTTTTTTGTAAATTTTTGTGTCTTTAAATGTGTGCTTTAACTGAGTGGACTGTGCGTCCTACACTCTACAATATGGATTTAGATCAACCAAGCCAAGGGAAAAGACCTGCCCTGATGACAACAGCCAGTCACATACAGACCACTGTAGGCCATATATTCTGCTGGTTAAAGACAGTCAGCAAACAGAGCTCTGATGCGTTATTGACCAAACCTCTTGGCCCAGTCCTCCCTATAAATAGCTTTTTAGGAGGGGGATGGGGGGGATGGGTTAGCCTGGTGATGGGTATTAAGGAGGGCACGTACTGCCTGGAGCACTGGGTGTTATGCACAAACAATGAATCATGGAACACTACATCAAAAACTAATGATGTAATGTATGGTGATTAACATAACATAATAAAAAATAAATAAATAAATAAATAAATAAAGCTTTTGTCATGAAAAATAAATAAATAAATAGCTTTTTAGCTTTGCTAACCTAAGTCTCCATCTGTGATTCTCCATTCCTACCGGAGTCCCAAGACAGTTCTGAGGCTGCGTCTGAGGCTGTGTGTAGCAGCAAGCATCAGGGGTTAAGGACCCGTGTGGTGGTAACTCACCACTGGCTACCTAGGGGTTAAGGACCTGTGTGGTGGTAACTCACCACTGGCTACCTAGGGGTTAAGGACCCGTGTGGTGGTAACTCACCACTGGCTACCTAGGGGTTAAGGACCCGTGTGGTGGTAACTCACCACTGGCTACCTAGGGGTTAAGGACCCATGTGGTGGTAACTCACCACTGGCTACCTGGCCGCCTCCTCCCTTCCTGCAGAACAGGAGTTATGAAGACTTCTATTTTAAAGTCTCAGCCTGTGGGCTTACTTTCCACAATGGCCTCCTTGTTTTTCCCACACTCCCTCTATGTAGAATGTCTCCACTTTTTCCCGGCTTTCTTTTCATCATCCTTCAAGACCTGACTCGAACACTTCTGCCCTGGAAGCTTCCCCTGACCGCCTCCCCAAGCCCCCCTCCACAGGGCTCCCAATGGCACCCTAGAGGAGGCACCTGTCACGCTCTATTGTAATGCCCACTGGACAATGAGCTCCACAGGGTGCTGAGACTGTCTCGATGTGCTTGTGCATACCCCAAATACACAGCACAATAGTGAGCAACGACAGGGTACTCGGCAGATGTCTGAGGGACGGAAAGCACCCCCTCAAATATTATTCAGGAGAAGTTGCTGGAGCAAGCAGATCCAACCATTTACTAGAACCGCTATGCTAAAACCCTAAGGTTGGGGGGGGGGGTGGCCTGGGTGGCTCAGTCAGTTAAGCATCTGCCTTCGGCTCAGGTCATGATCTCAGGGTCCTGGGATCAAGCCCCACATCAGGCTCCCTGATCAGCGGAGAGCCTGCTTCTCCCTCTCCCTCTGCCTGTCGCTCCCCCTGCTTATGCGCTCTCTCTCTCTCTGTCAAGTAAATAAATAAAACCTTTAAAAATAAAATAAAAAATAAAACCCTAAGGGGGAGACCTGGTGTGCAAACACCAAACACCAAGATTAGCACTTCAGCTACTCGGGACAGTTTTGCTTATTTGGGGTTATTTGGGTTATTTTGGATTCTTTGGGTTACTTGGGCTGGTTGCTGTGTTCTTTTGAGATGAGATAACTAAGTATCAGGCTGATGATGTATTACTGAAAGCCTCAAGTTATATAGAACTGGTCCCCACCCCCCGCCCCCACCAACACACACACAGGCTCCGGGCATGAAACACTTACGCTTTGTAAGAAAGACGTTTCTGTTCTGAAATTTACAGACCAATGGGTGTGGAGCATCTTGATAGGTCACTGACAAAGCTGAGAAGTAAAACTGAGAAGGTGGGAGCAGGCTGGGAGACCCTTAGCAAAGAGAAGTTTAAAGTGTCTCTATTTCCCATCAAAATTCCCACTAGCAACGTGCTTATCATGACTATGTGTGAGGCATTATGCTAGGTGACTTCCGACACATATCTTACTATTTCCTAAACACACCTCCATGATATATTATTTTAATTTTATAAATAAGTTAAAAAAAAGAGTTCAGGCAGTTTTGCCCAAGGTTAAACTGCTAATAAATAGCATATCCAGGAATCAAATTCAAGTCTTTCTGACAACAAAAGCATTTAAACTGCCACAATATTCTAATGTAAAACAAGTCGTTTTGATATCCCACTAAGATCCTCAAAATGGCAAGATATCTTTACTTTCTGGTTATGCGTTAGCACATCTGGGGTTTGGACTTTGAGAGATGCTAGATAAAACCCCATGTGGAGATTTGTTTTGGTAGGAGGCGTACATCAGTCCAGCGGGGTGACCTTCCTGAAGCGAGGGTGGAATTTCAAAACAACCATCATAACGCACATTTGGGTTGCATCTTAGAGTTCCCAAACCCTCTGTGTGCCCATTATTTAATCTTCATAAAACCCGCTGATAGGACTGGTATTAGAATTAATCCCACTTTACAAATGAGAAAACTGAGCTTTACGTCAGTTCAGCAGGCTCCATGATATTGTACAGTAAGTTGTACCACTGAGATTTGCACCAAAATCTTCAATTCCAACCCATCACTAGGCACTGAAGTCGTTTGGTAAGATTCAGGGAGCCACCATGTGGCCTGTCTTCCATCTGGCATTACGTCAGAAGTCTAGAGAAGCACTGTGGATTATGGAGTTCTGGAATCTTCTCAACAATTATTCCCAGACTTTTAAATAGAACAACAAAAGTATTAGCCACATGCATTAAACCAGCGACTGCTCCCTGCCTCCACCCTTAGTTCACTCTCAGCTGAGGTCTCCCTCAGCAGAGACGACATCCTCATTCTCCCCTCCCCCGCTCAAGGCCAGGCTGGCTGCTCTCCTGTGTGTTCCACGATTCCCTGAACTTCTCTCAGACAGCTCAAGTGGGTTGAATGGTAACCACTGCCACCATCTCCCTGCAAAGGTATGTCCACCCAGAGCCTGTGAATGCAGCCTTGCAGATTAATTAAGGATCTCGAGCTGAAACCATCATGGATTATCTGGGTGGGCCCTAAATCCAACAACAAGTATCCTTAAAACAGACGGAAGAAGAGAAGACAGACACATGTGAAGGCAGGGGCAGAGACTGGGGTGATGCAGCCACACACACGTAGGACACTTGGAGCCACCAAATGCTGAAAGAGGAAGGAAGCACTCTCCCCTGGAGCCTTCAGAGGAAGCACAGACCAGCCAACACTTTGATTTCACACTTTGGGCCTCCAGAATTGTGAAAAAATAAATTTCTGTTCTTTTAAGCCACCTAGTTTATAGTCATCTGTCAGCAACCCTAGGAAACACACTAGCATTTGCACCATATTTTTGTGAACTACCTATGGATGCTCCTCGACTAGCATGAGCATCCTGAGAACAAAGACTTTGTCTTACTCACCCCGGCACCCCCAGCCAACTGACACAGTGCCTGCACATGCAGACTGCTCAACAAGGCTTGGTGAATGAATAAATCCGGGCAGTCCAGGAGGCTTACAGCAATGCCAGCATACACTCCTTGCAGCTTCCCGTCAGCAGCATGATGTTAGCCTGGGCCAGGTAACCGCTCCACAGATCCGCCCTAAAACAGCCATCTTCGACTACCCACTGCTGCCTCAGAACTCCCAACAAGGTAAAAGCCTCAAATCAATGAGCCTGTGAACCTCTGCCTCACAGACTGAATTCAGGGAATAATGTATGGCTACAGACAGAATAAGACATCTATGTGGTGGGCATGGTGGCAGACACAGAAGACCTCTCCTCTGCCCTCCAATGGCCTCGGCGTTTGGAAGAACCATAATAATCATTAGAATCACCCAAATCTTCCATTTACTAAAGATAACATCAAGCACTATGTGAGCACTTCACAAATTTTGCTTCATCCTCACATGAACATTTCAAGGCAGACATTATTACTCTTCTTATACCAAATCTACACATGGGGGAACTGGCTATGGCGAACTGTGGGATCGTGTTTTTCTCATGGATTTGACTACACAGGGCTTGGCGCCAACTGCGTGGCCCAGTTCAGAGAAGCAGTCTGGCTTTTGTAACAAGTGCCAACCTTACTCCCAATTCCATTTGAGTTTCCTACACTTATTTCCCGTTTGCTTCATTTTTAAACATACTTCATTTCATTCTGCTCCACAGAATGCATTTCTCAGAGTCCCCATGAGGCAGCGTAACATAATAGTTTTATGACTAAAGCAAAAGATCTTTCCCCAGCCCCACCCAGTTATGCCATCCCAGCTCCATTTTCTGGCCTCTGTGTGACCATGAGCGAGCTCTTGGAGTCAGGTGGGCACAAGTTTAACATCTAGGTTTCTGGTTTCTGTGGCTTAGAGCTGACAGGACTCTCATCCTAGGTCAGGGCCATTTTGTCTTGTGTTTTAACAAACCTTCTCATGGTGCACAATTTCTAAATGCCTAACCAAAGCATGTTTAGATGTCTACCAGAGTGGAAGAGAACCGTATCCCCAGGCCACCATGGGCATTTGCAGAAGGAAAGCAGAATGCCAGAATCTCCCTCAGCATGAACTGCCTTCGAAGACCTTTTCTTGACAGGGCAGTGTTCTTGAATGGCACAAAATATGGTAACTCATTTTAAACACTTATGCCAGAGCATCTTCATTTAAATTAATGCTATCTCCTTCAAAACAATCATCTTGGGAAGCAACATATTTATTCAAACAGTGCTCACACTGCACTAACATTTCTGGAACTCTTTCTCAGCAACTGTCTTAACAGTCTGGGGCACTTCCTTTGAAAGTCTTCAGTCATAACAAATTTCATCCTCTGAGAATAGATTTGAACTTTGGAAAGAGACAAAAATTGGCTGGAGCCATGTGTAATGAATAAAGTGGGTGATCAAATCTTGTTACATCGTTTTAGGTGAAAAATGAGGCATGACTATAAAATAATGTGACTGGTTTTCCTAGGTGACCCATAAACCAACTGGCTGAAAAATAATTCCCATAGAGGAGTTTCAAAATGCTCCGAGCACTAGACGCATCACTGGCATAAGTGTACGGTTCCCAGAGTGGTGATTTGGCAGGGTACAATACTAATTTGGATATATAAGTTCAAATATGTTTGTAAAAAAAGAAATCTGATTGCTTACACTCATGAAAATGAAGAAGCGATTCTCCTGGAGAAATTTCTCCTCCTTTTTCTTTTTTTTTTTTGACAGCCTGGTCTGCTTTGGAGAGGAAGTCTGCTGAGAAAAACCTAGCGGTGATTTTCATTTTTTGTGTCAGTCCTTCCCCATCCAACCAAAGGCTCCTTGAGAAAGGGGACATCTTCATCTCTGTGTCTCCAGTGCTCAGGATAGCACACACAGAAGCATGGGACACTAATTCCACTGTTCTTGACACAAACCCTTTGACTTTGCTTCTCGTCCTGCTGGGGCTTCCCTTGCTCAATGTAACTTCTTCTGCCTAGCACCCGAAACTCGGCCATGTTAAACCCACCCACTCAAATTTATAGAGACCTAAGGTAGACTAGTGGTTGCTTAGAGCCAAAAGCATAAGGAAACAAGAGGGACTGACTGCTAATACACAGGGCTTCATTTCAGGTCATGGAAACATTCTAAAATTAGACTGTGGTGATGGTTGCACAACTCTGTGAACACATTAAAAGGTATTAAATTGTACACTTTAAATGGGTGAATTGTGTGATATGTGAATCATATCTCAATAAAGTAGTTTATTTAAAAAGCCCTCCACAACAGGAATGCTTGTGCCTTGGTTCCTTTCTAAGATGGTGGTTGGAATAAATGAATAGTCAGGTTCTCTCCCAAAAATCTAGCTCCCTATATAAAGTTGTTTCTGTCTTCTTCTGTAACTCTATCACTTGAAAATGGCTTCGTGGTTTTCACCAGATTTGGAAAGCATGTTTAGGATAGTGAGGACTGCTGAGTGTCCCCCAACATCAGTTATCCCTTTCTGACACCCCCAATGTTTAGCCTGACACATAGCACCCAGAATAAAATGGATATATCCCAGCCTCCTTGCTGCTAGAGGAGGCCTTAGACTAAGTTTTGGCACAGAAGATGTGAGTAAAATTAATGATGTACGTTATCTGAGAAAGGTGTGCCTTCATTCCACTTCCTTCCTGTTGCCTGGAATGACCATATGGTGGTAGGCAGCCACCTTGGATCATGCAGATAAGGGCAACTCACTAGGGAAGGCTGAGCAAAAAAGAAAAGAAATACAGAATCCCTTATACAACAGAGCCAACACACCAGCCTAGGACTGCCCACACCCACTCTATTACAGAAAGGGTTCTATTACTATGAGCTTTTATTTTGTTATTTTGTTTAAGTAACTTATTTTTGGATTTCGTTTTCATAGCCAAACCTGTATGTTAACTAATGATAAAATCTGATCTTCTGCACCAGAACAGAAACTAAAATATGCAGCATCAGCATACCTTTTATGCTATGGCAAAATTGTTACCACTGCTACCCTGGAAGGCAGACTACTGGTCAATCAAACCTAGGCAAATGTGAGAAATTAAAAATAGGAGCGGCTGTTGGCTGCTTCTCGCCACAGTAGAGAGGAGCTCAGGCAACGACTTGCCAGTCCACAGGCAAAAATGAAGGTAAAGCTCCACTAAGAGAAATATCTTTGACTGTGGCCTGCAAACTATGTTGTCCAAGTCCAGTAATTTGTGACCTTGCAGAGCTGAGATGACCACTCTTTATGTACCCAAGCTAAGGCAGCTCTCCATGAAGCAGCAGGTGCAGAACAAAGGGCTGTGGCCTCAACTCTTTCCCGGGATTCTTCGCTAGACAATGAAAACTGACCCACCAGCAAAGATCTGATTAAGGATACTGCTTTCTTACTCAGCCTAGCTTTTCCTATCTCAAGGCAGACATCATTGATGGAGACGTCAGAGGAGGGACAGAGCAGAGAGGCCAGAAAATAAAAGCTAAAGTTTTCAGGCTTGGGGCGCCTGGGTGGCTCTGTTGGTTAAGCATCTGACTCTTGATTTAGGCTCAGGTCATGATCTCAGGGTTGTGAGATCAAGCCCCACATCGGGCTCTGCACTCAGCATGGAGTCTGCTTGGGATTCTTTCTCTCTCTCAGCCTCTGCCCCTCTCCCAAAGCTCTCTCTCTTGCTTGCTCTCTCTCAAAATAAATAAATAAAATCTTTGGGAAAAAAGTTTTCAGGCTTAAAACCCTATCTATGTGAGAATTTTCCCTGTGGTTATCAGTACATGGAACTGATCAGAATAGGCCAGAAGAAGCCTAATAAGCTTTAGAAGTAATTATACAGTGAAACAAACCAAAAACTTGGTCTGCAAAAGCAACCCCTGCCTTCATACATCCCCCAACTTTCATCAGCAGAAAGCAGGATGCAAAAGCTATGCAGATCCTAAAAAGTCTCAAAACCTACTCTGCAGTGTCCAGGACTAAGTGAGCACTGAGGACAGAGAATAAGAGAGTCCCTCCCAGAGGGGAGAACCAGGGCTCCCTGTAGACCTACTCCATGGTCAGGGCAAAGAGTCTGCACTCCCCACCAGCAGGAGGCTGGTGACTGCTTTACTTATATAACTATGTAAGTATATATATTTGTTGGAAGGAATCTGAGCTGCTGCCGCAGGGGAAGAGTGATGTGTTTTATGGATGGGAAGAAGAGTGGGACATGGTTATCTGCACGCCCAAAGAGATGGCCCATGCAGAGATTTCTACCTGCAACTCCTTTTCTTAAGGTAACAGAACCGCCCATTTTTAGCCGGCCACATGCCTCCCAATATAAAGTCTACATATTTTGCCCTTCTTGCAGTAAGCATGGAAAATCTAATCAGTGGATTGTGAGTAGCAGTGAAGTGTGCAATTTCCAGACTGTTTAAAGGGAAAAAAACGCTTTGCTCAATCTTTTTCCTGTGCCCACTGGCAGCAATGCGGTTGTAGTGATGGGGGCCCCTGCAGCCAGATGGGCAAAGGCAACACCTTCAAGACAGCAGAGCCGCAAGATTGAAGGAGGGTGGGTCCCACGGATCTACCATACTAGTCCTGGCCTGTGACACCCAGCCTATTTCATGACACAGAGAAAAACTTCTATTTTGTTTAATCCACTGCTGTTTTGAGTTTCTGTGACAACACCTTGAACCTATGTACTTGTACACATTTTTGACTTAAAATACAGGCTACACGGGGTACATCAAATTCACTTTGGGAGGCAGTTAAAATGTCATCTTCTAGAGCCTCCAAATCTGAGCTATGACAAGACACTGGGCCTTGACGGGAACTCTAACAGAGATTTCAGATATGAACCGAGGAGAAAGCCACAGGGCCCAAGGCTGCATATTGCATGTGCTGAATTATGATTGCTATCCTTCTTATATGTGCAATTCTGAGTAGCAGCGGGAATGTGCAGTGCTACACGGAGTGAGAGGGGGAAAGAGTCAGATTTAGGTCAGTGAAGCTAAGAGAGAGAGGCTCCCGAATTTGGCTAAAATATTTTACATAACAAAGGCTGTTTAGTGGCTAAGTGTTCCACTCTAAAGAACAGTCCTGTCCATTCCTCCATCTAACCTCTTTCTGCTATGTAGCCCCTCCAATAAAGTGGCCTCTTTTCTGTTCACATACTCTCCACTCTTCAAGACACAATTCACATTCTATCACTTCTTTCCCCAATCCAGAATGTTCTCTCCTTTATCTGCACTCAACACTTTTTCTAATCCTATTCTTTGCACGGGTATGTATTTCTTGTGTCTTATCTCCACCAAAGATGGCACACTCCAGGATGGAAAAGGACAGTATCCTATTTATCCTGGTATTTAATAACAACTCCAACTCAGAAAGTATAAACAGGGGGAGAACAATCATTCATAAGCCCATCATAAGTAAAGGACTTTTTTTTTTAATAGGAGTTACACCATATTAAAAAGTGACCCAAAGATGATTCTCCGCCAAGTCATGCTTGCCCTAAGGGTATCAGGTCTTAAGTAAGGGCAGCAAGATGCCTCTTCCTAACACCAGTTACCTCAGAGTCCCAGAACATTCCCCGTCCTGCCCGGTATTCTTTCATTCCCTTCTCAGAACTCTAGCTAGAAACATGTCCCTTCACCTGTGTTTGTAGCTGGCCTCATGAAAGTTCAGGAAAAGAGTGATCCATCCCAAATGGGAGATAGTGGAGTTCCTCCACTTAAGACTAAGTTCTCAAAGCCCCACTGGTTTGCTTTGAGAACCCGAGACCCTTAATCTCTGTGTCATGTATTTGATGCCCACTTTGGTGCAAGCAGTACTGACACTAAAAGGGGATCATGTGTTTAATGCAGGGGTTCTTAACTCAGGATCCTTACACCCCACCCCCTAATAGGTCCCTGGGAAGAATTCGATGGGGTCTGTGAGTCTGAATGGCAAAATAAACAAAATCTTTGTCTTAACTAACCTCTAAATGAAATTTAGCATTCCCTTGAATTATGAATTTAGGCAATAAACCACAGAATTATTATTATTACCATT
This sequence comes from Phoca vitulina, assembly GCF_004348235.1. NCBI lineage: Eukaryota > Metazoa > Chordata > Mammalia > Carnivora > Phocidae > Phoca > Phoca vitulina. The sequence continues at coordinate 50,165,316 of NW_022589705.1, forward strand.
ACTAATACCACCTGGGACTTTATCATCAATAGAAATCACATATATTTTCAGGGGCACCTTGGGTGGCTCAGTCCGTTAAGCGTCCGACTCTTGATTTCGGCTCAGGTCATGATCTCAGGGTTCTGGGATCCAGCCTCGTGTCAGGCTCAGCAGGGAGTCTGCTTGAGATTCTCTACTTCCCTCTCCCTCTCCCTCTGCCCCTCCCCCCCGCTCATGCTCTCTTTCTAATCTTTAAAAAAAAAAATCACAGATATTTTCATATCATAGTTATCTCAAAATATTAAGATTACAGATATATCAAAATATCATTTATACTTATCACTATTCTAAAGTAAGATAGTATTAGACCTTCCACTAAATTTTGTTAATGTGTCAATAAAGAAGCATATATATCTTGCTGTATCACAAATTTGGTTAATATTTTGATAATTTTATTTCCAATACAATTTTTATTTCCTTTGTAATTCTTTATATTTTATTTATTTTAAAATAAAATTATTCTGAGATGGGGTCTGTAGATTAAACAAAGGAATCCAGGGCACAAGAATCCCTGCGAATTGATGAAAGAAAACCTGCTTACTAACAAGCTCTCATGAAAGCATTTATTTTGCTGATGATAATGATGAACTATCCTTCAAAATATCCAAACATTCATTTACTTGTGACTTCAAATTCTTCCCAATTCCTAAGACTGGTCATTTGCAATTTTTTGGGCCCAAGAGCAATTTTTAGAGACTAGGAATGTTGTCTGCACTGGTATCTCTTAGACTTCTCAGTAACCGAGGCCCATAAATTCCTTTCTCACTGTGCTAATCTGAGCTAGGTTTTTGGCACTTGAACCCACTGGCTTCTGAGTAACATGGAATCCCTCTATATCGGCTGGGGCCACTGAAGGTAGAGGAAGGTGGGGGACAGTGCCGATATCTATGAAGTGTTAATATGTGCATCAGGTTAGGCCTGATTAACTTAGTGTCCCCATACCAGCAGAACACTGATAACACAAAAGTCCTGCCCCAGGCCCATCCTGAGGTTCCCCCACAAGGGTCATTCAATCAGCTGCCAGGTGAGAAGAGACTACAGGTATTTTAAAACATAGTTTCATTTAATCCTCAGATTAAATGGTATGTCTCATCATTTCCAACCTTTACAGACAAGGGGGAGGGTGGGGAAGGATCAGAAATCAACTAACTTGCCCAACCGTCTCCAACTCCCCGACAAATCCACCTTAGGAATTCCAACTTGCCCTTCAAGCCTCAATTCAGCTACCACTTTTAGTGTTCTAAGACCTCAAAAAGAAACCTCGTACCGTTTTCTGATGCCTTAGGAAACATCTTGCTAATGGGTGCACAGAAAAAGTCAAGATAAAGCCCAGAAGCTTAGAGGCACAGTTCAAAGCCCTGGCAGCTTGAAGCTGAGATGCTGAGTGGCTTGATGGGGCCCCTCTTGCTGCTGGGGGGGGGTCCTTGCCGCCTCTCTAATGGCTCCCTGCACACCAAATGCTGACCTCTACTTTCACTTTTTGCCTTTTTTCGTAAGAGCAAAAGTCCTTTTCAGATTTCTTTTGGTTTGCCATTTGCAAAAACAGGCATTTAACATAGGTCTTTCATAAAAGTGAAGTGGCATAAGACAAACTTTCAAAAAGCAGGGGATACCTCTACAGCCCTCCATGCTCTTCCCCCTTCAGTACCTGGCACATACCCTGAACAGTAACACCTAACGCACTGTACTTCTCTGTTTACGCTTTTTTTTTTTTTTTTGAATTTCATTTATTTACTTGAGAGAGAGAATGAGAGAGAGAGAGAGCACATGAGAGGGGGGAGGGTCAGAGGGAGAAGCAGACTCCCCGCCGAGCAGGGAGCCCGATGCGGGACTCGATCCCAGGACTCCAGGATCATGACCTGAGCTGAAAGCAGTCGCTTAACAAACTGAGCCACCCAGCCGCCCCTCTGTTTACTCTTGTCTACCTCCCCTTCTACACTGTTTTTGCTGAGGGCAGGAATATTTTGTATCCCAAATACTTAGCACAACATAACAAATGTTTAAAGAGAATAAATGCATTGGTCACCCACTATACACTGGCTTTAAGTGCTGGAATTTGCTTATTTCTTTTTTGAAGATTTTATTTATTTGTCAGAGAAAGAGAGCACAAGCGGGGGGGGGGGGCGGCAGGCAGAGGGAGAAGCAGACTCCCCACTGAGCAGGGAGCCTGATGTGGGATCCCAGGACCCTGGGATCATGACCAGAGCCGAAGGCAGATGCTTAACGGACTGAGCCACCCAGGTGTCCCGGTATTTGCTTAACTTAAAGTGTATTCCTCACCCTTCACAATTCAGGGCAGTTAAACAAAGACTCACTGAAAGTTACACTGTCCTAGGTACTACAAATACAGATAAAACCAGACCCTGTGTTAAAGAAGTTTACTTTCTAGGGGGTAGTGTCACATGTAAAGATTATTTCACTGGGATTTTATTAAACTATTCTAGAGGTATCTATGAGAAAGGAGTACTTCATAAGGGAATGAAAGTGGCATAGAAAGGTTTCTGGGGAAAGTTTTTGGAAGACGCTACCTCAATTGATTCACACCATAAGAGACAAGTAGCATGCTTAAATCCCTGGTGAGGAGAGAGAGAGACAGAGGGAACAAAATCAGAGAGCAGAAAGCTGAGGACAGAAACCTAGGGAACAGCTAGGGTGTGCATAGGGCAAGCAGTCCAGGAAGGAACTCTCAAAAAGTGTGAGTAGAATCAGGAGAGTGAGCAAGGCAAGGGAAGGAGGACTTTAAAAATGCAAAACCTGTAGTGCCAAAGGCAACAAAAGGCCAAATAAGGCCTAAAAAAGTATTCAATGGATTTAGCAACTAGAAAGTCATTAGTAACCTTGGCAAGAGCGATTTTGGTGGAGTGGTGGAAGAAGCAGAAGCCAGACTGCAGTGAGGTGGTAAGTGAATGGGTAAAAAATCAGTGGTGGCCACTGGCCAAAAAGGGGAAAAGCAATAGGGCAGTAGCTAAAAGGGGATGAGGTTTTAAGAACCTATTTTTTTAGTCCTAGCCTAACTTTTTCCTTTCCACCCCACATTACTCCCAAATGGACAACTTTCCATTTGGACCTCTAAAATTCCACTATGCTGTCAGCAAGCTCCTTAAGGATGAGTCTTGTGTCTGAATTGTCTCTTTATTCCACACATTTCTCTGCACATGGTATAGGTTCAATCTTTGTTGAATGAATGAATGAATGAATGAATGAATGAAATGTATATTCCACACGGGTGATAAGGAATTGAAGGGTTCTACTGGGATACAGCTATTGTTCGCTCTTCTTTCAAGGGAATTTGGGTTGTCTGAAAGGTCAAGAGCATCTGCTATCCAGAGGACCTTCTCTCCTTGATGCTTATAAATGTTTGACCCAGGGAGGCAGATGTAGATTGGACCCAAGTTAGAATTTACAGACTACCAGAAAATAGATCTTTATAGATTCAAGGGTCCCTTTATTCCCAGAAGTTGGAACTGGCAGGTCAATGTTAGATTCTGGGTACTGCCACTGCAGTTCCTCTTTAACCTGCCTGGGCTTCAATTTTCTCACTGGCAACTTGAAGATCCCCATAATAGCATCGACCTCTTCAGGCCCCAGCATAAATGAGATACCACATGTTTCGTGCTTTTCATAGTGCTTGGCAAACTGACACTTACATGTTAAAGATAAAGTACTACTAAAATGAATAAAAATATTACTAAAGGGAATGAGTTCCAGAAAAGCTGGGTAGAAGTCAAAGCTTATTTTAAATACAGAAAGAAAAACTCGTTAGAAAACTTTTTCCAAACGTAAATGAATAACCAGCCCCAACTTACCTACTTTATAAATTCACCTTTTCATTTATCAGGTTTACTTAAAAATCTATTTCAGAGTTTCACCTATCCGAGCGGACCTGTCCATAAAGTCAGTTAACGGTCCTTAGCTGGTGGGGAAAGTGGGGAGCGGGACTAGCCAAGGTGTTGCATTAATTTCCTGGCCAGCCTCTAGGGCTTGCGTAAGAGTGCCCTTGGGTATGCAGTTTCTGTTCTAATGAAAATTCATCTCGAACTCCTGGATGGAACAGATCTAGAAGCACCGCCGGTGCAAAGCCGTTTCAAGAGCCTGCGCCCCAGCAAGCAGGCCGTGCAAGGGCAGGAGCTCTGTCCCAATGCAAACGACGGTGTGGGGAGCGAGACTGTGCAACCTCCTTCTCAGCCCCGAGGGCCTCACGCACCAGCTGGGCGGGCGCTCCCACCACCCCTGCCCCACGGCGTCGGGCTCCCTGCCACCGGGAAGCGCCAGTCCCAGACGAGAAGAACAGGCAAACGGGCGGGATGCGAGGGGTTCTGAGCAGGGCAGAGGCCGTCTAACCTTTCCGGGTTAAGGTGATTGCACACTGCGCTGAAACGGTATCTTCAAGTCACAGGAGAGGTGAATGTAAATGTCAAAGGCCTCAGCAGGAGGAGAGGAGGGGAGGGGAGGGGAAAGGAGGAGGAGAAAGAAGGGCGGGGCAGGAGGCGGAGGGTCGGTCCTCCCCAGGTCAAGTCCCGCTCGCCCGCCTCCGGGGAGTCGACCGAGCAGCTCGGCGGAGCCCCGTGGCCACCTTCCAGCACACAGGGACCTCCGCTGGGCCTCCGGGCCGGGAAGAGCGAGCGCAGAGAGGCGGGGGTGGAGACTAGGGCGGCCGCGCGCGGAAGTGGCCGGGCCGAGCGCGGCGGGGGCGGGCGGGCGACAGCGGCCGCACGTCGCGCACGGCCCAGCGCCGGGCGCACGCCACGGAGGGGTCGGCGGGTCCCTTACCCCGTTGGCGGCGGCGATGCGGACGATGAGCTGGATGGCCTCCTTCATGTAGAACCTGCCGTCCCCGCCCACCACCAAGGTGGCCTCCTGCCGCTGCGCCGGCTCCACGGTGGAGATGATACTCTGGATGAAATTCTCCGCGTAGTTGGTGCTGCTCTGGAACACCTTCACCCGCTTCCGCAGCCCGCTCGTGCCCGGCTTCTGGTCCGGGTACGCCTGGGTCTTAACCGTCACAATCTTCACCATGGTGGCGACTCGCTTCCTGGGGCCGGAGCGGACTCTGCTAACCGAGGGCGGCCGGAGCTGTGGCTGCAGCTGCTCTGGGGTGAGGGCTCGGACTGGGTAGGGGCAACGCCAGCTGTCTCGCCTGAGCTCGGCCCTCCTCCTTAAAGGGACAGAGGACAGGGCCCTCCCTCCGCCGCTGGCCCCACTTTCCAGGTCGGTGGGGTAGGGCAAAGGAAGAGCTCACCTCCGCGCCTCTAGTGCAGTGGGTGGAGCCTCTCTCATTTCCCCATCCCACCCCACACCCCGTAAGCCAATCCACTATAAAATGAAATCCGCAGCTCCTCCCCTAAATGGAAGAGCAGAACCTGGGTAGGGAGTCTGTCATAGGGCAAGAGTTGGAGAGGGAGTGGGAACATTGCAGAGTATAATGATTTCCTGTGGTTTGACTGGAGTATCATGTGTAAATAACTTTCTGGAAACCTGTTCTTAGGGATAGAAGTGCCAGCCTTAGGTAGATTCATGACTCCTTATTCTTTATATTCTCCAAATATTAGGGTATTTGTATCAGAAAAACGAGTCAACTCCCAAGGTCTAATTCGACGTACTACTTTCCCTGCGTTTACTGATGGACCGAACGCTTTACTTGCATGGTTAGGGTGGATATACTGATAACTAAGGTTTATTGAATGTAATGTTTCTAATCCTTACTAAAGTACAAGTTTTATTTTTCCCTATTTCATGCTTACAAAACTGAGATTCAAAAAATCAAATGGCTTGTCTAGCCACAGAGATAAGTATATGCAGGAGGCCAATTCAGGTGGGTGTGGCTCCAAAACCAGGGCTCTCACCATGATTTGCCTGCCATTTCACCAGGTTTGATAACTAGGAAATGTACAGGGAGGCCTTGATAAATATAGGTACAAATATAAGGTAAGGCTGAGTATAATTCATCATCAAAATAAGCCAGTTATTCATGTAATAGAAATTTGGTGAAGAGATGAAGAAGGACTGAAAGAGTTCATGGAGGATAGAGAGTCAACAAAAGAGACTTGATTATTAAGTAGGAATATTGATACTTTCCTTTTGGTTTAGCATCCCCCTTGATTTGGTGAGAGTGACTGTCTGCTCTGCTCAGGAAGTGTGTCATTTCTAGAAAAGCCACAGCTTTTCCCCCCTGCTTATGAGATGTGTGACCTGGAGAAAGTAACTATGGGCATCCATCTCTTTACTATAAAATGAACATAAAACCTACCTTAGAGAGTTTCTGCAAGAATTAATGGGGGTTTGTATGTCTATTTCTCAATCATGGATACACAGTGTAATCACCTGAGACACTTTTGAAACTACCCAGGCTCCAGTCCAAACAGATTAAATCATAATCAGCTGATGTAAGTAAATCACCTAGCATGGTGCCTGAAACATAACAGCCCTCAAAAAATATCAGGTCCCCTTCCCTAATTCCAAAACTAGAGTTTATCTTTAGCCTGTGAATTTGAGTCTGTTCATGCCCCTTTAATGGTTAATTGGTATATCTTGATCAAACAGAGAGGCTGACAGATGCATATAGCTGCTGATTCTCAGACTTCAAGTGTTTATATAGGTGTTATATAGATATAAGTATGGGGTTTTTGTTTGTTTGTTTGTTTTTAAGTAGGCTCCACATCCAACGTGGGGCTTGAACTCATGACCTCGAGATCAAGAGTCACATGCTCTGCCTACTGAGCCAGCCAGGCACCCCTGTATGAGTTTCAGGGGCAAATAATATGTGAAAACTGAATCCTGGACTGCTGTTAATGATTTCTAATATTTACACAGAAGGGCACAAAGCTTCACAGAGCAGTATCATCTTGTGAATTAAGTACTATAATCAACCTCATTTTATAAACTAGAGAACTGAGGGTAGAATGATGAATGTAATCAAAGTACCTAACTCTACAAAATGAAAATATAGCATAGAATCACAGTCTTAGAAATACCTACTTCATAGTTGTGTGGATTCATTTAGATACTGAATATAGAGTTCCTAGCATAGTACTAATAAGTACTCAGTAAATGATAATTGATTATTATAAAGTGGTAGGTTCAAATTCAGATCCCATGTTCTCTATATTCTTCATTGTCTTTGGAGCTAGGATGGGGCTTTCCGTTTAAGAGGATTTGTTCCATACTTCTTTCACCTCTGAAGCTGTAATAATTAGGGGTGCCTGGATGAGCCCCAAATGGTCTCAGTCAAACAAAACAGAAGAAAAATTCTAGAAAGGGGCACCTGGGTGGCTCAGTCCGGTTAAGCATCTGCCTTCGGCTCAGGTCATGATCCCAGGCTCCTTGCTTGGTGGGGAGCCTACTTCTCCCTCTCCCTCTGCCTGCCGCTCCCCCTGCTTGTTCTCTCTATCAAATAAATTAAAAAAAAAAAAAGGCTAGAAAAATATATTTCCTGAACACCTAACTCTATGGACTGAGATTTCTCTCTGCTCATAGGAATATAAGTCTCTGCCACCAGGGCAGAATGAAGTTTTGAAAACATGGTTATAGAAAAAAGTTGTCTTTCTTGCACAGTTAGATTATGGTGAGATGTGTACCCCTTTCATCTGTTTTCGGATTCATTTTATTCATGTCCATATAGTATATCTAATTTCATTAATCCTAATAAAAATACAAGATATAGTCAGATTTATTAAGTTATTCTAACTCATAATTACTTATACTATAGCTTAAGTAAATAGTATAAATAAAAGAAATAAAATTATATATACAGTAGTATCCCACTTAAGTGTTTTATTTAAGAAACACACACACACAGGGGTGCCTGGCTGGCTCAGTCAGTAGAACATACAACTCTTGATCTCGGGGTTGTATGTTCAAGCCCCACGTTGGGTAGAGAGATTACTTAAAATCTTTAAAGAAAAAAAAAAGAAACACACATGCAAAGGAGTAGAAGGAAATCTATCAAGATATATAACAGTGATCCTTTGGGTTTTGAGAGAGGATATTTTTATATTCTCCTTTATGCTTTATCTAGATTTTTCATGCTTTCTATGGAGAATCTGTATTGTTTCTATAAACAATTTCTACACCTGAAACTAATATTGCACTGTGTTAACTAGCTGGAATCTAAATAAAAACTTGGGGAGGGGGGAAGAAACGACACTATGTGGGGGAAAACCCCACTATTTGTTTTCTTTTTAGTACCTCTTTTAAGTAGTAATTCTCATGGTGTTTCACTGATAAGTTATCCTTTATCCTTTAGATGGTATGCATTCATTCATGCATTGATTCATTCATTTCACAAATATGTGTTGTACTTCTGCTAAGCGCCAGCTCTTTGAAAGGTGTTAGGTAAACAAGTCAGAGTGGTCCTTGGTCTCATAGAGCTTGCAATATGTTGGAGGAAACAGATACTGAAAGCCAATCATGATTGTGAGAAGTACTACAAAGAAGTATAGGTGCTGCCAGAATGTAGATAGGAGGAACTATCATTGGAGGGAGACAGGGAAGATGCCCAGGAGAGAGTGATGTATAACCTGAGGACTGTAAGGGTAAGTAGTATTTGGCCAAGTGAGAAGGAAGGAAAACCACTTCATTCCAGGGGAGGGAACATTAAGGGAGAAGATTTGAAAGTAAGAAGGAAATATATTGTCACTGAAGATTTAAAAGGCAGCCAGTATAACGGGAGCATAGAAACTGAGGGGTAGAGTGGAAAGCCTGATCACATCAGGCTTCTAGATGGTGTCAAGCATTGCAGTCTTTATCATGACAGCAATGAGCAACCAAAAGTTTTTTGTTTTAATTGCAGTAAAATATACACAACATAAAAATTACTACTTTAACCATTTTTAAGTGTAAATTCAGTAGCATTAAGTACATTTACATTGTTGTGCAAACTATAACCACAATCTACCTCCAGAACTTCTTCTGCCATCCCAAACTGAAACTCTATGCCCATTAAACAATAACACCCCATTTCTCCTTCACTTGGCTCTTGGAAACCACTATTCTACTTTCTATCTCTATGAATTTGACTATTCTATTCTCAGATAAGTGGAATCATACAATATTTGTCCTTTTGGTCTGGCTTATTTCATTTAGCATAGTGTCTTCAGGGTTCATCCCTGTCGTAGCATGCCAAAAGGGTTTTAAACAGAGGAATACTGCAGTCACAATAACATTTTTAAGTGATCACTCTGGCTGCCTTGTGAAAGAACGAAAGGAAAAAAATGAAGTGAAACCAGATAGGGGGAAATGGTAGACTGTACTAGGTTGAAGTCAATGGAGATGGACAGAAGTGAATAGATTCAAGATAGTTTCAGAAAGTGGAGTCAGCAGCTGATAGATTATACGTATAGGGTGAGTGAAAAGTAGTAGTACCTACTAGCAATTTGAGACTGGGACTATTATAAGAAATGTGGGGTGGGAGGGTGGTACAGTATGATCATGAGTTGTTTTGGACACATAAGTTTGAGGTTTCTGTCATGCATCCAAAAGGAGGTACAGAAAGAAGTGTTAGATACAGAGGTCTAGAGCTTAGAAAAGAGACGTGGCAGAGTGATATGAATTTATAATCCGTTAGCATATAGATAGCATTTGAAAATTTGAGAATGAATGAGATCATTAGGGAGAGAATACAGACTACAGAAAAAAAAAAAAAGAAGAAAGAAGTCTGTCACTGAGGTCTGAGAAATCCAACATTTAAAGGCCAGTAACTGCCATGTGAAAAAGTTAAGCTTTTCTACCTCTGAAAGAGAATTTCTTTAGGAACATCAATCCAGCAGGAAGATTTAAATGTTTCTTCTATAAGCCATCCAGCTTTCCATAAACCTGAGCTCAAATCTACTAGGTTACATTTAAAGCCAAGGAAGATCTACTTCTTCAGCAAGTTAATAATATGTCATTTAGGAGTCTTCCTACAAGTTCAGAATTTTGTCAGGTTTCATCTAGGTTAAAAAAAAAAAAGCAGTTGGCAATTCTGTAAAAAGCTTTAATGATTTCTCTGTCTACATATACAAATATGTATAAATGGGAGGTAGGTTAAGTCCTGGCTAAATAAATGTACAATGCTTGGTCAATCCCATTTCCAAATACAGTGTTCATTGAAGACAGCTTTACCTTCACCATCTACAAATCATCATTTGCATTCCAACTATAGTGATTTAAAGAAATGTGTTTATCATAGCATATCAATCTCTGATAAATGCAACAAATAACAAATGGCATTCATATGCAATTTATAATGAAAAAAGACATCTGGAATTTATAATGGAAACACTGGACGGTGACGTGAGTGATCTAGTGGCATTAGCCATTAGCAGTTATTAGTTACATGGCTCATACAGAAACTGATCATTAAAATATATGAAAAGTGGGGTGCCTGGGTGGCTCAGTCAGTTAAGCGTCTGTTTTGGGTTCAGGTCATGATCCCCAGGTCCTGGGATCGAGCCCCGCATCGGGCTCCCTGCTCCACAGGGAGCCTGCTTCTCCCTCTCCCTCTGCCTGCCGCTCCCCCTGCTTGTGCTCTCTGTCAAATAAATAAAATCTTTAAAGAAAAATTAAAATAAATAAAATATACTGAAAAATAATTAACATGTAGACAAAGCTTTAGAAAGCACCTATATTGTTCAAAACAAAACAAAACACAATGTTATATTTGTGAACACTCAACTTCCTGTCTGGTGGTGTCAAGCAATGGTTGAAGAATCTATACTGAGGAATTTTACTGGGATAGTCTCCAGTTTAGGCCGAGAATGGTTGCCCAAATCTCTCTTTTTTTTTTTTCTTTTTAAGATTTTATTTATTTGTCAGAGATAGAGAGAGCACAAGCAGGGGGAGTATCAGGCAGAGAGAGAGGCAGGCTCCTTGCCAAGTAAGGAGCCCAATGTGGGACACTATCTCAGGACCCCAGGATCATGACCTGAGCCGAAGGCAGACCCTTAACCGACTGAGCCACCCAGGCATCCCCCAAATCTCTCTCCTACCCAAGAGTTCTACTAGGCCTGAAAGGTGGTCTCTCAATTAAGAGAGCTCTGAGAGAATAGGTAAATTATAGATAATCTCTTACAAGAATTTTCAATTATTTGTAGCTGGCAAATAACTAATTGATGATTCCATATGAATCCATACAAATTAATGCTGAGCAATATTGCAAATGTCATGTTAGTTCATTTGTTAAACCCAAATCACAGGTTCTTCCTGGCTGCAGATTTTGTTCATTATGTTAAATTTTGATTTATTTGTAACTTACTGAAACAACTAGTTCCTACATATGGAAGCAATATGAAACCATTTAATGTCTTTTCTATTTGTATCCATAAGTCATTCAGGTGTTTAAAACGTTTATTTGAATAAAAGTTCATGGATATCTGGAGTCTCTGATTCTGAAATTAAGTTTGTTCCTGTGCCAAAATAATAATAGTTTCTGAACTCATGTTTCAGTGTCAAATGGTTATTCATGAAGCTATATGTGAAAAAGATTGATATATAATAAATGGGGCTTTTCCCTTAGAATTCATTTTTGGAATCTACTATAAAGGATATCAGTCTGAATTAATTTATATGAATATTTTATATGCAAATATTAATATTTCAAATGGCAAAAAGATAAGATTTTTAAAAATACAGATTATGAAGGACATTTTTTAAGAAATAATGAATGTCTTCTGTTACCCCATTTCACCAGTGTTCTTGACTATGGAATCAAGATGCTGTGGCAGGCTCAATAATGGCTGCCTGAGAGAGATCCACATCCTAACCCCTGCAACCTGTGAATCATATGGCAAGAAAAGGACTTTGCAGATATAATTAAGGATCTTGAAATGGGGAGATTATCCTGGATTATTCAAGTGAGCTCTAAATGCAATCATAAGTGTTCTTCTAAGAGGGAAGCTGAGGGAGATTTTATTACAGAAGAAGAGAAGACAATATGACCAATGAAGCAGAGACTGGGGTGATGCAGCCACAAACCACTGAATGCCTGCAGCCATCAAAAGCAGGGAAAAGCAGGAAATACACTCTCCTCTAGAACCTCTAAAGAGAGCACAGCCCCGATGACACCTTGATGTTAGCTCAGTGATACTGATTGTGGACTTCTGGCTTCCAGAACTGTGGGAAAATTCATGTTGCTTTAAGCATGGTAATTTGTGGTAATTTGCTAGAGCAGCCATAGGAAACTAATACAAATACTTTGATTTTATGAGAGAGTATGAGTCAGGAAGCTCAAACTCATGTCCTGATTCCCTAGAAGCCTAAAGTGTGACGTCAGGTGGTAAGAGAATAAGAAAAAGAAGGCTATATTCTAAGTCTCTACCAGTGAATGAATAACAGAGGAAAGTATATCAGGTATAGCACAAGAAAACAGGGAATCAAGAAATCATGGAGGTAATTATTTCCAAATTATTTTGCTCAAATTATATGAATAAGTTAAAATGTTTTTTTCTTGAATTGGCTAGGGATGTTTCATTCACTGTGTAGAATTGGATGCAACAGACTGTGAGTGTTCTGTATACCACCTTAAGGTTTTGAATACTCCCTATCAAAACTAGTTTTGACAGGTGTTAGCAGTTTTTCCTAATGAGTGAATTGTTTTGTTTCCTTCCTTTGACATTACTGACTCTTGTAGCTCCTGTTATATATTTTTCTTAATTCTAAAGATATCTTTGAAATAATTTATATTCATTGCCCTCACTCTCCTTTTATCCATCCATCCCTCCCTTCAAATCATCTATAAAATACTAATTACATAGTACAAGTTGGTTAGGCTCAGATTAGTCACCTAAGATAAGATCCTGTACTCAAGGAGTTAAAAATAGAACAGTCCAGACACATGTAGGAAACAAAGTATGAGACACAAAAAGGTATTCATTTTTAAAGCTAGTATTGGAATAAAAAAATCTCTAATCAATAATCAAAACTTCTACCTTAACAAACTAGGAAAAGAACAAATAAGCCCAAGGCAAACAAAAAGAAGAAAATAATAAAGATAAGAGCAGAAATCAATGAAATTGAAAACAAAAATAAAGAAAAATGAATGCAACTAAAAGTGTTTCTTTGAAAGATCAATAAAATTGATAAACCTCTAGCAAGACTGACAAAGAAAAAAGATACATCTTATTACTATCAGGAATGACAGAGGAAATACCACTAAAAACCCCATAAACAATGCTTTATAAAACTCTCTATACATAAATTTGACAACTTAGATTAAATGGACCATTCCTCAAAATCCACACACTACCAATCCCTCCCCCACCAGATGAAATAGATAAACTGAATGGCCCCATAACTATTCAAGAAGTTGAATTAGTACTTCAAAACCTCCAAAAATTCTCCACACCCAGATGGTCTCAAAGACAAATTGAAACGAACACTTAAAGAAGAAATAACACCAATTCCACACAGTCTCTTTTTGAAAATAAAAGGAAGAAACATTCTTGACTCATTTATGAGGTCAGTATTGCTCTGATACCCAAACCAGACAAAGACATTACAATTCAAGAAAACTAGAAAGGGGTGCCTCAGTGGCTCAGTCAGTTAAGCAGCTGGCTTTTGGTTTTGGCTCAGGTTGTGATCTCAGGGTCCTGGGATTGAGCCCCTTGCTCAGTGGGGAGTCTGCTTGAGGACTTTCTCTCTCTTCCTCTGTCTCTCCCCCTGCTCTTGTGCGTGCACTCTCTCTCCCCCTCAGGAAAAAAAAAAAAAAGGAAACTGGAGACCAATATTCCTCATATACATAGCACAAAAATGCCCAACAATGTACTAGGCAATTGAATTCACAATATATATTATAAAAATAGCATATCACAACCAAGAGGGGTTTATCCTGGAAATGAAAGGCTGGTTCAATATTTGAAAATCAATCAGTGTAATCCATCACATTAATAGTCTAAAGAAGAAAAATAATGAATGACAAAGAAAAAAATATTCAACATTTCAGCATCCATTCCTGATTTTTTAAAAAATCTCAGTAATCTAGGAATAGAAGGCAACTTTCCCAACTTAATAAAGGGCATCTACAAAAACATCTTCAGCTAACTTCATATTAATGGTGAAGGACTGAATGCTTTCCTTCCTAAGATTGGGAGTGAGGTAGGGAGATTCACCTTCATTATTCTTACTCAACATCATGATGGAAGTCTTAGCCAGTGCAATAAGGCAAGAAAAAAGAAAAGGTATATACATTGGAAAGAAAGAAATGAAACTGTCCCTATTTGCAGATGACATGTTTTTCTATGTAGAAAATCCCAAGGGATCTACAAAGAAAAAAACTCCTACCACTAATAAATGAGTTTAGCAAGTCTCAGGATACAACAGTAACATGCAAAAATCGATTATGTTTTTTGTGTAGTAGCAATTTATAACTGGAAACTGAAATTTAAAAAATAATACCATTTACAATAGCTCATAAAAATAAAATATTTAGATATAAATCTTATAAAGGATGTACAAGGTTTGTAAGCTGAAAACTGTAAGATGCTTTTTAAAGAAATAAAGGAAAACCTAAATAAATGGAGAAATATACCATGTTCATGGATTGGAAGCAACACAATAAACATGTCAATTCCCCAAAATGATCAATACATTTAACACAATATCAATCAAAATCCCAGCAAGAATTATTGTAGATATAGACAGCTAGTTCTAAAATTCATTTGGAAAGAGAAACTAGAACAGCTAAGAAAATTTTGAAAAAGAACAATAAATTGAAAGAATCACATTACCTGATTACAGACTTACTATATATAAAACTACATAATGAAGACAGCGTAGTATTGGTGAAGAGAAAGACACATAGATCAATAAGATAAAATAGAGTCCAGAAATATACCCACACAAATATACAGGTCTATACAATCAGTTGATTTCCAACAAATGTACAAGAGCAATTTAAAGGAGAAAAAATAATCTTTTCAGCAAATGGTGCTGGGACCACTGACATCCATATGAAAAAAAAATGAACCTCAGCCCAAACCTCAAAACTCACACAAAAATTAATTCAAAATAGATCACAAATATGACTGTAGAAAGTTAAAATTATAAAACTTATAAAAGAAGATAGAAATTTTTTGTGACATGGGGTTAGGTAACAACTTCTTAGACTTAACACCAAACACATGACCCAATAAAGAAAAAACTAATAAACTGGACTTCATAAAAATTAAAAACTTTGCTCTCCATATGATAGTTAAGAGAATGAAAAGATAAGCTACAGACTCAGAGAAAAAATTTGGAAATTCACATCTCCAACAAAGGATATATCCAGAATTTATAAAAAAGCTTCAAATCTCAAAAGTAAGAAAACAACCCAATTTAAATGGGCAAAAGACTTGAAGAGATGTCTCACTGAGGAGGCTATATACAGATGGTAAATAAGCATCTGAAAAGTTGCTCAGCATCACTAGCCATTAGGGAAATGCAAACTAAAACCACTATAAGATACCACTGCACATTTATTAGAATAGCTAAAATAAAAAATACTGACAATATCAAGTGCTAAGGAGGATGCAGAGAAACTGAAACTCTCATACATTGCTGATGGAAATGCAAAATGGTACAGCCACTCCGGAAACACTTTGGCACTTTGGTAGTTTCTTAAAAAGTCAAACATACACTTACCATATGACCCAGCAATCTCACCTCTGCCTATCTATCCTAGAAAAATGAAAACTTATGTTCACACAAAAGAATCTGTGCATGAATGTTTATAGCAGCTCAATATTGCCAAAAACTGGAAATGGCCTAGCAAATGAATCAATAAACAAATTGTGGTACATCCATATAAAGAAATACTACTCAGGGGTGCCTGGCTGGCTCAGTCAGGAGAGCATGCAACTCTTGATCTCGGGATTGTATGTATCTTGACCAGCTTTTTCTCTAACAAGTCTTGTAATCTGTCTTAACTAGGCTGTGCCCGTATTAGGAAGCAGTAGATAATATTTAAGTTTCTTAGATTCCTTAATTTGTCTTTATTTTTCTTATTGAGAGAATGATGCCTGTGAAGGCAATTCAGCCAAAGACTCAGAGAACCTCATCTGTAATAAATGTCCAGGCCTTAGCTTTTACAAGGAGAGCCATAAAGAGTCTCCACTTCAGTGGTTCTCAAAGTGTGGTTCATGGAACCCTGGTAGCCTAAACCTGTTTAGGGGTTCCACAAGGCAAAATTATTTTTTTAAGATTTTATGTATTTATTTGAGAGAGAGAGAGCACAAGCGGGGGGGGCACGGAGGGAAGTGAGAAGGAGAAGCAGACTCCCCACTGAGCAGGGAGCTCAAAGTGGAGCTCAATCCCAGGGGGCATTTACCTGAACCCAAGGCAGGTCATGACCTGAACCGAAGGCAGATGCTTAACTGACTGAGCCACCCAGGTGCCCTGGCAAAACTATTTTTTAATGCAAAATGTTTTTTTCCTTTTTACTGATAGTGCAAAAGCAATGGTGGGTAAGGCACCTTAGCATGAATCAAGATAGAGGCAACAGACTGCACTGTAAAGATTGTATTCTTCATTGGCACGTACTACTTAGCTTAAAAACAAATGCCAGTTTCACTTTAACTCTCAACCCTTGGCTACATATTGTATTAATACACTGTGTGATGAAGAGAAAGAACACATAAAGTACTTCTACTACATTCCTAAGTACAGTAGGTGTTTCAAGGGAAAGTCCTTATTTGAATTGAAAGTTGAATGAACTACCTTATCATTTATACCACTTTTACTTGAATAAAACAAAACAAGACAAAATAAAACAAAAAAGCCTCACAGGAAAAAAAAGTATTAGTTTTAAAATAGAAGCTCAAGAAGTAGAAGTTTCTTCTGGATTGGAGAAAGGATTAAAGGCTTCATGAAGGATGAGGCATTTAAAAATATATGTTAAAGGTACAGAGTGTTAATACTTGTCACAATTTATCTTCTCTGACAAAGCAGTGCTCTATACATATGTGGCACTCAACAAGTATGTGATTGACCTATTGCTTACGATATTAATAGGCAGAGACACAATACAGGAAATTCTAGGAAAAGTGAAAGACATGAGAAAATGCCTGAAATTTCTTTCTATCCTTTTCAAAATTCCTCTTATCCCTTCAAGTTCATTTAAAGTTCTAGCTCATTCCTGATTCTTCCAGCTCACACTAGTCTTTCCAACTTGTTCTATCAAACTTAGTCTAATACCTTAGGGTAGTACTTCTCCAGATTTTAAAGCTCATGCTTCATTTCCTTTAATAGTTATTAAAATGTGCTTTATTTTACATTATTAAATTTTGAAATACATTGTACTGTATGACTAAAAACAAAGCATTACTTAGCTTCAAACTACCCTTCTTTCATTCCTTCGATCTTCTGGGAGTCTTATTCCCCTCAAAAAAGTTGGGCAAGCCTTCCCCTCCTTTTTTGTTCCCATGCCTTCACCTGTAGTTTATGCTTAATGATCAGTGCTTACTAATTTAAGACTTAATATTATTCCTTAATAGGCTAATATGTAACACATATTCTCAGCTCTTTCTTTTTCTGAGGTCAGAGATCATGTCTACTACTTCTCTATTATAACTAACGCAATATGTAATAGAAACTTGCTAATTGGATATCCCTGTGTACCATTTACCAGACTAGTCATCTAAATTTTTACTCCCTTGTAAGAAAACAATTCTTTCAAAAGCTAAATCCAATTTTTTGCAACAGATATTTAGAAAAAGACACAGAGAAATTTACTTTTTAGCAATGCTGCATACTCATATCTGAAATTGCTAGAAAGCTTATAGCACTGGTATTCTATAACCAGCAGTACTGTATTTACATTAGCCTCATTCAGATGACTGAAATTAAGCTGGCAATGAATTTAAGTTGGTTGATCTTGTGTTAAATTGCAAAGGAAAGAGTAAAATTAAGAATATGTATAAAATGTTGGATATTTATCAATTGTGTCTAAAAGAAACTGAAAAATGTTTTTCTTTATTTTGGGGGAATGGAACCATACCTCTAACCCCTTTATAATATGTAGGTCTTCTTTTTAACATTAATATATATCTTTATTTTATTTTTTTTAAGATTTATTTATTTTTAGAGAGAGGGTGCACGTGAACGCGGGGGTGGGTTTGGGGAGGGGCAGAGACAGAGGAAAAAGAGAGAATCTCAAGTAGACTCTCCACTAAGCGCAGAACCCAATGTAGGGCTCGATCTCACCACCCCAAGATCATGACCTGAGCCAAAATCAAGAGTCAGACGCTTAACTGGCTGAGCCACCCAGTTGCCCCTTAATATATATCTTTAGAACTGTTAATATTAAAAAAAAAATAGAGAACCTATTTTTACTTTTTTATAAAGTAGTCTCCATGCCCAAGGTGGGGCCTGAACTCACTACCCTGAGGTCAAGAGTGGCATGCTCTACGGACTGAGCCAGCCAGATGCCCCAAGAATCAATTTTTAAAGTACAAATTGACTTTGGTCAAATATCACAAATATAAGCCACTTGTGAATAAGTGGCATAAGAACTAAGAATCCTATTTTTCATCTTCCTTAGACAAAACTAGCCATAGTTAACAAGTACAGACACTTTCAAGCAGCCAAAATCCTTTACCTCTTAGACTTACAGCAACCATTCCTAGTCCTGCCCCCACAAACTGTCTCTCACATTAATTTCATCTGCTTTCCCTACATCATTTCCACTATTTGCCATCTTTCTCCTCCAATCGTTACAAGTTCTTTTTTTTTTTTTTTTTTGCCCAGAAATCAAGCTAAGCTGAGTAGCAAAGATAGGCTTTATACTTCTAGATAAAGCTAGCAGGGCCATCTTAATATGTCCTTATACTTGTAACTTCACGAAGAAGTGAGTCAGTATCTTTTTAAGAGCAGAAGACTTAGTATCTACCTCACAAGTTAGAAATAATTTTTATATATTCTCTAATAGGATGGGTGAATATGCCTGTGTATAGATAGATCCTTAATATACAATATATTTCACCAAAGCAGTCTTAGAAGTCATAAAGGACTTAACCCAGTGCTGAGAAATATTATCAGTTGGTCTCTCTCTCTCTCTCTAATGAATATTATGAATAATAAGTAATATGCTCACCCTCTGGTGGCCAAAATCAGAAATATATTTTCATTTTCCTGGATTATATCCAAAATATGATTAGTGTGGTGTATTAAATTTCTGTATCATATTCAACCTATACCAAAAATAGATCTAAAAGAAGGCTTCTGGCTTTATTTATTTATTTTTAAAGATTTTATTTAGTTGACAGAAAGAGAGACAGTGAAAGAGGGAACAAAGCAGGGGGAGTGGGAGAGGGAGAAGCAGGCCTTCCACTGAGCAGAGAGCCCGACATGGGGCTTGATCCCAGGACCCTGGGATCATGACCTGAGCTGAAGGCAGACACCCAATGACTGAGCCACCCAGGTTCCCTGCTTCTGGCTTAAAAAAAAAAAACCCAGATCTACTAGAATATCTAATGAAAAATCAACAAAACTATTAAATGTAGTTGTTCATTAAAATTTCATTAAATGACATGAAAAACAAAATCTGGGTAAATAGAATTTAATAGTAATGGGCCATTTTTTCTTATGTGTCTATTTTTAATATTTCCTAATAATTAGGAAAAATTCATACCGTAGGTAAGTTTATTTTAATTTTCTGCCCACTTTATTCAACTGTCCAGCAAATATTTATTGCATATCTATTATGGTTCTACGGTATATACTGGAATTATAACTGTCCCTGCTTTCAGCCTTTTACCTTTTCAGGTAAAACTAAACAGTAATTCCTGTACAGTATGATGAGTGCTACAACAAAGAATAAGCATGAGTTTTTAGGGCCACCAAAGTAGTCTTGGTAGGGGCTTAATCGGGAAGGATTCTTAGAAAAAGTGACATATTCGCTGAGACCTGAAGGAAAAAGAGGGAGTAGAGAGATAATTATTATTCTATAGAAAGAAACACGGCATCCGAAGGGCCTGAGGTGAGAGACAACGTGGAAACTGGGGGAAGCCACAGAAGTGTGGGTGAAAAGAAGTGTCAGAGGTGGGAAGAAAATCTGAAGAATATCAGAGAGAAGACTTTAAAATTACAGGGCACCTGTGTGGCTCAGTAGGTTAAGCATCTGACTCTTGATTTAGGGACAGGGCATGATCTCAGGTTGCTATCAGTGATACAGCTGGAACCAAGATGGGACTCATAGCCACATTTTGATCAAAGGTATTGAGAGGTAGCAGAATATGCCACCCCAAAATGTGCCACTTTAACATGTGGATTGTTTTGAGCTGAAGGCACTTAAGACCCAACTGATTTGGGAAAAGCTTATTACCTCTCCCTGAACTGCCAAAAAGAATTTAGATAGATAGCCTGTACCAGGAAGAGAGCTATTACTAGAGATAATTTTTTATATCAGAAAGACTTACCTGCATGGCATGGCAAACATTTGTTTACCAAACATTCACTCTTCTCATCTTCCTGTGAATTGTCTTCTTCCCCTTTGAAGCCCCAGACTCCTATCCTCTCTCCTCTGCTCAGGATGGTATATAAGCCTCAACTGGTTGACTGCCTATGAGTCTCATGTATTTGTCGGGCTCCCATATGTACATAATGAAATTTCTTTTTCTCCTGTTAATGTCTTATGTCTATTTGATTATTAGACCAGCCAATGAATCTAGAAAGCAAGGCCAGATACTTGGTTCCTGGACCTGTTTTGAAAGCAGAGGCAGAACTATAGTTGTATTAGTTCCATTATTAACTTAGCTTCACATTCTACCTTATTCCCTACTTATGTTTTATGCATCTCTTAACTTCATACATGATAAATCACTAACTTTGCCTTTTTTGCCCCTATTCCCTGTTTACCCACTGACTGTAGAAACCTAACGGGGACCAGATGGTAACATCTGTCTTGAAATTATCTGATGTATCTGATCATACCAGGTTCCAAACGGCACCTCATTGTCTGGAAGAATGCATACCTCCAGATTCTTTTAAGGCCTCTCACTTCATGGTTCAAGAAACTCTTCACCCTCCTCTCATGTATTCACCTCCTTCATATATATAAACTGTCCCTAGGCTCAAAAGGGTAAGGCAGCTTTGGGAATGATCTCCTGCCTTCTTCTTCGGCTGCTCTTCTGATAATAAAGCTCCCTTTGCTTAAAAACTGGGGTCTCAGACATTGGCTTACTGTGTATCAGGTGCTTGGACAAGTTTGAGTTCAGTAACGAAAGAAGGGAAAATTTTTTCCCAGCAACAACTTGAATGCCTTTAGCTAACTACTTCTTCGAGTAGTCTAGGGATACAACATCCTTTTGCATGAGGAAAGCTGAAATTCCATACAGGTACCACAAGATACTATGCATGCTCTAGTCCAGCAAAATGTCTATTGCCACAAACATGGACTGAAACACATGGATTATAGTGTGCTTTCCCATCTCCTGGATGGCTAAGGCTCCAAGTTCTGTGAGTTAATGCCATTATATTACATTCTGTCCTGTCTCATCTTATAGATCACTTTTGGCAAGAAAGGGCAGAGGATACCAGAGCAGACTGTATAGTTGAAGAAACTGCATATACATTTTCTTTACAGCACCAGTATTATATTTGCATGGCCTTTGACATCTAAGAAGATTGTGACATTATGGTTCAGGTTAGAGATCCTCTCATCAGGGAAATCATTCCTGAATCTGTGATTTGCTGCAGATTAAGTTTTCTCATTTGTTCAAATATCAAATCACTCATCAACCACTACCATCAGTTGTCATGTCTACTGTGCTATGGTGCATTAAGACAAGAATCCCCTCAGAAGTAAATTCAACATCCAACTCCAGACCCATTGCTCCAATCGTACCTGCCTGCCAAATGGCCGCCAGTATGGACGATGGTGTAACAGCTTCCAGGGCTTAAATACCTACAGGCCCAGAAGGGGTTGGAGGAGGAAGCATCAGCCAAAGCTGAAGAGGTGCAGCAGGAGGTAGAGGCTGCTGGTGGAAAGGCAGGTTTTGAAGGGGCTATACATCATCATCAGCAGCAGCCACAGCAAAGAGAAGGGGCCCAGGAGGCCCCCTGGTCCTCCCACAGCCACATGCCTGTGACCACAGTGGCATGGATGGGAGTCTGTGACCTGTCACGCTCCTGGGACAGAACAGTGAGAAGACAGGGTGAGAGCCCAAGACACTAGCTGCAGCTGGCCTATTTTCATTTTCTTTGAGTTTATTTTTTATGAGTAAGATTAAACCAAAAGTATACAGGATTTTGTAGAATTCATCGAATACTAGTTTTTAAAAGCTTACCTGTAATTTTATTTTGATTTACTATTGGTAAATGAAATATGCCCAGATTTCCCATTAAATTAATAAGAAAGCCACACATTAAAAACATTATTATATTATTTCTATTTTATATTTATATTTTAATAATAAAGTATATAACATGGGTATAAAATGTAAACACATATAAATTGATTATTGTTTATGTACATCAGTTAAATTGATTAGCATTTAGTTTATCAACAAATAACAGACTAAACCTGAAAGAATTCTTAGTTTGACAGGCTCAAGTAGAAAACAATATTTAAGATATAAGGGAATACACACAATAATATATCCATTCTTGTCGTTCATTCAGAGGCATTACATGTTGACAAACCTGCATATAAAAATAGAAAACTTTTATTTTCCTTTCATATATTTTATTTTTGGCTAATTTTTAAACAGGATAACATTTCTAGATCCTATGCAAAAAATATCCCTGTGCAGATAAAATTCTATACCATTTGTCCTTAGTGGGTATCTACAATCTATGATCTGATGTCTAACAGAATAATCTGGCATAAATTCTACTCAAATATAGTAGCTGATATTTGGTGTATATAAATGTGGGGTAGGAGTAGTAGAAAAGGGAGTAGTGGAAAGGGGAGTAAATACCCTTTTTTCGCTAAACCTAGAGAATGTTCTAAAATCCTCATTGGGATTCTGTAGAATCTCTCCTCTTTATTCAGTTCTAGAATGTTTTAGGATTTCATGGACAGAATGAAGAAAAGAATAGAAGGCTTTTTCCTTTTTCTGTTCACTAGACCGGTTTCAGGGTCCCTGCCTTTGAGCCCCAGGCTAAATAGAAACCCACAGTTCTGCTAACACCAGAAACTACAGCTGTTCCTGGCTCTTGACTTAGATGGTTGTTATCTAAAACTTAGAGGCATTTTCTCTTTCAGGTTACATTGGAAAATCTTAATAATGTAGATAAAAATATTTTGGATTAGCAAAATTCCCATTTACTATAAACACTACTTTGTCTTTCTATATGATGTTGCAAAGTGCTTTCATATACATCATTTTATTTTTATCTTTACATTAACCTTGTGAACTACCTAACACTAGTAATAGTATATTAATTTTACATAAGAGACAGGAACAGAGTGGCTAAGTGAATCTCTCATAATCACTCAACCAAATAGTGAGACCTGGACTAGAACCAAAATCTCCTAATAAAGGATGATAATAATATGAATATCATACTTAGAATAATTTTCTACTTTATTTCATATTTCCACTTATTCATACTGTTATTAGTAAAATGCTTTTTCAAATTGATAAAACAAAAAGCTTTAATTAGAAAACAATACATTACCATTGTAGATTTTGGTGCCACTTCTACTGCAAATATGTTCAGTCCTCTGTTGTTTATGCAGTTTTTACTTAGCTCATTGTTGATGTGAATAATCACTTTATTATCTGACTATAAAAAAAATTTCATAAGTTGCTAGTCCTTTCTTTAATAAATACAAATAAAATGATTATTACAAAACATTTTATAAGTCTTGTGATAGAGGTATTCACAGGGTCTGCAGAAACATAGAAACACAGAAATATTAGCTCAGACTGGGTTAGCAAGGAAGACCTTATGGAAGAACCAATACTTGAGATAACAGATCATAGATAATAGATAGCCTCTAAAATGGATAGGAAGCAAGAGAAAGCAGAATGAAGCTGGTGAATGAAAGAAATGTAGGCGCCAAAGTATTCCCCTGCTAAGAAAGCTACAAGCACGCCCTAATGACTACAAAGGGGCAGTATAACATTAGACTGCCTGGATTCATTTCTCAGCTCTACTACTCAGCATGTGACCTTCTGCAAGTTATTTAGCGTCCCCATGCTTCAATTTCTTTGTGTGTAAAATGCAGTTAGTACTTACCTCATTGGGTTGTTGTGAGAAGTAAATGCGTTAATAAATGTAAAGTGCCTGACAAATGGGAAACTCTAAAATATTATTATTACATCATTTTGGTGCAGAGCAGTTTAATTTTCCTTGAGGGAAAGGAAGGAGATGGAGGGTTGAGAAATGATAGCTAACTACAGAACAGAGAAACTGTGGTAAGTTAGTGACTCCCATCCACCGTTTTAGTTCTAATAAGACATAGAGGGCAGAAGGGAAGTTATGCTGGATCTTAGGAATCACGCTCCAAAGCTTTATGATCCACTTGAAGACTGGAATCTCCTAGCTGGGAACTCTAACTGTTTTTATCAAGTCCAAGTCCTCTACCTCATTTTCAAGATAATATATATAATCTGGACCCATACCACCTATGTTATTTATCTTTGTAGTACTCCTCCAAATAAAGTTCTCTGTTTCTGCATAGAGGATATTCCCACAATTTCCTCTATTCTTCACATTAACCCTCTTACATGCTACTGTTTCTCTGCTTCTAACGGCTATCTCTGCATATCTTTTTTTTTTTTAAGATTTTATTATTTATTTGACAGAGAGAGACACAGCGAGAGAGGGAACACAAGCAGGGGGAGTGGGAGAGGGAGAAGCAGGCTTCCTGCCGAGCAGGGAACCTGACGTGGGGCTCGATCCCAGGACCATGGGATCATGACCTGAGCCGAAGGCAGACGCTTAACGACTGAGCCACCCAGGCGCCCCATGTCTCTGCACATCCAATCCTAGTTTGTCTCCAATCCCATACCACAGTCCCCTTCCCCTCATTCACAAGTCCTTCCCCAACTTCTATTGTCCAAACTAACATCAACCACAAGAGATGCAAATACAGTAAAACTAATGCACAAATAAACAGTACTATATAATTTAACATTTAATTATTCTCTGATCTCTTTTGAGAGTATTAATTCTGTCTTCCCAACTAGTCCATAAACTCCTTGAAAGCAGAGACCATATTACACTGATAGTGGCCTCTATTGTGGCTAGGAGAGTTAGTTACATAGTATATACTCACATTGACTCAATACTCAGCCAAACCTCAGCACTTTAAGAAATTCATGGTAAGCATAAAAATAATGTAAGTCTCACCCAGGAACTAAAAGAAATAAGCCAACAGTCCTAAAAATCCAGCCATCCTGAGTAAGATTTTTTTGAAAATTTATGTTTCTAGAAAGCTGGGTATCTCTAAGCATTTATGTATGTATTCTCTTGGCCTGCAATATCAGTAGTAGCAGGGATGGTAGCTAAAGTTAGCAATAAGTGGCTTGATAAAAATAGGTCCTGGGCAGTGGAATATATTAGATAAAATGATGACAGTCTACAGAATTTCTAATATTTCAAGGTGTGGAAAAAGTTGGGCTAAATTTTTTCTTTACTTCATTTATATTTCTTTAAAACCCAATGTCTGTTATTTGAAATAGTTATGTATGTGTGAAGATTTTTAATAACAAACTAAATAAGATACTTTGTACCCAGATTATGCTCTATCTTCAGAGATCCCCAAATATTTAATTTTCGTAATACAATTATCTCA
This sequence comes from Phoca vitulina, assembly GCF_004348235.1. NCBI lineage: Eukaryota > Metazoa > Chordata > Mammalia > Carnivora > Phocidae > Phoca > Phoca vitulina. Next base: position 50,191,051 of record NW_022589705.1, read on the forward strand.
AACTTTTAAAAAATGCATAAAAATTATCATGCTCAGTTTGAATTAGAAACCTAAGAAAGAATTGCCCATTATAAATATTAATATAATGTGATATTAATTACTGTGCAAGAATAGAGTAAGAAAGAAGATGGAACATATTAGTAAACAATGCAGTTATGAGGAGAACCACCTCATAAATAATACCTTGTTTTCAATAACTGATGTTATCCAGGTGTCACGCTTATACGTATGTACAATTATATTTTCATAGCCATCCATTACCCTGGCATCGCCTTTGTTAAGGACAGATTTACAAATGGCCTTCTCAAGTTGCCCACTGCATGCCTCCATATGGACAGCTTTAATTCTTGGCTTGCATTTGTCTGCATAGATATCAATGATAAATGGGCATGCCTGACAAGAAAGAAAAAGTGAACCTTGTTTTAGCTTTCTGATAGAATTAAAAATAAATTATTTGTTATTAATATGTTTATCATATGATTTAAGAAGATATACTCTCCTTCTAGCTTGTCCTCATATACCTTTAGAAAGATTTTAGTACTATGAATTCGATAATAAAAAAGCATAAAATTATGATTTTTTGTTAGCATATTAACTGACAATGTTCACAGAAAAGGAAAGAAAACTATAATCTCAAGCAAATCAGTAATCCTCCTATCAGCCCCCCACCACTCCAGCAACCCTCGGTTTGTTTCCTGAGATTAAGAATTCCTCATATCAGGGAGATCATATGAAACATGTCTTTCTCTGATTGACTTATTTCGCTTAGCATAATGCCCCCTAGTTCCATCCACATCGTTGCAAATGGCAAGATTTCGGGGGTTTTTTGATGGCTGCATAATATACCACTGTATATATATATATATACGACATCTTCTTTATCCATTCATCTGTTGATGGACATCTTGCCTCTTTCCATAGTTTGGCTATTGTGGACATTGCTGCTATAAACATCGGGGTGCAGGTGCTCCTTCGGATCACTACATTTGTGTTTTTGGGGTAAATACCCAGTAGTGCAATTGCTGGGTTGTATGGTAGCTCTATTTTCAACTTTTTGAGGAACCTCCATACTGTTTTCCAGAGTGGTTGCACCAGCTTGCATTCCCACCGACAGTGTAGGAGGGTGCCCCTTTCTCCGCATCCTTGCCAACATCTGTCATTTCCTGACTTGTTAATTTTAGCCATTCTGACTGGTGTGAGGTGGTATCTCATTGAGGTTTTGATTTGGATTTCCTGGATGCCGAGCGATGTTGAGCACTTTTTCATGTGTCTGTTGGCCATTTGGATGTCTTCTTCGGAAAAATGTCTGTTCATGTCTTCTGCCCATTTCTTGATTGGATTATTTGTTCTTTGGGTGTTGAGTTTGATAAGTTCTTTATAGATTTTGGATACTAGCCCTTTATCTGATATGTCATTCCCCCTGCACTATTCTTTTCTAGTTTGGTCTCTGGCTTGTTTCTTTCAAAATGTTTTTTAAATGATTTTATTTATTTTCCATTTAATTAACCATTCTCCTTCGTGGAATGTAAATTCCATAAGGGAAGGAATTCTGACTATTCTATTCACCACTGATCCTCAGTGCCTCTTTATTACAGACTTACCACATGGCAGGCATCCAATAAATATCTATTAAATAAATAGTGAATTTATACATATTGATGGTCATCTTTTTAGTTGGGGGACAAAAGATAAAAGTCTGAAGTTAGTAGAACAACAGCAGAAATTTTTATTTTTAAAGAAGTTTTTAAAGATTCCAACCTTTGGCAATAATAAAGTCATTTTTATAAGAGAGACAGTAGAGTGAAACATCATTGGACTAGAAAACAGAAGATCTAGGTTTGTAACTGGATTTTGCCATTTGCTAGCTACGTGACCTGGGGAAGTCACTTCACTTTTATGAAGTTTAGTTTCTTCATTGAAAAAGTAGGAATAAATAGTATATATTCTGCCAAGGGTTGTTGGAAATATCTAATAGGTTATATGTGTGAAAATATTTTACAATGTAGAATTCTAAAAAAAAGAAAAGATTATTTGATAGTTATAAGAATATATAAATATATAAATCCTTTGTCTGTGTATTTATTTTATTTTATTTTAATTCCAGTATGTTAACATACAGTGTTTTATCAGTTTCAGGTGTACAATACAGTGAGTCAACAATTCCATACATTACCCAGTGCTCATCACAAGTGCCCTCCTTAATCCCCATCACCTATTTTCACCAATCCCTCCCACCTACCTCCCCCTACATGAATCCTTTAAATCAAATGTTACCACATATATACATCCCTATCACTAATGGAAATTACCCAACATTTTTACACCAACTAGCTGATTATGAATTGTTATTTTCTCCTTCTTGTATTACTGTTTGCTGGTGTAACATTCTCAATCCAACAACTCTATAACCCTTACTGAATGAGGACAATGTTTTCACTGTTATTCTGTAAATCAAAAGTATCCATGCCAAGAACAGAATTTTTGGATGCCCCAGTACCAAATCTTGACTTAATGTTGTTTGTGGATGAGTCTTACATTAGAGAAAGAAAGAAACAAAAAACAATACCAGGCTTGACATACAATAAGTTGCCTCGTCTCTTGGAAAATCTGTTTCCTTACCATGAAATACATTCAAATGACTAAATTGTGGCTCTCTCTCAGACATAGGAGAGTAAAATATATAAACTAATAGCTAGTATGCTTTTAGAATAACTGACTTTTTAAAAATGCTATAGAAAAAAGGGGGATTTTTTCCCCCTCTGATCAAGTACCCTTTAAAAATGAAGAAGGGGGAAAAAAACAAAAATAAAATAAAAATGAACAAGGGGCGTCTGACTGGCTCAGTCAGTAGAGCATGCAACTCTTGATCTCAGGGTCATGAGTTCAAGTCCCACATTGGGTGTAAAGCTTACTTTAAAAAAAAAAAAAGAACAACAAATACATTATTTGATACCTAAAGTAATGGCCATAAAGGAAGAGACTCAAAGTAAAAGAAGTTCCATTGAAGCTAATACACTATATTATAGATACTATACAAGTACTTTAAAAGTATTATAGAAACACTTTAGAAATATTATAGAAATACTTTTACCAGATCATTATACTAAACAGACTGTTCTAACTAAAGTCCTTACATAAAACAACAACAAAATAAAACAAATCCATGGAGAAGTTTAAGGATTCCATCATAGATATGCAAAACCGGGCCTGCCAAATTCTGAAATACTGTGTATGATCATGTTCTAAAAACCATAAGGGTAAGATCTGGCAAAACCAGAATGGCCACCTGGATACTAGATAAAATCCTCCATGAAATAACTCATTCCAATAGGGATAAATTGGCTAAAACATTAATTGCTGAGGAAAAACTTTCCTAAGATAATGAAAAATGTGGTTAGTCCATGCTTTATCTGTAAGTAAATTAACCTGGAAAAATTGTAGTACATAAACTGAGACTATGCTCCAGAAGACTCTCTAAGCATTTCCAAATTGATTTTATACAGTTGATTCTTTCTCTATGATTTATGAATATGTACTACTAAATACAGTACATTTATTTTCAGGATGGGTCAATATATTTCACTGTTGAAAAGTCATAACCGGGGCACCTGGCTGGTTTGGTAGAGCATGTGACTCTAGATCTTGGGGTTATAAGTTTGAACTGCATGTTGGGTATAGAGATCACTTAAAAATAAAACCTTTGTTTATTTTATTTTAATTTTTAAAATTTTTAAAAGATTTTATTTATTTGAGAGAGTCATACAAGTGGGGCAAGGGGCAGAGGGAGAGGAAGAAACAGACTCCCCACTGAGCAGGGAGCCGGATGTGGGGCTTGATCCTAGCACCCTGAGATCATGACCTGAGTTTAAGGCAGATGCTTAACCGACTGAGCCACCCAGGCACCCCCAAAATAAAACCTTTAAAAAACAAAACAGGGGTGCCTGGGTGGCTCAGTCGGTTAAGCATCCAACTCTTGGTTTCAGCTCAGGTGGTTATCTCATGGGTTGTGGGATCAATCCCTGTGTCGGGCTCTAGGCTCATGAAGGAGTCTGCTGAAGTTCTCTCTCCCTCTCCCTCTGCCCCTCCCTGTGTGTGCTTTCTCTCCCTCTCTCAAATAAATAAATAAATCTTAAAAAAAATTTTTTTTATTTCAGAAATCCTTCTTGCCTATGGTTTCAAAGGTCAATGCTATCAGTAAATGCTATAAAATATCTTAAATTGCTCTTAACTAATTTCTCATATTAAAAGGCATGTATAGTAGATACAATATTATTCATAGATTAGATGCTGATTTTGCACCATAGGCAGAATGTGGGATTCACTGAACGTTAGGTTAAAGTAGGATATAAAAATTTATTGTAACTATTCACCTCCTATTTTTAAAAATGGCAAAAAAAATTATAGAGAACTTTTCAGAAAAGAGGTTTATGAGGGATTTTGAATGATGTCAAAGCTAGAACTTAAACCAAAGTCTCCATACACCCAAAATTTAAAATTTGTTGATGCTAGTGTTACCCTCCTAAGTTGATTTATTTACAGAAAGGACAGATACTATTTTAAAGAATATGAACGACAAATGTACTGTTATCTGATACATGGCCTGAAACTCATAAGTTCTTTATTTCACACCTGACACAAAATATAGAATTTAAGAAGTCCTCATTTTTATTATTTCTCTGGTTTACTGAAACTCTTAATAATGATAGCTAACACATACGCAATGCTATATATAAGCCAAGCACCATCCCAAGTGTTTTACAAATATTAACCCAAGAATCAGAATTCCACTTCTCATACAGACACAATCCCCTTATTCTTAGGCTTTATTCTGTTAGGACAAAGAATTCTCTATAGACATGAGACCTTAGCAACTAAAATAGCCATCACCAATTAAGAAATATAACTTTTTAATTACCAAATGTTTTTCTGCATATCATATGCTCAAATTCCTTTGTTCCTGAATTATTTAAATGTTGGGAGTAACTAAATTTCAGGTAAGAACAGGAACTTGCATAAACTAGCAGAAACACTGCTGCACTCACAATTCATTCATATATTGAAGTTCAAGGATCTGAGTGCCCAATTCAAAAGTCATGTGTCAGGAAAATGTTCATGGAGTAAAATATTATGGACATTAAACCCATTGCAAAACTTTCAGATTGCTTTACCTCTGTCAATTCCAGAGCTTTATTATAGCCCATTGAGTGCAGAGTTACCCAAAGGTCACGAGGATCTCCTTCTCGATCATTGGCTTCCATTAGATTCAGATCCATAAAGCCCTGTCTTGTTAGTTCATTCTTCTTGGTATCAAAATTGTCTGTTAAAACAACCAAAAGTTCCTTTGTTACATAATTTTTTTTAAGATTGATTTCTTTATTTCAGAGAAAGAGAGAGCAAATGGGGGGAGGGGCAGAGGGAGATGAAGAGAGAGAAGCAGACACCCCGCCAAGTGCAGACCCCAACGCAGGGCTCCATCCTACGACCCTGAAATCATGACCTAAGCCAAAATCAAGAGTCGGATACTCAAGCGACTGAGTCACCCACGTGCCCCCTTACATAATTTTAAAAGTCATACATCTAATAAAAGGCCTATTATATATTATTACTCATAAATATTTATTTTAAAGGATGCCTTCCTTATGAATCCATGAACAATATGAAAATGGCTCAAAACATGCTAGTGAGATACTGTTTCAATTTCCCACAACTCAGCACAAAGCACCATCACAGTATATTATTTGGTTTTCAAAAAAATCAGAAGTTATAAATAATGCAAATATATTCCAAAATTAGAGGAAACTGTCATTTTTCTGGGTAAGTCCCAACCTGTTTGCTTATCTAGAGTATATACTGATACATATTTTTAAAAATTAAAGCTTCAGGGGCGCCTGGGTGGCTCAGTCGTTAAGCATCTGCCTTCAGCTCAGGTCATGATCTCAGGGTCCTGGGATTGAGCCCCGCATCGGGCTCCCTGCTCAGCGGGAAGCCTGTTTCTCCCTCTCCCTCTGTCCTTCCCCCTGCTTGTGTTCTCTTTCTCTCTCTCTGTCAAATAAATAAATAAAATCTTAAAAAATAAATAAATAAAAATTAAAGCTTCATATATGTTTGCCACCTAAACCCAGGAGAACCTGGATGAATTTGACATAATACCCCCCAAATTAATGGTGTTTCAAAAAGGGAGATGTGGATGGTGCCAGGTTTAAGGAGACTGCTAGATGCCTAATTATTCTAATTTTAACCAAATTGCCCCTGGTCCTTAAAAAACTGTTAGATAATGGGAAACTCTTTTATTATTATTATTATTTATTTGAGAGAGAGCGAGAGCAAAAGAGAGAGGGAGCACGAGCAGGGGAGAGGGAGAAGTAGATTCCCTGCTGAGCAGGGAGCCTGACACAGGACTCGATCCCAGCACCCTGGGATCATGACCTGAGCCAAAGGCAGAAGCTTAACCTACTGAGCCACTCAGGCACCCAGGAAATACTTTCAATTCTATGAGTGTCCCAGACAAATAAATCTAAGTATATCCATTTGAACATTATTTGTAAGCAAAACTACATTCACCTAGAAGTATCTACACATGTATAATTCCTGAATTTGTCTATTATATAGATAATAAACAGTTACTCATCATGGATTATATTCTGTTAACTGCCCTACAAGAAGAAAGATTTTATTTTCCAGCTTCCAACTGTAATATACCCAAGGGAAATAGGTACTCTTTATTTGAGATATCTCTTTTGTATGCATTATTGTGAAAAAAGCAGCAGAGACATAACAATTTAAAACTGACTGATTAATAGTTTAATAGTAGTATAAAGATTAATAGTATTAATAGATTAATAGTAAAATGTTTGTAGAGTTTGGAAAGTGACAAAGAACTTTTGCAAGGAAAAAAAGTAAATATAGATTAAATTAGATCATAGAAATGGTAGCCATTAAACTGGGGGCTGGAGCTACAATATAATAAAGCAAGATGAAAAAAATAATAATTGATATCAATACAAAGAAATTATTACTTTCAAGGAAAATGTATCTAGATACTGTACTATAGAGACTATCAATAAGTAATCTACTTTTAAAACTTAAAATTCTCAATCCTCCATTACTTTTTTATAAATTCATTAATACCCAACCTCAAGACTTTCTTTAAAGCTATGGTACTCAAGACAGTGTGGTAGTGGCAAAAGATTAGACACATAGATCAGTGGAATAGAACAGAGAAACCAGAAATAGACCCATACAAATATACTGAACTGATATTTGACAAAGGAGCAAAGTCAATTCAAAGGAGAAAGGGTAGTTCTATCAATAAATGGTGTTAGAACAACTGGACATCCACAGGCAAAAAAATAAATATAGACAAGGACCTTACATCTTTCACAAAAATTAACTAAAATGGGTCACAGACCCAGAACACAAAATCTATAAAAACTTCTGGAAGATAACAGGAGAAAATCTGGGTGACTTTGTGTTTGCCTATGTGTTTTTAGATATAACACCAAAAGCACACAAACCAAAAGCATGACACATGAAAGGAAAAAATGGTTAAGCGGGATTTCATTAAAATTAAAAATTGCTCTGTGAAAAACACTATTAAGAGAATGAAAAGACAGGAGCGCCTGGGTGGCTCAGTTGTTAAGTGTCTGCCTTCGGCTCAGGTCATGATCCCAGGGTCCTGGGATCGAGCCCCACATCGGGCTCCCTGCTCGGCGGGAAGCCTGCTTCTCCCTCTCCCACTCCCCCTGCTTGTGTTCCCTCTCTCGCTGTGTCTCTCTCTGTCAAATAAATAAATAAAATCTTTAAAAAAAAAAAAGAGAGAGAATGGAAAGACAAACCACATACTGAGAGAAAACACTTGCAAAACACAGCTGATAAGATTTGTATCCAATATATACAAAGAGCTCTTAAAACTCAATAGTAAGAAAATAAACACCTCAATCTAAAAATGGGCAAAAGATCTGAAAGACACCTCACCAAACAAGATATACAGATGGTAAATAAGCATATGAGAAGATCATATGTCATTAAGGAACTGCAAATTAAAACAACAAGATACACACCTATATTCTAGGCTAGAATCCAAAAAACTAACACCACCAAATGCAGACACTCATTCCTTCCTGGTGGGAATACAAAATGGTACAGCCGCTTTGCAAGACAATTTGGCAGTTCTTTCAAAGTTAAACATAGGTTTACTGTACCAGCAATAACTGAATAGAAATGAATTGAAACAAGCTGAAAACTATATATGCACAAAAATATGCATATGAGTATTTCTGTTATTAAAGATTTTATTTATTTATTTGACACAGAGAGAGAGAGCACAAGTAGGGACAGAACGACAGAGGAAGAAGTAGGCTCCCTGCGGAGCAGGGAGTCCAATGCAGGGCTCAGTCCTAGGACCCTGGGATCATGACCTGAGCCGAAGGCAGACACTTAACCAGCTGATTGAGCCACCCAGGCACCGAGGCACATGAGTATTTATAGCAGCTACGTTCATAATTACCAAAAATTCGAAATAACCAACATGTCTTTTAATAGGTGAATGAATAAACAAACTATAGTACCTTCATATAATGGAATTATTACTTAGTGCTAAAAAGAAATGAGCTATCAAGCCAAAAAAAGAAATCTAAATACATACCGCTAAGTGAAAGAAGCCAGTTTGAAAAGGCTACATATTGCATGATATTCCAACAACAAGGTACTCTGGAAGAGGCAAGACTATAGAGACAGTAAAAAGTTCAGTGGTTGCCAGGGGTTTGAAGGGATGAATAGATACATGAGTAGGTAGAACACAAGGGATTTTTAAGGCAATGAAATTATTCTGTATGATACTGTAAATGGCAGGTACATGTCATTATATATTTGTCAAAATCCAGAGAACTGTACAGCACAATATAACCCTAATATAAGCTATGGATTTTAGTTAATAAAAATACATCAGCATTGGTTCATCAATTTTAACAAATGTATAAAGTAACACAAGATGTTAAAAATAGGGGAAATTCGGGGCGCCTGGGTGGCTCAGTCGGTTAAGCGTCTGCCTTCGGCTCAGGTCATGATCCCAGGGTCCTGGGATCGAGCCCCACATCGGGCTCCCTGCTCCGCGGGAAGCCTGCTTCTCCCTCTCCCACTCCCCCTGCTTGTGTTCCCCCTCTCTCTGTGTCTCTCTCTGTCAAATAAATAAATCTTAAAAAAAAAAAAAAATAGGGGAAATTCATAGAGGGTGGAAAAGGAATATATGGGAGATCTAGTCAATCTTTACTATAAACCAACTGCTCCAAAAATAAAGTCTATTAAAAAAATAATAAAAATTAAGGTAACTAAGTTCTAAAAAGTTTATTAAATTATCTTACAGATAAATAATACATTTTCTCATTATCAAGGAGGATGGATAAAATTAATATTAGAAAATACTAGAAAAGTAAAATCTTTGGAACTTATAAAACCCAATTCTTTGCAGTATTATTAATGTTGGTGAAGGAGCCATTCCCTCCAAATCATTTTTTAAGTCAACCAGACCTGGGGATTTTTTTGTAGCAGGGTATTTAAGGTTCTGGAATTTAACTGCCTGGGTGTGAAACTCAGCTGTGAAATTTTCTTGTATTTGATCAGGTGACTTACCCTCTTTGATTCTGTTTCCTTATCTGTCTTTTTGGTTTTGTTTTGTTTTTTCAAAGATTTTATTTATTTATTTGACAGAGAGAGAGCACAAGCAGTGGGAGTGACAGGCAAAGGGAGAGGGAGAAGCAGGCTCGCTGCTGAGCAGAGAGCCCGACGTGGGGCTCGATCCCAGGATCCTGGGATCATGACCTGAGCCGAAGGCAGATGTTTAACTGACTGAGCAATCCAGGCGCCCCGTTTCCTTATTTGTAAAATGAAAAATAATAGGACATACCTCAGAGAGTTGATGTATAGAAGTACTTCCAACTGGGGACACCAGGTGGCTCAGTCGGTTAAGCATCTGACTCTTGATTTCGGCTTAGGTCATGATCTCACGGTCGTGAGATTGAGCCCCACATTGAGCTCTGTGCTGGGTGTGGAGCCTGCTTAAGATTCTCTCTCTCTCTTTCTCCCTCTGCCCCTCCCCCCATTTCTCTAAAAAAAAAAAAAAGAAGTACTTCCAACTGGTATATGGTAAAATATCAAAAAAATGTTAACTATCAATTCTACCAGTTAAATTAAATTACTATTATTTTTTTTAAGCAGGCTCCACATGGGGCCTGAACTCACGACTCTAAGACCAAGACCTGAGCTGAGATCAAGAGTCAGATGCTTAACTAAATGAGCCAGCTAGGCTCCCCCAATTTAATTATGAAACTAAAATTTTATTCATCAAAAACTTTACCATAAGAAAATTCTAATTATGATTCACTCTTATTGAATGTGCTCTAGTGCCAACAATAATCAGAAGATTATATCATTAAAGTTGTAAGATGATTACATTGTCCTAAAAATATTCTGTATATTATCAATCTTGTTATTCGAAGTTTAATATTATAAATCAATATGCATTTCTTGTTCCTGATTATACTATATAAACTTTCAGTTAAAAAGAGATACATTTTTGCGGGGCGCCCAGGTGCCACAGTTGTTAAGCGTCGGCTTAACGACTGAGGGTCCTGGGATCGAGCCCCGCGCTGGGCTCCCTACTCAGTGGGGGGCCTGCTTCTTACTCTCCCACTTGCCCTGCTTGTGTTCCCTCTTTTGCTGTGTCTCTGTCAAATACATAAATAAAATCTTTAAAAAAAAGAGAGAGAGATTTTTGAAAACCTTTGTATTAATAATATTTCTACTTTATTTGCTGTTTAGATAGACAGATTTATTAGACTCCCACCTGGCTTGTTGACTTTGCCAAGCTTAGACCATTTTAAGAACCAAAGGAGTAGGACACATTACTACCCCAGTGACACCGATATGTGAGTTAATGTGTCTCCTGACTGCATTCTGGCCTTCTTATTCTGTGATCTATAGTTGCCTATGGCTTTTTGGTTTTCTCCTTTGATCTTTCAGTCCTTGGCTTAAATACATAAGTCCTCCCCTCTTCCCAGACTTCTCCTAAGAGATAACAGAATTGATCTCATCCTCAGTATTTTTCTTTGCCCATCTTGGTATTTTTGGTTTCCATACCTCCATGGATGTACTTTCTTAATTCAACTCAAACACAAAAAACTGAAGAATTCTTAACATATATAAAGAACTTCCTGGAGGGGTGCCTGGGTGGCTCAGTGGGGTAAGCGTCTGCCTTTGGCTCAGGTCATGATTCCAGGGTCCTAGGACTGAGCCCCATATTGGGCTCCCTGTTCAGTGGGGAGACTGCTTCTCCCTCTCTGCCCTGCTCGTGCTCTCTCCCTTGCTATCTCATCTTTCTCTCTCAAATAAATAAATAAAATCTTAAAAAAAAAAAAAAAGAACTTCATGGAAACTGCTTAATTTTTAGTAAAACTCTAGCCTATTAGTTCTTTGCTGCCTTCTCCTGGGCACAGTTCGGGGCTCTTGACCACTTCAGTCCCATTAGTATCAAGAGCTGGGACAAAATTTTTTTCCATTCTAAGCTCTAAAGAGCATAGGCTAAAAATGAAGTTACATTTAAGTAATTGATATTTTCTTTTAACTTAAATACTATACCAACTATCAATTTAAAGAAAACAAATATTTATGTTTTTATGGTCTATAAACAATGTTATTACTTTCTAAAAAAAAAGATTTTATTTATTTGAGAGAGAGGGAGCGCGTGAGCACGAGTACGAGCGGGAAGGAAGGACAGAGGGAGAGGGAGAAGCAGGATCCTCTCTAAGCAGGGAGCCCAATGTGGGGCTCCATCCCAGGACCCTGGGATCATGACCTAAGCCAAAGGTAGACACTTAACCGACTGAGCCACCCAGACGTCCCACAATGCTATTACTTTTTTAACTGTCCTAATTGCCATAATATTCTATGGAGAAGTTTGATATTCTACTGCTTAAGGATGAAAGGATGCTACATATTTTTTTTATATATCCACTAAGAAAAAGAAAAGTGCAGGGTGCCAGGGTGGCTCAGTCAGTTAAGCAGCTGACTCAATTTCGGCTCAGGTCATGATCTCAGGATTGTGGGATCAAGCCCCACATCGGGCTCTGCGCTCAGCACTGAATTCGCTTGTCCCTCCCTCTCCCTCTTCCCACTTGCTCTCTCTCTCTCTCTCTCACATAAATAAATAAAATCTTTAAAAAAAAAAAAAAAAGGAAAAAGACAAGTGCTTACCACGGCAGACAGCCCAAGCATCTTCATCACATTTCTCACCACTTGTTCTCAATTCAAAAAAATTATATTCTTCAAGGCTTAGAAGACCATTTCCATCTAAATCAATTACTTCAAATATATCTGATAAAGTTGACCTAAAATTATAAAAATAGGAAATTGTTTTCAAGGCAACTAGACTAAAATGAAGTAATATCAAGGCATTAAACAATTTTTGTGAACTTAATGTATCCAGATGTATTTCTTACTAAGTCTACTATGAGATAAACAAGCTTCTAAAACAACCATAGTATCTCAACACATAGTAGGACCTCAATGAAAAGTAATTCTCTCCTTCTTTTCTCCTTTCTCCAATCTACTTTCTTCTTCCTCTTCTACCAGACATTACTGTATATATCTAGGGTATGAGAGAACCACCTAAGTATTTGGATTCATATTTGACAGTTATCTAAGTTAACAGTGCAACTAGCAGGATCTATTTCTAAGGCAGTGCCTAGTCAGGTAGAAATCTGTAGATGTATGACTAAAGTTGACTTGCCAAATGTGTGGAACCCAGAAATGAATGGCAATCCCAGATCTGTGAATGGAAAATCACTTTCAGATGCCCAGTGAATGAGCTGAATTATTGAATTAGAATCTGGGGGTAGGGGTGGTGGCTGGCCAAAGGAAAGGATGGAAGACAGGCTATTCATCTATAACCTGTTTAGATGTTATAGTTCTAATCTGAATAAACAAAACTTACCTAAATTCCTTTGTAAGAAATAATTCCCCTGTTCCATCTCTATACACAAGTTGGGCCTCTTCAGTTATTGGTTTTATTTCTTTCCTCAGCCTACAGCCAGTTGTGGAAGGAATTAACCAGTAAATCCCAGGTCCTAGTTCACCGGTCCACCCAAACACCTTTTCTCAAAAGAATTAAAAAACAACAACCACCATGAGTCTTAATAACTTTTGATCTTTCTTCTGAAAGAGAAGCGTTAGAAGTAATTTATCAATATTCACCAAGTCTATCATGCTTCTATCAATCTTTTACGGGCTTCAAAATCTCTTTATTAATGGCAGCCCTGGCACAAGATCATTAGATGTAGTTCATAATATATTTTTAAAAACAAATGCCTAATACTATAATAGGTAAGAAGTTATATAACTTCTAAATCTTCCCCAATAAAAAAAGTTTGTGATGCAAATATCTTCAACAGGAAGCAGAGATCTTAGAATAATTTTTCAGTTACAATTCCCTAGTTTGATTCAAACATAAATATGTGATTTGTAATTAGATTTCAATAACCAAAAGTAAAAATTAAATATATTTCAAGAGTTCACTATTTGTATGAACTAGCCATATTTTTAAGCGTCCAATTATATAGACAGAATCACTGGAATTTTACTATTATTTATGTAATATGGACTATAAAACAAGATGGTAGAATCCCAGATAAACCTACCTTACACAAAATTCTTTTCCATCACACTATATTTATAATGAGTGCCAGGACATTTGCATAGGAAACATTTTATTCTCCTGTTTCATAAAAGAAAGTATAATGGCATCTCTCTATGGACCTTCTAGGTGTGTTCTGGAACCAAACAGCTACCTATAAAGCCTAGGGGTTATCTCTGTCAAATACATTAAAACTAAGCATTTTCTCATCATGTATAACAGCTAAGCAAACAGCTATTTGCCCTTCAGCACAGAATCGCCCTAGGGAATTCTATTCAGTGTTGTGTCCAAAAACTTTCAAAATGTAGATGTATTTTAGGTCATCCTGGGGACTCATACACAAAATAAAGTTGCTTATCAACTGAATTCTGGTTCGGCTCTATTTCTGCCCTCACAAGTCAGAGGAACCATAATCATCCTAAAGTAACCACATCCTATCTTGGTACAAGAAGCAATCCAATAAAACCAGGGTCATTTTGAAGACTAAAGATTGGCCAAATCCCTCCTTGGGAAACCATAATCTTGTAAATTGGCCAGATGTAGGCTGATATCCAGGAGTGAGAAGCAGTTCCTGCTGCTTCCTAATACATGTTACCCCATGAACTTCCCTTATCTCCACATATAACCTTGAACTGCCACTGTGGATGGCAAATGGAAAGTCTTTCATGGGCAGAAAACTCTTCTTAAAGAAAATGATTGTGAAACTAAAACTAAAAATAAAAATCCCTTGTAAATATGACATATTACAGAAAAACAGAAGCCGATATAGTAAAAAGGTTAATAGAAACTCATTCAAAGTTTATTACAGGCTTGCTATGTACTAACATTTTTACACATGCAATATCATAAGAAAGTAATTTTATCCAAAACAAAATGGGAAAAGCTATTGTTTTAGACAATGCTTTATCTTGAACTTAACTTTGTAGTCAGTTCTGAAGAAGAGTTTCGTCAAAACATTAACTTCTGTCATTTTATTTGTTTCTTGCCTATAACTATTCTTGTCTGTTAGGAAGCCTACAATAAAGACTTTTATATAACATTCCATCAGGGAAATGTTTGTCTGTCGTTGGACCTATATAAAGATTAAATATGATACTGCAGTAAGCCCTTGAATAGTATTATTCCTGTTGTTGTGTAGCAGATGTATTTTGTAGTCCTCATAAAATAAATAGCCACAGTTATGTATCTGCCTCACATATTTGGCCTCTGAGTAAATATATAATTAGGAAAGATCAAAACAACCCCACGGGCAACATATAAAATCATTTAAAAGCATTCCTTCAGATCAATTTATTTTTGAAACCTATAATGTGAGTCAAGCCTGAGGATAATAATCTTGAAGTTTTTCTTTTTTGCAGTAGTAGTATAAGAAAGACAAACATCTAAAGCAACTTTTCCAAAGTCTTAAATTGCTAGTATTTAGGGAAAAAATCCACTGGCATCAATCATTTTTATTGCAGATAAAAAAAAAAATGTTCACATGTGAGGCATCTGGGCATTTAGAGAAGAAGAAAGTGAAGTAAAATGTCACACAACTTATAAGTTATGAAGCCAAGACTACTAATCAATCCTCAGCTCTTAATCTCAGCAAACAAGAAAAAAATCCATCACAATTAATAAAACACATATAATATGCATAGTGCTTAAGTACTGTATATACCCTAATTGGAGGGGAAGATACAAGTTAAGAACAAACAAATACAGAAAAACTATTATTTTCCCCAAACCTGAGTTCATATTATATTTTTAAATTAAACATCAGAAAATAAATATGTATACTTCTCTATTTCGTAGTTCAGTAAAACACATGAGTTGTAGATTTGCTTGACTCTCATTTTCCTTAAGAATATACAAGGCAGTATCAACTGACAACCAAGGGGATGGTTTTCCTATAAACAAAAAACCAAAACATCTTAAAATAAGCAATTACTACTTACTGTTTCCTATCTAAAAAAGCAGTTGGTGGTTTCTTTCCCCTTTGGATTTTTTTTTTTTTAGAAATACATAACCCATTTTTATACAGAAACATCATAGCATTTGTAACTATATACAGTGAGCTTGCTAGAAATATTGTCTATACCTACTTTCTAAAGATCATAACTTTTCTTAAGTTTATCAGAAAGCTAAGGTTGCAAGGCAACCAAGTAGCCTGAAATCCAAGGAAAAACAACCCTTTAGGGAGAGATGAGATTCAAGCACTAGCTAACCTGTGGAAAGGCACTGGAGGAAAAGATGTGAGACACCATCTATGTGCTGGCAACTCCATAATTTATATCTCCAGCTAGAACCTTTTCTTTCAACTTTAGACCCATATAATCAACTGTCTATTTGACATTTCCACTTGAATTTCTAGGTCTAAAACTGACCTTCCCCAACTCCTTAAAAAAAAAAAAAAACTGCCCATCTATATTCTTCTCTATCTCTGTCTCAGTAAATAGTAATTCATCCCTCCAGTTGCCATGCTTCCAATCAAGCCAAAAATCTTGAAATCATCTTTAACTTTTTTCTTCTCTCGAATATGACAGCCAATCTTCAGGAAATCCTGTGGTTTAACCTTTAAAATATATCCAGGATCTCTACTTTTTATCACTTCTACATTTCTGGTTCAAAGCATCATCAGTACCCTCCTAGAAGTCTGCAGTAGCATCACAGCTGGACCCCTGCATTCTCTTGGGTCCCCTTCCATCTATTTCTAATATAGCAACCTGACTGCTCTTGTTAAAATATGTCAGATTATGTCCTGTCTCTACTCAAAATCCTCTCATGGAGTTGAGAGTTGGAATAATGTTGCTCCCACCCTAACAATAAGAAACAGTACAGGAACTACAAAATCATAATTTTTTCTTGAACTCATCAGAGCTGAGGTCCCAGGGCAACCAAGTAGTCTGAAATCCAAGAAAAGACACACCCTTCCAAGAAGAGAGGAGATACAAGCACTCGCTTAGCTGTGGTGCAGCACAGAAGACAAGATGTCAGGCACCATATAAATGGAAAAAGAAAAGAGAGAGCAGAAGAGATATTTGAAGAAATAAAGATGGAAAATTTTTCTAAAAATAATGAAAGACAATAAGTCAAAAATCCAAGCAGAATAAATACAAACAAACACACTCCACAATAACAGCACCAACAAGAAAAACAAAAGCACCTAGACACATATTCAACAGTTGTAAATTAAAGATGAAGAGAAAATTGTGAGAGCAGCCACAGGAAAAATCCTCCTAAGGTTCTTCATTTCTCTCAGAAGCCCAAGTCTTCATTATGGCAAAAACAAACCAAAAAACAAAATCAGCTCTACCCGATTTTGTCCCTGGTTCCTCCCTGTCCTCATCTCCTACTTCATTCTTTCATTCTACTACCTCATTCTAGCCATTCTAGTCACCTTGCTGTTCTTCTACCACCAGGGACACTCTCACCTCAGAGCCTCTGACAGAGTATTTATTCCCTCTCTGTGGAATGCTCTGCCACCTCCACTCTTCACCACTCTTCACCCATCCCTTCCACCAGCTCTACATCGACAAAGATTCCTGCCTGGCCTTCTGTGGAAGACAGCAGAAATGGCTGCCCTCTCTGTATTCACAGCACATTGCAATGTGACTTGCAGCTCCTCCATCAAGAGATCAGGTCTATTTCTCTATCTTATAAATCTGGGCTTGCCTTGTTACTTGCTGTGAACAACAGAATATAGCAAAAGTAATGTGCCACTTCTGAGCCCAAGCCTCAGGAAGCCCTAAGTGCTTCTGCTTTTTCTTTGAGATCCCTGTTACACCAAGAGAACAAGTCCAGGCTAACTCACTAGAAGGTAAGAGATTATATGGGGCAGAGTAAAGCTGTCCCAGCTGAGACCTCACAGAGAGCCCAGCCAAGACCAATAAAGCCAGCAATGAGCTAACCTGCCTCTGATCACAGATGCATGAGTGAGTCCTACAGAGAAAAGCAAAGCCCAGCTCAAAACAAAATAACTATCTAGCAAACCTGCTTACTAGTGAACAATTGTTTCATTGTTTTAAACCACTGACTTTTAGGGTAATTTGTTATATAGCAGTTGATAATTGATACACCTCTTTCAAAGTCTTTGCTCAAATGTCAACTTCTTAATGAAGCATACACTAACCACTCCATTTCAGTGGCAACTCATATTCCCTCAGCTTTCACAATGCCCTATTCCTATTTTTCCCATAGGATTTATCACTTTCTAACATACCATATCATTTACTATTTATTATGTTTTATTATTTATTGTTAGTTTCCCCTACTAGAATGTAAGTTCATAAAGACAAGGATTTTTGTCTTTTTTGTACTCTGATGTATCCTAAGCACCTAAAATGATACTTGATATATAAGGCCCTCAATAAATAATTGATAAGTAAGTGAATAAAGGATCTTCTTCATAAGACTATGGAGAATTAATATCTGCATTGAATATGCAGGCCTATCTTGATACCTTTATCTGAAAAAAATGATTATTGTAATTGTCACTTAAAAGTATCAACCACCAAATGTTTTAAGTATCCCATAAGATACACAGTGAAAACTTTTAGAATCTCTACTTTAGGAAGCAAAAAGAATGGGGTGGGGAAGAATCCTCTAGTAATAAAATAAACATTTTCTTATATAAACATAATAAAAGAAAAATAAAAATTGATACTTAGAACAATCAACATTAAAAGGATATCTAGTGAAAGCACCCTTATAGACATTTTCACTAATTAAAAATATAATAGTCATGGGCACCTGGGTGGCTCAGTCATTAAGCATCTGCCTTCGGCTCAGGTCATGATCCCAAGGTCCTGGCATCAAGCCCCGCATCAGGCTCCCTGCTCCGCGGGAAGCCTGCTTCTCCCTCTCCCACTCCCCCTGCTTGTGTTCCTGCTCTATCTCTCTCTGTCAAATAAATAAATAAAATCTTTAAAATATATATATATATAATAGCCATTTTTGACACTAGGAGATTAATTTGTATCTAACATTTATATACAAAAAACCAATATTACCATGAATGCAAAGATTATTAATAAAGGTTGTCTGCAGTTCATATTGCCCCAAATTATGTTCCTATAGAACTTCTCTTAAACATATTAATTTAAAAAATTGACAAATGGAAGAGTTAAAACTTAATTAGTAAATAAAAAGTTAGAATTCTATGTCATGAAGAAACCAGGGTACACTTTGTTCTTGTTTTTAAATGAATTAAAATAATGTTTTAAACATAACGAAAAGCGACTTAAATACTTTGTAAAATATGATAACACAGTCCAAGTATAAACTAATGCTTTCTTTCTTGAAGTATATGTAACCATGTTTCTTAGGTAGATTATTTTCTTTACTAAGGCTACCAAATATTTACATAAGTATTTTCAAAGAGGGCATAAATTGAAATTTTAAAAATACATGAAAAACTTAAAACTTGCCTTCAACTTGACTCAGGTTTAATGGTTTAATTGTTAGATAAACCATGGATCTCTGAGCTATTTGCATCCTATATTGATGACTAATGATTTCACCATCTTCTTCTAAGAAAAAGCAACCTTTTGATTGTACACATTGCCACTCCTGAAATGAAGGAAAAAATTTTTTTTCAAACACTTATTAAATGTTTCCAGCATGCAGAGTAATAAAGAGAAACCTGAGGAGGATATAAAAGAAATGTCAAATAGAGCACTGACCTCCAGGAATTTGCGACATCATTAAGAGGTAAAACAAACAAACAAACAAACAAACAAACAAAAAACCGGCCTAACACAATTCAATTATAGTACATGGTTAGAACAAGAAAATAATCACATGTGCAAAATAATAACTCTAGTTCCTAAAATAATGCCTGGCACATTGTAGGTATTCAACAGTGTCTGACTGAGGGGGGGGGGTTGCATCGATATAAACTGAGAGGGCAATCTATGAACCGTATCTTGAAGGATTAGCAGAATTTAGATAATGAAGTAAGAAAGAATTTAAAAAGAAGTAAGAAAAATGAAGTTCATGAGAGTGGGAGAAGTACTGAAACAGAGTAATAAAATAAATAATAAATAAATAAATAAATAAAAATGCTGCTACAGGGGCACCTGGGTGGCTCGGTCGGTTGAGTGTCCAACTCTTGGTTTTGGCTCAGGTCATGATCTCATGGGTCCCAGGATCAAGGACCCTCCCCACCTCCCACCCTGAGTCAGGCTCCGCTCAGCGAAGTCTGCTTGAGGATTCATTCCCTCTGCCCCTCCCACCACTCATGTGCTCTCTCGCTCTCTCTCTCTCAAATAAATCTTTTTAAAAAATGCTGCCACAATAATTAGGGCAGGATTAGTGCTTGGAACATAGTAAAAATGACTAAGGGCCACTAAAACTGATGTTGAAAGGAAAAGTGATGACTTTGTATTTAAAAGTTAAAGTACATGACAACCAAAATAACCGTTTCAAGTCCAGGTAACTAAAAGAATACTGAATAAGTTTTACAGCTGCAACAAAATGCTCATAAACATCAGTTTTGAGAAAGACTTCTATACGATTAGTTCTGCTATTTCTGGTTAGCCAAATCCCTTCTGGTCGAAACTAATAGCTCCTGGATCTCTTAAGTTTTAAATAAAACTCGAAGATGACGCTATATGCAGGAAGTAAAAAAATTCTCCACTGAATATATCAGAAATTGTGCCATTGCCATAAATGTGTACAAAAATGCTCAATTTATCATTAGATTTGTCTACCTATAATGTATAACATATTTCTGTTCTATTCCTAATGACTTCCAAACATATTTACAAGGTTTTGAAATGACTTTATAAAAAAAGATTTTGGTTTTGTTTTTTTAAGATTTTATTTATTTGAGAGAGAGAGAAAGCTAGAGAGGGAACACAAGCACTGGGAGTGGGAGAGGGAGAAGCAGGCTCCCGGCTGAGCAGGGAGCCTGATGCGGGGCTCGATCCCAGGACCCTGGGATCATGACCTGAGCTGAAGGCAGACGCTTAACGACTGAGCCACCCAGGTGCCCCATAAAAAAGGATTTTGAAAAATTATCTGGATGATATTTAAATAATAAGCTCAAGGCTTTAATCATATTAAGAAAGCTACTGAAAAGGTATGCATTAGCTGTATACAATAATATAAAAAATACTAGTAATCCATTATAGAATTATCTACTATGGCACTAAAAAGGCGAGAACAAACATAATTTACACTGAGAATGATTTCTCACCCACTTTTTTTTAAAGGCTAAATAATCCTAGCATGTATTTATACATCATTTTTCCATTGTATAAATGGTAATTATTTTCATATTTTATGTTATTTTCATAGAACCAAAATAAATTTAAAATTAGAAATTTAGAAATAGGGGGAAAAAAATCTCCATAATTCTACCATCCTAGTTTGATTTCTATGTAATCCTTCCTAAGACTGGCCTTAGATAGAAACCTATTTTTTATATTCTAATTAACATTATTTTATGTTGTATCTTTTCTATTTAATGTTATATCCAAAATATTTTGCTACTGAAAAATAAGAACAAAGTTGGAGGACTTACATGTCCTGATTTAAAAAAAATAAAAATAAAAAATAAAAATAAATAAAAACTCACTTCAAAGCTACAGTAATCAAAACAGTGTGATAGTGGCATAAGGACAAATATATAGACCAATGGCATAGATAGATGGTCCAGAAATAAACTCTCACATACGTGATCAAGTAGTTTTCAACAAGGATGCTAAGACCACCTGGGTAGCTCATTCGGTTAAGCCCCCGACTCGTGGTTTTGGCTCAGGTCATGGTCTTGGGATCCTGAGATCTAGCCCGGTGTCAGGCTCCACACTTTGCTCAGAGTCTGCTTGTCCCTCTCCCTTCCCCTTACCTCCCCCTCACTTGCCCTCATGCATGCTCTGTCTCGAAAATAAATAAATAAAATCTTAAAAAAAAAGAAAAAAAGGATGCTAAGACCATTCAATGGGAGAAAGGACAATCTGGTCAACAAATGAAGCTGGGAAACCTGGATATCCAAGTGCAAAATAATTGATTTGAACTCCTTACACCATATATAAAAATTAACACAAAATGGATCAAAGACCTAAATGTAAGTACTAAACTATAAAATTCTAAGAAGAAAACATAGGAGAAAAGCTTCATGACATTGGATTTGGCTATTTCTTGGATAGGACACCAAAAACACAGGCCAGAAAAAAATATATAGACAAAAGCTTGTCAGTTCCCCCCCAAATTAAACACAGAATTACTGTATGATCCAGCAATTCCATTTTTGGATATATATCAAACAGATATTTGTACACCCATCTTCATAGCAGCATTATTCACAATAGCCAAATGGTGAAAAGAATCCAAATGTCTACTGATGAATGAATGGATAAACAAAATGTGGAATATACATACAATGGAATATTTTCAGCCTTAAAAGGGAATAAAATTCTAACATATGCTGCACATGGATAAACCGTGAAGACATTATGCTAAGTGAAGTAAGCTAGACAAAGGACAAACATTTTATGATTCCACTTATATGAGGTACCTAGATTAGTTAAATTCAGAGACAGAAAGTAGAGCAGTATTTGCCAAGAGTAAAAAGTGGAGGAAGTGGGGAGTTACTGTTTAATGGGTAAAGAGATTCAGTTGGGGATGATGAAAAAGTTCTAAAGATGGATAGTGGTGATGGTTGCCCAACAATGTGAATGTACTTAATGCACATAACTATACACTTAAAAATGGTTAAAGTGGTAAATTTTATGTTATGTATATTTTGCCACAATGAAAAAGCCCATTTTGCTAAGCAATATTTAGTTTTTTCAATTTAACTGGATCTATAATTATCCATTGAGTTGGTATACCATTACTTACTTATTTCTAAAATGTTGAATATCTAAATCATTTCTAATTTCTCATCAGTATAAATAATAATAAAATGAAGACTACTTTATCTAAATGCTTTTCCTTTCATGAATAATATCCTTCAAAAGAACTCCCAGGCCAAAAGTATCCACACTTTTAAGGCTAATGACATGTGTTACCATATTGCTTTGTAAAACAGTGATCCAATTTTACAATACCACCAACAATGTATAATGTAGTAATTTTGCCACTACCATAACTTGGTCAGTAGTGTTATCATTCAAAAAATTGGGTGGTGGGGGGCGCATGGGTGTCTCATTCGGTTAAGCATTCAACTCTTGGTTTGGGCTCAGGTCATGATCTCAGGGTCCTGGGATGGAGCATGGCATAGGGCTGCGTGCTCAGTGGGGAGTCTGCTGGAGATTCTCTCTCCCTTTCCATCTCCTTCTACCCCTCCCCCAGCTCATGCTCTCTCTCTCTCAAATAAAAAATAAATAAATAGGGCGCCTGGGTGGCTCAGTTGGTTAAGCGACTGCCTTCGGCTCAGGTCATGATCCTGGAGTCCCTGGATCGAGTCCCGCATCGGGCTCCCTGCTCGGCAGGGAGCCTGCTTCTCCCTCTGACCCTCCCCCCTCTCATGTGCTCTGTCTCTCTCATTCTCTCTGTCTCAAATAAATAAATAAAATATTAAAAAAAAAAATAAATAAATAAAATAAATAAATAAATAAATAAATCTAAAAAAAAAAAAAACAAAACTGGGTGATGGTGGGAAACAAGGTGTGGGTACATAAAATATTCATTATAGTATTCCACATATTTTTGTATATGGTGTTGTATCAATTTTTGTGTCAATTTATATTTATGCAATAAAATGATATAATAATTAAAATGGTTTTTTAACAATTTCTGCATTAATTTGAACTTCTCTGATTACTAGCAAGGTTGGACTTTTCCCCATGTGTTTATTATTTTTGTCTCCTTTTGTGTGAACTGCCTATTCATCCTCTATTTTCATAGGTCTATCACAGACTTGATATTTTTGTTACATATTTTAATAAATTCTCTTGACTGTTTTAGATGTTGACTACCCTTTGTAAGCTTTGATGTATGTATTTTCTCTGTTTCTTTTACTTTGGTTTTGGTTACTTTTCAACTTATGTAAGTTTTCCATTTTTATATTCATCTTTTCTTTGGAGATTTCTTCTTAAACTGAATTTTAAGAAATTACCATTATTGCTGAACTACTACTTAAGCTTTCAGTCAGTCATTAATCACAAGCACTGTCACACCTTTGGGGTATAAAAGATATGTGTACTTTTAATTCTGATAAATTAAAATGTGACCTTAAATTATTGGAATTCATCTTTGTAAGTATATTGCCCATGACAGAAACAAGTCATTATATATATTTCAACAACATCCCTATGAGGCAATAGGGGTAGATATAAATTAGTCATTTTAATAAACAGAGAAATTAAGGTACCCAGAGGTTATACAGAATCTGAATTTTACAAGGAGTTTGTAGAAACATTAGGTCTATAGCCTAAGACTTTTGGATCAATGCTTCTACCATTAGATCATATTTCCAAAACAAAATATACTCTGGGTACCAAATTCAAAACTTTTATAACTCAATGAGGCTCAAACGGGGGCTTGAGCCAAAAGTTCAACTATTAATAATGAGTAAGAGTATATACAGATTTTCATTTAGCCTCCCTGTAAATCCCTTGGATGAGAATATATTAAGGACTAACAACAGATGCTGACATTACTTCAAAGCCAATTGGCCATGGTATAATCAACATGACCCTGGAAGATGACAATTGTTACAGAGAAGAAAGGAAAGATATACTCCCACAGTATTTAGACAAGTTACCATTTGAGACAGTTTGAATTAAGATTCTGACATCAAATGGAAAACATGTTTTCCTTTCAAATCAATTTTGACTATAGCATTATCAAATGGAATTGCATCTAAAGTATTTTATGAATATGTTTATAGTCACCCATATGGAATGGTAAGGGATACTAGTTTAGAATTATAAAATATTTAAGGCAGAAGAAGTCTAAAAAGCAATCCAGTCCAGACTTCTCTTTTGATTGATGAAAGTCTGAAAAATAAAGGAATGTACTTGTCACAATTCTCCTTGATTGCAGAACCAGAGCTGGACCTAGGTCTCCTTACTCTCTCTCCAAACTACCAGCTATATTCAAAATTCGGTTCTTTTTCACATTTAAATATCTGCCATGATTTTTTCAAAATCTGGCATTTAAAGAAAGCTCATGTTAAAAAGAAAAAGAAAGCTCATGTTTATGAAATTACTATAAAGTATGAGAAAGCATTATCATTTGGAATTACCCATATATTGGAATGTTAAGATAAACATAATCGGGGGCACCTGGGTGGCTCAGTTGGTTAAGCGTCTGCCTTTGGCTCAGGTCATGAGCCTGGGGTCCTGGGATCGAGCCCTGCATGGGGCTCCCTGCTCAGCGGAGAGTCTGCTTTCCCTCTACCCCCACCCTTCCCCCTGCTCATGCTCTCCCTCTCTCTCCTTCTCTCTCCCTCTCTCTCAAATAAATAAATAAAATCTTTTTAAAAAAGATAAAAATAATTATTTGGGTTCCTTATTGAAAAATGCAGACTTCAGTAGCTGGAAAATTTGTATTTAATCATGGGTGTTGCAGTCCCCTGCCCCACAGTTAATAAAGTGTTTAAACAAACTAAAAAATACAGGTGTACCTCGGCGATATTGCAGGTTTGGTTCCAGGCCACTGCAATAAAACGAATATCACAATAAAGCAAGTCATACAATATTTTTGGTTTCCCAGTGCATAGAAAAGTTAGCTATGTTTACACTATACTATCGTTTATTAAGTGTGCAATAGCATTATGTCTAAAAAACAATGTACATACCTTAATTAAAAGATACTTTATTGCTAAAAAATACTATCATTTAAACTTTCAGCAAGTCATAATCACTGATCATAGATAACCATAACAAGTATAATAATAATGAAAACTTTGAAATACTGAGAGAATTACCAAAATGTGACAAAGAGACACAAAGTGAGCAAATGCTGTTGAAAAAACGGCACCAATAGACTTGCTTGACAGAGGGTTGCCACAAACCTTCAATTAAAAAAAAATGCAGGGGTGCCTGACTGGCTCAGTCAGGGAGTGTGTAACTCTAAATCTTGGGGTCGTGAATTTGAGCCTCATGTTGGCTGTAGAGATTACTTAAATAAATGAATGAATAAAAACTTAAAAAGAATGCAATATCTGTGAGGCGCAATAAAGTGAATCACAATAAAACAAGGTGTGCCTATATTGCATTTTGCCTGGTACACTGGTAGTGAACATAGTATGTGACATTTGAGAAACTCAAAGATGGAAGAATTTTTCCATATGCTTATTGTACTTCTTAAGGGGCAGTGCTATGGGCTGACAGGAGATGCCTTTAGCTGGGGAGTGAGCTACGCATTATCACTGGAGGTCTTTCCTAAATTCCAGTTTTAGAAAAAGTACAGGAAGGGAATTTATAAGTTTCCTTGGAAAGACAACCAACCTAGATACTACAGTACATGGTTAATAAGGCTGGAAAATGATGGAAAAACAGCTATTATAAAACAGAAATAAGACAAATGCCACATTATATCAAACTTCAATGTAATAATCAGATTATTTTTAATACTAAATAATGACATTAGTAGGAGAATTTGTAGCTCTCCTGCTTAAAAGGAAGCATTCAAATTCTTTTTTTTTTTTTTAAGATTTTTATTTATTCATTTAACAGAGATAGAGAGCACAAGCAGGCAGAGCGGCAGACAGAGGGAGAGGGAGAAGCAGACTCCCCGCCGAGCAGGGAGCCCGATGCGGGGCTCGATCCCAGGACCCTGAGATCATGATCTGAGCCGAAGGCAGCCGCTTAACCGACTGAGACACTCAGGCGCCCCTGAAAGCATTCAAATTCTTAAGATCTGCCACAGTTACTGAAAACACAATGGTTCTTCAACCTAAATTTCTTTTAAAACAAACAGACTTTCAATCACACAAAGCTTTTCCTCTAGAACCTAGACTAAAATGTTACGAATTAAAAGAAAAAAGTACTGATAAAGTGGCTGGCTCATTCAAATAAATCAATTTGAAAGGATTATAGATTAAGTTGACAGTTTGAGTATTATGAGAAAAATGGAAGGAGGCTGAGTTTTTTAAAAACTTTTAGAATGACAGTGTAAGAAATTCTGTGATACAGTTTTTAACAATATAAAGCAGAAATAAAATAGTGGCTTGTAATTCTTACACAGGGCATAAGGTGGTGCTATATTCTACCAATTCAGGTAAATTCATATAAAAGGAAAAAACTGTTAATTCATTTGTCATATATATACAAATTTTACTTATTTTCATTCACAGTGTATAAGGAAATGATGAAAAGTACAAATTAAAAATAGTTGAGTTGAAAATTCTACTTATCAAAAGATTTAAATGTATCAGTAAAGTTACATTTTTCTTGGAACACTGTAGAGAATGTAATTTGTTTTGACATACAATTCTATATTGTTATTAAAGTTTTAGGTGAGGTAGAATTAATCTAAGCAGTAAATCTAGCATAGACTTAGAGGAATTTATATGGATTGCCATCTAATTGACAAGCTGAATCGATCATCATTTTGAAAATATGATGAACTTTTGCGACAAAATTGTTTGGAGTCCTCACAAAAATTTAGACAATCACTTCTACTTTAGAATGTTTATATTTGTATATATGTACATAAATGTTTATATTGTATATATGTTTGTATTGTATATATGTTTATATTTGTATTGTTATATACACAGACATATATAAAACAAACATGTTATACAACTATACCCAACATATGCATATGTTAT
Source organism: Phoca vitulina (assembly GCF_004348235.1). Taxonomy (NCBI): domain Eukaryota; kingdom Metazoa; phylum Chordata; class Mammalia; order Carnivora; family Phocidae; genus Phoca; species Phoca vitulina. Next base: position 50,218,446 of record NW_022589705.1, read on the forward strand.
ATAACATTTTGTTTTATACAATACATATACACATTTTTAAAACACATTCTAGGAGTCTGAATATAGGAAGTATTGCATCTCTAGAGTTTACAACTCATGGTTTGGGCTTTCTCAAATTCTAGTCATGACTGGCAATCAAAGCTATTCTTCTCTCAAAGAAAAATTCCTAACATTCCTTGCACATTACAAAACCTAAGCAAACAGGACTCAGGATTAAAAACAAATAGTGATAAAGTACCTACATGTGATCTATAGAAAGGGTCTTATTTTCCTCCTGTAATTCATGTCCTTTACCAATTGTGTGAATTTGTAGTTTAAAGTCTGATTTATGCATACCCCATTTCAACAATTTTCTAACTTCTGAAAAGAACTTGCTCTGTCCCAATTCCATATTTCTCCACTCCACATGAAATTGAGGTACAAAACTTGTTTAAAATAGGTTTAAAGTATTTGAAGAAAATTAATTTAACAGTTCTTCTAGTAACTTTTTCTATCAATCTCAATTAAAACAAATCACACTTATGCTAAGCAAAATAAATCAATAAGAGAAAGACAATTATAGAATTTCACTCATATGTGGAATTTAAGAAACAAAACAGAGAAGCATAGGGGAAGGGAGGGAAAAATAAAACAAGATGAAATCAGAGAGGGAGACAAACCATAAGAGACTCTTAATCATAGGAAACAAACTGAGGATTGCTGGGGTGGGGGACGGGGTGGGGGGATGGGGTAACTGGGTGACAGACATTAAGGAGGGCATGGGATGTAATGAGAACTGGTTGTTATGAAAACTGATGAATCACTGAACTCTACCTCTGAAACTAATAATACACTATATGTTAATTAATTGAATTTAAATTAAAAAAAATAAAAATTTAACTAAAAAAATAAATCACACAATAACTATATTTATAACAAGTACTTCTCAGAGTATTTATAAAACTTCTGAAATTTATTTTAAAAATTCAAAGTAAAATGCAAACAACTGAATCCTGCTGAATAACAGAATCTTTAAAATTCACAGATTTTTTTTTTAGAAAAATCATTTCAGCTCATCTAAGAAATATCAGAGAGTAAACAATAGTGGGCAGTATCAGGATCAGAAAGAGGATACAAAAGGTCAGGTAAGGGGCTTGTGGATGGCTCAGTTGGTTAAGCATCTGCCTTAGGGTCAGGGCATGATCCCAGAGTCCTGGGATCGAGCCCCACATCGGGCTCCCCGCTTAGCAGGGAGCCTGCTTCTCCCTCTCCTGTTCCCCCTGCCTGTGCTCTCTCTCTCTCTCTGTGTCAAATAAATAAAATCTTTAAAAAATAAAAAGTCAGGTAAATAATATGAAGACTACGAAGTATTTCCAAAACACATTAATTTTATATGAAAGTCACAGATTTTAAAAGTTGACAGTATGCCATCTTTTTTTTTTTTTTAAGATTTTATGTATTGATTTGAGAGAGAGTCAGGGGCAGAGACAGAGGGAGAGGGACAAGCAGAATCCCTGATAAGCAGGGAGCCTGACACAGGGCTCAATCCCAGGACCCCAGGATCATGCAAGACCTGAGCCAAAGGCAACGCTTAACCAACTGAGCCACCCAGGTGCCCCAGTAGCATAAGTTCTTAAACTATACTTTCATCATGTTATTCCCATATAAATACCTAGAGTCATTTCTTAGTTCTAGAATATTAATAACAGTATTATTTATTAAAGTGATTACTATGTTCCTGGCACTGTGCTAAATGTTTAATACATGTGAGATGATTTAAATCTTTCAAAAACACACTAACTATAATTATTTTAAATTTATAGATAAGGAAACTGAGATTCAGAAGAGCTGCTGACTAACTTACCAGTGACAAAGCTAAAATTCAAGGATAGGCCTATCTCTATTCAAAGCTCTTTTTTTTTTTTTTAAGATTTTATTTATTTATTTGACACAGAGAGAGATAGCAAGAACAGGAACACAAGCAGGGGGAGTGGGAGAGGGAGAAGCAGGCTTCCCGTCGAGCAGGGAGCCCGATGTGGGACTCGATCCCAGGACCCTGGGATCATGACCCGAGCTGAAGGCAGACGCGTAACGACTGAGCCACCCGGGCGCCCTCTATTCAAAGCTCTTAATCAGTACCTAAACCAGTGCTTGGCACAGAGTTACCACTCAATAAATATTTGTTGAATAAATGAGTGAATAAATGAAATACTATGCTGTACTACCTTGGTATATTAATAGTCGAGTACATTTTTTTATTTTTTAATATAATACCCATATTTTATACTAAGCAAAATAGCTGGCATATATTACCTTTTTAATAAATATTTTTTGAGTTAAACTACATTAAGAAATTGTATTAGTAAGGGCCCAATTAACAGGAGCATGACACTGAGAAAAAGTCTTATTATGGTTTTAATATAATCCATATTAATATTTCTCTATACTGGTTAAAATTATTAATTTATAGTTTTGAGTTAGGTAAACCACAATTATTTAATAAGTTAATTTTATGAACATTTAATTTAGTTGCAAAATACAGGAATCTTCCATTGGTGGAAAATAATATTGATGGAGCACTAAATATTGTGTGTGAACATGTTGGACATGCACATCAAATTGCTTAGGGTGTAGAGATTCCTAAACAGTCTGAACAAAATTCCTTGGAGATAATGTTTTAAAATTTTAATATAGAACAAATGTCACTCTCTAGCAATTTAAAGATATAAGGGACTTCAGAGTTCAATAACAAATACAGAGTTGTTATTTGAAACAAAAATTTAGCCCTTGAGAACAATCAGTTCAGTTTTCTAACAGCAGTTATAGTATGTGGTCATAACCATTTTTCCCCCTTTTACAGAGGTCTCTAGGTACACATTTTTAATGTATCCTAGCAGTTTCCAGTTAATGTTTTATATTTCTGTAGCTATTATTTTCTGTTGAAAGAAAACTAGTAAAGGTTGAGTCTAAAAAGGGAAAACAAAGGAAGAAGATCAATATTAACACTCCACAAATATTGACTTAGCAGAGTGACTTTGTTGTCTTTCTCTCATAGGAACTGATATTGAATGAATGATTTATTTATAAGAAATATCTATGGAAAATATTTGTTAAACAAAATTAAAAAATTGCTTGCAAAGTACATATTCAGATAATCAATTCAAGTTCAAAGACTGAAAAGTCATCACTTTCAAACTAAAGACTTTTTAATACTATTCTTATCCATCATTTTTAGTTTAAAATTATTAAAACTGAAATGCAGTAATACAAAGAAAAATATCAGAAAATTACTTCACAAACTTTACTGGTTCTCTGTACAGACACCGAATAGTTATTTATAAACTTAATGTCAAATATTTTTCAGAAAAAGTCTTACCTATTAATTTAAAATACTATACCTTTGGGGCACCTGGGTGGCTTAGTTGGCTAAGTGTCTGACTTCGGCACAGGTCATGATCTCAGGGTCCTGGGATCCAGCCCCACGTCATAAGGCTCTCCACTCGGCAGTGAGTCGGCTTGTCCCTCTGCCCCTCCCCCTCGTTCATGCTCTCTCTCAAATAAATAAATAAAATCTTAAAAAATAAATAATATAAAATACAATACCTTTATTGAGTTTGGCTCAGTTAACTTTGAGTTTCGGTTACTATTAGCACCCATGGTAATTGTGAAAGAAACAGATGTTTTGAACTTTCTAGTTGCTGCCAGTAAAGAACTGCTGGTATCACCTGTAACAAGTAAGAGTTATTTGGTCTCACATTATGACAAGTTGTCGATACTAAGTCTGTTTCTAAATACAGTGTAGTATAAAAGGCATGTGTATTAATTTCTTTCTTTTTGTTCTTCCTATTGAAATAAAGTCAGAAGTTTCATATTTATCAGGCTTTAATGGTCCCTAATATATGGGCTACTAATAAGATTCTATATTTCAATATGTCACTCTTTACCCTGAAATTTTAGTTTTAACAAAATATAATGAGCATAGCCAAGTCAAGTTCCATAATAAAATTTTTACTTCAATAGATTTTTACAGCTGAGAGTCTAGAAACAGTAGCTAACAAAAGTTGGATTCTCATTTATCATTGATAAGCTAAGATAGAAGAAAAATTTATCTGAATATGATCCTTCATTCTTGATCAAGAAATCTTTAGTGTCAAAAGTAAATACCTTTATTTGAGAATGTTTCCTCATCAGTTTTTCTTATGATTCTAGGTGATGGTTTCGGTACTGGTGATGGGTCCCTTTCAGGGGATCCTTCAGTGTGGCTTCCAAACTGTTGGTGCCTCAGTTTACTGTCAACCTCCAGTTTTTCTACAGTAGTTTTGAGACATTGCTCAATGGCTGTCACATATAATTTACAAAACTATAGGAAATAAAAAAAATAGTCCAGTGGGTAAGACATTCAATCATACATTTGGGAGGAGGCAAATGCACATTAGTAGGCAAGGGATAGACTGATAGATGGAATATATTTCCTATTGAACTAGGTTACTCATTTTATTTTCTTGAAATCAGATTGACCACCCTCAAGTGACCTAATGAAATGCAGCCATGATTCAATGAGGAGGTCATATTCTGAGAGAAAATAAAATGTTACACAAAGAGAGGTGATTTATTATTTTTTTATAAGACGTGTAGACTTGAGTTTGTTCTAAATAATTTTTAAGATTCTTCCATCCCAGAAAAGGTGTATTCCTGAGGAGAGTCTCTGTGTTTGAGTGTCTGTGTGTGTGAGCACATGCATGTATTTTACCTTTATTATTTCTAATGTAGTTATCAGATTACAATACTCTTCAGATTAAATTTCAAGTACGATTTGTACACAACATATTAAGTATATCACTGACAATATTAAAAAGATATGCTCTTTTAAAAATTCTTCTCTTACACAGTATACAAATTTACATTAACATCATCTTATGTACCTTGATGTAGTCAAATTTGCCATCAGCATTTACATCTGCCAAACTTATTACGGCATTTACTTCTTCTCGAGTCATCTTCTCACCTCTCTGAAAAAACAAGATTTATTTATTTTTTTTTAAAGATTTTATTTATTTATTTGACAGAGAGAGACATAGCGAGAGAGGGAACACAAGCAGGGGGAGTGGGAGAAGGAGAAGCAGGCCTCCCGCTGAGCAGGGAGCCCGATGCGGGGCTCGATCCCAGGACCCTGGGATCATGACCTGAGCTTAACGACTGAGCCACCCAGGCGCCCTAAAACAAGATTTATTTTAAAGCAACATGACTATCACTTTGTCATGCAGGGGAAAGGGGAGAGTGGAAATTCACTTTAATCTTTTCTACAAGTCAGTTTGAATATATGGTTTCATTATAAATCTTAGAATGAGTATTATGTCAAGCAAGAATAAAACTTACATAAAATAAAATTTCACAATTTTATTAAATTTCATAAAAGTATGAACTTCAGTTTATTAAATTTCAACAATATATATCATCAATCCAGTAATAATGCTACTACTGAATTTACAGTAATTACAATTTCTCACAGTATACCAAGAATCAGAATGGATTCCCAATCCCACTTATACTATGTTTCCCTTTCACTTATCACATATGAATCTATTCCTGAATTACAAAAAGTTCTGGGTAGCAAATAATTGCAAAGGAACACAAGGGGATTGCAACATGGGTTCAATTTTATACTTTATGTTTTATTTACAGAGCACCTTTCATCCAGAAGGATCCTTAAGTACTTTATAAACAACATATATGTGATTCATTTCACCTGCCAATGAAATAGTTATTTTTAATGTGGCCTTAGTAGCCAAAGCTAGAATTCCAAAAGTTTTATTAGCAATGTATATTATAAAACTATTTCACAAATCTTACCTTTGTTAGAAGTTTATAAAGGTCAGTGTGTAAAATAGAGCCATCGTCATTTACATCTAATTGCTTAAATGATTTTAGTAGTTCTGCTTTTGAAGTAGGTTTTTCCTTTCTTAAAATTATGCAAAAATCATCAAAATTCAGTTTGGCAGTTTGAGGAGTCCAATACTTATTAATGGTCTTTTGGGATGGATTTCTTCCTGCATGCTGTAGAGCTGCCCAATAAAACAAGTGTTATTTGTTAGAGTAACATTTGGAATTGGTATCTAAGGGTATTTTTTCTTTCAATCATTATACATTACAATATTACACAAAAATACACACACACCTTTGGGGTTGATAATCTAGTGATATCAATGTATGCCTGACTTTCAAAAATGAGAAAATATATGTGTTACCAGCTACGGATTCTTGATCTATTAATGTCAGAATTAAATATTTTTCCTATTCTGACAGTTGGTTCTCAACCTACATTGTTTAACTGATAACATATGATTTACTTTGTAAAAGTGCCTGGAAAAAAAAAAAGATTAAAAACAACCATCCACTTAATTGTTTTGAGGACCTAAGAATAACCACAAAAAGTATTCTGGCCCAACAAATAACTTAATGAAATGAGGAAATCATTAATCTGAGAAAATTACTGTCAATAAGGCATGATATCTAAAATGTTCATCATTGTTAGATATTAATCATGAATATTAATCATTAATTCAAGAATATTAATCATGTCACAAATACCAAATATATGCACAAAATTTATCTATTTGCAGTTATAGACTTGCTAAAAATCAAGAATCTCAACATAGTTTGAGAGAAGACTATTATGGAGATGCAATGGTTGAATTACTCTTAATTTTTAACCAGAATCTTTAAAAAGAGTCCTACAACCAGTTATTCGTGAGACATTCTTATTTTAAAAGGCATGTCCTTATTTTCTATGAGAGGCAACAAATTACAATGTGAGAAAGGCTTTGTATTTGTGTATATCATACACACTAAAATATAATTGTTTTAAACAATTGTATTTTGTACTGTTTAAAAGAAGTAAACTGGTAATTTGAACTTAAACAAATCTCTACATATTAAGACTTAATACTATCTAAAATGAACCAGTGATAAGATTCCTAAGCACTGTAGATAGAATTAATAAAATTTTAAAGGTATAACTGTCCTTTGTGCTACCAACTTCTACTATAAAACCTTATATTGGGTATTTCTAACTATCTTAGGTGAGATTTCACGAGATCTGGGCATTGTCAATTAGCACTAAAAAATGATAATCTGGATAGTCCACAATATAATGAATAAGGACTAATATATACAAAACAATTTTTAAAAATATCCTCAAGGAAATAGAAACTAGAGCAGGATAATAAATACAGACATTTGTGAGTCCATTATATTGAACATTCATTGTGTATAAGCATAATACATGGTGGTTTGGTTTTTTTCAGAGATTCAAACTTCTTGGTTCCTAAATTTTATAATCGAAATAGGAAGTCCACACCTGAAGTGTAAAATTGCTACCTATGGTCATGATTTAAAGTTAGTAACATATTAGAAGTCCACAGACTAAGAGAAATGTTCCCATCCTCCAGATTATGACAGTGCAGCATACCTAGATAACTTAAACTTTGGCAGAGAAAAGGAAACAAAGACAATCATCTCGAGGTGACTTGTAGAGCTAACAGGAGTTGCACCTAGAAAGCCTTTGTGGAAGTTTGTACCAGTGGAGACAATATAATTTTTTTTTACTTCCAAAGGCTAATTTTGGGTGTAGACAAAAGCCCTGATTACCATGGTGCCCTAGGAATGAACAAAAGATAAGTATTTTGCCTAGCATAAAAATGGACAATTCCATAATTCATCTATTAAGAGAATCAGGGAAAAGGTACATGTGTTTTAGGATTCCATCACCAGCCACCTTTTAAAAGGTAAGAACACAAGTAGGACCTAAATGAAGTTGTGATTTGAAGTCAAAAGTCCATGTGAAAGAAAATGCTGGGGTGCCTGGCTGGCTCAGTGGGTGGAGCATGTGACTCTTGATCTGGGGATCACGAGTTCAAGCCCCACGTTAGGGGTGGAGAGTACTCAAAAAAAAAAAAAAAAAAAAAAAAAGAAAGAGAGGCGCCTGGGTGGCTCAGTCAGTTAAGCCTCTGACTCTTGGTTTCAGCTCAGGTCATGATCTCATGGGTTGTGGGATGGAGCCCCATGTCGGCTCTGCACTCATCGGGGAGTCTGCATGAAGATTCTTTCCTTCTGCCCCACCCCCACTTGTGCGCTCTGTCTCGCTCTCTAAAATAAATAAAGAACTCTTTAAAAAAAAGGAAAATGCTATTTTCTGTACAGCTTTGGGAAAATGAGTGTGTAACTCTTTCCCAAATGGCAGGTCAGCATATACTTGGTGCTGTCTTCAATAACAAAATGGTTTTCGGGGCACCTGGGTGGCTCAGTGGGTTAAGCTCCAACTATTGATTTCAGCTCAGGTCATGATCTCAGGGTTGTGAGATCAAGCCCCACACTGGGCTCTGCAGTAGGCATGGAGCCTGCTTAAGATTCTCTCCCTTTCCCTCTGCCCCTCCCCCCTCTAAAAAAACAAAATACCTTTTTTTAATGAACTATTAATTACAAAACAACTTTCTTAGAATAAAATTATGCCTAAACATGTACTCAGTAAGCACACATTCTCGTATCTAAGAAACAGGTATAACTTAGTAATTACTAATCTAACTAAATTTGTAATTTTAGAATTAGTTGGGAGTCCATTATTATGTCTAATAACAGTAAAAACTTGTAACTGTAAATGCTTAAACGTTTACATGAAAATACTGATCTTTTGCCAGAGTTTACTTTAAGCTTTGACGTGAGTCTATAATACCTGTATTATTTATAAGTTGGAAAAAAAAGGAACTCTAAAACTCTGATAATGTTACTGTTCTGTCCAACCTTGAAATGGAATGTCAAAGCACATGTTATATGCATAAATGGCAGAAAGATATAGATGAAAGATATAGTAATAAGAAAGATATCACTTGTTTACCCTACTTTTTAAAAATCTACATTACCTGAACTCAATCATTATAATGTTACAAAGAGAATTCCACCATAAAACCAAAAGTGTATATAACACTGAAGAGACAAACACTGAATTATCCAGAATATTGTCTAAGACTGGTAGCACCTTAGTAATATATACTTATTGATTCACAAATTAAATGCCATAATAACGAAATACAGGTTAAACTTTTAAACAGGAGATTCATGATCTCAGACTACTTTCAAAAGAATAAAAACTAAAATTACAGTTTATAATAAAATATAAATTTAATGTTTGTATCGTTTATAATAAAATATTTTAATCTTTTCAATGTTCATATTTCAAATATGGATTTCCTCAAATAGAGATCTTATTGGATACAGACCCAAGACATTACTTCAAAAATATGTCAGAGTTTTTCTTTAAGGAAACCGCTTCTAAATTTGGCAAAATAACTCAGTTTCTCTATTCATAAAGTTATTAGCCTTGATGAAATTGACATGAGTATTCAGTGTTATCTGGTATTGTTTACCACTTTTTCAAGAGTAAAGACCTCCAAGTCATTTGATATACCTGGCAAGGACAAAATTCACTGGTTTGAGGGATATTTACAACCAGAGAAATTTTAGATATGACAATGGAGAGAAGCAAAAAAAAGACCAACTTGGGGTGCCTGGGTGGCTCAGTCATTAAGCGTCTGCCTTAGGCTCAGGTCATGATCCCAGGGTCCTGGGATCGAGCCCCGCATCAGGCTCCCTGCTAGGCGGGAAGCCTGCTTCTCCCTCTCCCACTCCCCCTGCTTGTATTCCCTCTCTTGCTGTGTCTCTCTCTGTCAAATAAATAAAATCTTTAAAAAAAAAAAAATAAAGACCAACTCCTACCCCCAGCAAAAACAAACAAAAAAACAAAAACAGCACTTCTAAAATTTTACTTATCTCCTAATATTTCTCTTTTACAATCATTCAACCTGTTTTTATATATTCTTTACATTTTCCCCATTATAGGTCAAATTCAGGCTAGTGATTCAGATGTCAAGTGTTTTAAATTCTACTACTATAGAATCTTATAAATCTTATATAAATAAATATATATATCCATATAGAATCTTACATAAATCTTAAAGTACCAAGTAAGAATTGTTTAAAAAATATTTCTAAGCAAGTAATTGATGGAAGCTTTAAAAATACTAATCTAATCTGTATAAACACTGAATGTTTTATTTTGAAGCTACATAGAATATATAAATATATAAAATGGCACAATAGCATAATGTAGTTCCATTGCTCAAGCTTCCCTAAGAAACTGGGATGATTCAACAATGTAATTCTTATTCCTGTCTTTCTGATCCATTAACTTTCAACAAATAAGGCAAAATACGTATATTTTAAAGAAAAATTTACCCAAGTAAAGTTGTTCTTTAGAAATAATGTTTTCTAAGCTGCTTTTAAAAACAGTTAAGTAGGCAGCTCTACAATTCATATAAAATGTCTCTTCCTCAGTTAGTGGAAATTTCTTTGTTCGAGGACTCTCTGAAAGCGCTGACTTCTGACTGGAGAAAGTTGCATCTCTTCCTGGACTGATGGCCATTCTATTAGAAAATAATTTAAAAATTTTAATCAATGTTAATCCCCTAAAATGCAAATGTCACTTTGCCTTTCAAATGGGGGGAAGAGGAATCAAAGCATTACAGTTTTCATATATGGGGAAAAAAGACAAATATAATATGCATATGGTGTTATTATTACATATATATATGTGCATATTATTACATATATATATGTGCATATTTCAAAATCAACTATATGAGACAAAATACATATAGAAAATACATATATATGAGAAAGCCAAAAGAATAAAGCCAAAGCAAAGATGTAATATAAAAACAAAATAAGTATCATAGAGGAAAGGAAAAGCACACAACAATACTCTCAAAATAAGAGGACAGTAAGTTGGGGCACCTGGGTGGCTCAGTCGATTAGGTGTCTACCTTCGGCTCAGGTCATGATCCCAGGGTCCTGAGATAGAGTCCCACATCGGCCTCCCTGCTCAGCGGGGAGTCTGCCTCTCTCTCTGCCCTTCCCCCCCCACTTGTGCTCACGCTCTCTCTCCTGTGCTCTCTCTCTCTCTCAAATAAATAAAATCTTTTAAAAAAAGAGGACAGTAAGTTAAGTCTTCATAGGGTTGTCATGAGGATTAAATATGTTAATACACGTGAAACATACAGAACAATGCCTTGCAGTAATAAGTGCTAAATAAACTTTGAAAGAGTGAAACTCCACAACAATGAGAATTTGGATGTAATGTGATTGGCAGTTGGCAACCATCACCTCAGCAGGAGCAACAAGGTCACTTCACCAACATCTCAATAATGCTGGCCAACATTTTGAATGACTGAATTTTTTGGATCCTATTTAAAGCATTATTGTGAGATTTTACTGCATTCATTACTAATAATGTTGTGAGGTTATATAGTACCTCAGCTCATAAGCCTTAAAGAACTAACGTACATCTTAATTTATCCTTATTACAGTGGTCAGGTATTTTTTGTCCCTTTTACAGATAAGGAAATTGAGGGACAGAGATGTCACCCAGCTAGCAGTAACAAGAGGCAGTAAATTTTGATAACAGTTTCTTCTTTATTAATGTGAATGAAGGCTTCTTGTACAATAGTTACTATGAGGCACTAAATTGTGCTGGTGGTCTAACAGCTTCCAACATTATTTTACCCAGCTTTGACTTCTAAAAATACATTCCAACCTAATAAATTGAATATTTCAAGTTCAACAATAAGACGACACAGGTAGGGTCCCCTTCAGGACTCATTGGATTCTTACTCAGGAGGCCTAAATCACTTGCACCTTCTTGAATTATATAGGTCTTTTACACTTGGGAAAGAAAGATAATAATCGCTTATCATGGATGAAGTACCCTATTTATAATACACAGACTGCCTGCCTGACACTTTCATATTACACCAGATTTAGAAGGACCCCATAGGGATGTGGTGTCACAGTCTGGTTACTGCGAATTGATATCACTATAATTAAGCATCAGTTTTAAACACATATGCGTGCACGCATCTCCTCACAAATGTGGGGGGAAAAAACTGTTCCGATAAGAAAGGAAGAATGAATGTTCATTTTGCAGCAAGCAATTTTTAAATTTAAGTATTTTGGGGGGGGGGGGGGGGATCGTCCTCGAATACTCTTTCCAAATAAGGTGACTACCTCACGTGGAAATCCCACAGTAGAAATGTTCCAGAATTCTATTCTTTCCCTTTTTGTGACGAGAGACCAAACGGAAGCTTAAATAAATATACAACTGCACCCCTCAGGCTTGGAAACCGCCTTCACTTAAAACTCCAGCCCGAGACCAAGACAGGGGCCTACAGAGCACACTGTAGCAAACGGCTCCATAAATAACCCGCCACACAATGGCAAGAAAAATAAACTGTTAACAAGCGCCTAAGGCTTACTGAAGGGCCAAGGGAAACACAGCCGCCCAGTCCCCGGCCCTACACGCTGAAATACGTTCACAGCTGATCTCGGGCAACCTCTCTCTGTTTTTTGATTTCTCTACGACGCAGATGCGGTTTTATGTACACTTTAGGTACACACGGACCCAGCGTTGGCATGGCAAGAGAAGTAAAAGAAGCAGGTGAGAGGGAAGGAAGCCGGACAGCGAGGCAGGGCGCGGCGCAGACACAGAGACAGCCAGCTGTTTGCTACCTAATTCCAGCTCACACGCGAGGAAGCGCAGCCAATTCTCTCCACGGATTCCGTGATCCTGTCGCCGCAGCCCAACCGACCTCGGCCTTTCCTTTAATTACCATGGCAACTGCGCCTCTCCGCCACCGGAAATAAGATTCAGAGCACCTCCCCAAACAGTCCGGGTAGAAATCTAGGGAGGTGAATCCGGAGAGGACAGATACGGCTGTGCAGCTCGTCTGTCGGGGTCTGGAATGGCCAGAGTGAAGAGACGGTCCTGTGGTGCGCTGGCAGGGACGAGGATGAGGTCCTAGGTCCTTAGTTAGAGTCTCGTCTCCTCTCCCCCTTACACTCGGATCCCTTGGAGGGGGGAAGGTGTTTCCAGCGGGCCACCTTGCGTGTGACACCGCGTCTGGCGTCCGCAGGCCCGCGCTTTTCAGACTGCGGCGTCGCCCTCCGAAGGTTCTCTGCTTTAGGAAGAGGTGGCCCAGTTCCTTTTATCCCGCGGTGGTGCGTTCCTGAGTGTCGAAATGCCGTAGGTATCCACCCTCCCCCACCCCATTGCTGTTTCTTGGGTCCCTTTGTGAACAATAAGAGTAGATATTAAGTTGTCCTTAAAAATAAAATCCTGTTATTTTACTAGCAAAAATGGGTTTATTCTGGAATAACAAAGCATTTCAATTCGCTGCGTGCAAGCTATGGCTAAACCATAGGTAAGTTCAACAAAGGAGAGAATGATTTTATGGAGAAGAAGGAAGAAGTTGGGAGGGATTATTTTGACCCAAAGTCCGTGGGAGAACAGTCAGTTCAGGTTCAAGGTGACGGTTTCTCCTTGGCTGAGTTGCAGGAGTGGTCTGTATTTTGTAGGAGGTGCAGTGTACATCTTTCCCTATTGGGACCTGTAATCAATGGTTCTTTCCTATTGAAACTCTTCTGTTGGGGTCTGTAATTGATAGTTCTTCCTATAATTGACGTTCAGTGGTATGAGATCCCCTTTTAGCCTCCCCTTCTATCATTCTTCTCCACTTTAATGAAGTTTCCCCTTTATTATTTTTCACATTTCCTCCTTTTGGTCAAGATCTTTCTCCAAAAGCGTTGCTGATTAAGAGTCAGGTCTTCTTAATTCAGTGACCTTTTGTCCCTTAGTGCCAGGAAGGTTATTTCCTGGGTGTTATGTCCCACTTTGGAGGGAAATTGTACAAATTGGAAACCTATTGAGGTCAAATTTGAGTAACGAGGCATAGCAAGGAGAACTTTCAGGCATTTCCCCATCTATAGTCCGTATTTATCAAGATTGTAAGCGTTGGAGATCGTCTTACTGAGTACATCATTTTTAAAAAGATTTCACAGGCAACAAGTACACAATTGAAAGTAACATGACAATTCCAAATTGTGTGATGGTTCTAAACCAGGATCCTAGATCTGAAAGTAGCCAACTAAAAATACTGGCACTTATTCCAGCTTAAGGGAGAAAAGTTCCCCCCGCTGAGGCAAACAGAGTCGTGTATGCTTCCTACTTAAAATGGTCATGAAAGCAGAATGGTGATTACTGCAAGAGCACACTGAAAGAATTATCTTGTGCATTTGAGAAGATACAGTGTAGGTATAAACATGAAGCAATAGCTGGTGAACTTTTTGCAAAACAGCAAAACTTCAAAGACCTTTTAAAAAGTATTGTTATCTCAAAAGAACTGTTGGAACCAAGTGTGTTAATAATAGGGTAAAGTTGAAAATTCAGAAACCATGAATTTTGGATAAGAATCCAGAGTTAGTTAATACTCTAGATGAAAAAGAGAGACTTCTGTAATTCCTGAACCTTCTAACAGGCCTGGTCCAGACATCTTGGGAAGTCTGTGTCATCAGATGTTGTCTGCCTCAATTCCAGGAAATCTTTCTGGTCCAGTCAGTGTTTGATGGCTTTCTTTAGATGTGTCACATGAATCCAAGAGTCCGTTCCTTGAGGTTTGGCACACAACGGTTGGCTAACAGTCCCTGAGAGGGGGCTTTCCAGCAAGGTTGAAGAGAGTCTTTCAGGAGGTGCTTTTTTGTCTTTTTTTTTTTTTTCCCAATAGATGAAATCTCCAAGTTGCAAGATGTGGTGCTTAAAGTTTTTGTCTACTGAAAAGATTGCTCTACCAAAGCATAGTTAGTTTTGATAGAAGCAGTTAGGCCTTTATAATATTGAAGTATAATCTCCTTTTATCAACTGTGGGTCAAAGGAATCAGGAGCCAAGTGCATTGGATGTCCTGTTACTGTCTCAAAGGGTGAAAGTCTGTGAGTTCGCAAGGGAAGGGGTCTGATATTTAGAAAGAACAAAGGCATTGCTTTAGGCCAAGATACTTGGAGGGTCTTTACAAATTTTGCCAATTGAGTCTTAATGGTGTCAGTAGTGTGTTCGACTAACCCTGAGGATTGATGATGGTATGCACAATAAAAGTGTTGTAAAACTAGCCAAACAGCACAGACTTGTTAAAGCACCTAACTGGTAAAATGGGTTCCCCAATCACTGAAGTTCAAGAGGGGTTCCCCAGGTAGGGATAATTTTTTTCTAACAGAATTTTTGCCACAGAAGAGGCAGTGGCCAGTCTACAAAGGAAAACTTTAGTCCAGTGAGGAAACATACAAACCATAACTAAAGCATATTTAATCCATTAGATGGGGAAGCTATATGAAATCCATTTGTGAAAACTGAATGGCCTTTGAGGTAATTTAAGTGTTGGAGAGCTGTGCAGACAGGTTTCCCTGCATTGTGTTTTGGACAGGTGAGACAAGTGAGGTGGGCACTTTTTGTGACCTCATTAATATTTCCTCACCAATGTGGGTTTATGAACACTATCATTTTGTTA
Organism: Phoca vitulina; assembly: GCF_004348235.1. Classification (NCBI taxonomy): domain Eukaryota; kingdom Metazoa; phylum Chordata; class Mammalia; order Carnivora; family Phocidae; genus Phoca; species Phoca vitulina. The sequence continues at coordinate 50,233,866 of NW_022589705.1, forward strand.
GTAGACCAATGGTTTAGTGCATGTACAGTGGTAAGTAGTGGGAATTTTAGAATTTCTGGTAGGGCCAGATTGTTAATTGGTCCAAGTCAGTTTTTTCTTTTTATCAAATGAACAATTATTAGATTTCCAATTTTTTCTCCTATTCTAGGGCCCATTGTTAGACGTTTCTGGTCAATTTTTTGACCTTGAGAGCAGCATTTTTGGCAGAAATATCAGCAAGGTGGTTTCCTTTGGCCTCCAGGGAGTCAAGTTTAGAATGCTGGGGACCTTAACAGCCAGAGCAGGCAGCAAAAGTATGGCATCAAATAAATTCTAGACATAGGAACCATTTTTAACTTTATCCCCATTGGGGTAAGGAAGCCTCATTGTTTCCATAACGTACCAAAGTCTTGAGCTACCCTAAAGGCATACTGGCTATTGGTATAAGTGTTTGTGGTTCTACCCTTGGCTAAGGTACAAGCTTGAGTAAGGGTGTAACTCAGATTGTTGGGCCAAAGTAGCCAGAGGGAAAGGTGCTACCTCAGTGACTTCAAAGGAGTTGCATGTGGTACTTACCATGTGGTATGTATATGGTATACCATTTTCATCCTTTACATAAGAACCATCAGTAAACCATGTAAAATCTGTATTGGTTAGAGGAGTTTCCTGTAAATTGTTACAGGGAGTCAAAAGGTGATCTGTCAGCGTTCCCCGTTGGGAATTAGAAGGACATTGGAAAGTCTGGCTTAAAGGGCTCAAGGCACCTGGAGCACTTAAGTTTGTAACAGTCTTTTTTCCAGTGTCCTGGCCCTTTGCAATAATAGCAGAAACTAGTGGGGAAGGAGGGTTGTTTGTTTTGTTTAGGGGCTTTCATTTGCTGGAGTTGACAATTGAGAATTTTAGACGTCTTTGTTTTAAATTACTCATCTAGGGTGTGGGTGAGCTGGTTTGCCAGGTTAACTAAATCTGGAAGGGACATGGTTTCCCATTCTATCCTCATCCCTTTAACTAAAAGAGAAAGATTCTAGTTTAGTCCATTAATAAACATAGAGTTAAATGCTACCTGGGTAGATTGACCAAGTTATTTAAACTTACCAACCTGGTTTCTCATATTTCTATTAGTTAGCCCTCATGCTTGTGTGAGGACCAGGCCAAACACTGGATGAAACTAGCCCAGTGGGGACACCCTAAAAGGGATTTAGAGAAACAGACACCAATCTTTGGCAAGATGCTAGAACAATCTCTGGAAATCTCCACCAAGCAATTATAGTAGCTTTTCCTAAGCCTGCTAATTGGAACAAAATTCAGGCTTGCACACAAAAGCCTGACAAACATGTACATAACTGTTAAACTCAACACCAAACAGTCTTTTTTTTAACTTTTTTTTTATTATGTTCTATTAATCACCATACATTACATCATTAGTTTTTGATGTAGTGTTCCATGATTCATTGTTTGCTTATAACACCCAGTGCTCCATGCAAACAGTCTTTTAAGAAAATTTTGGTCTTCTTCTAGATGTTGAATTCTTCAGCAAACCCATTGGTGTCCTCAGTCACTTTAGGAAACTTTACAGCTTATAATTTGGCCTTAGTCCAGAGAGCATAATAAATTTGAGGTTTATTAGGATCCTCAGAAGACTTAACTTTAAAGGGGCAGGTTTTAATAGGCTCAGGAGAGTAGGGAGTGGGGAAAGATTTGGAGGAAAAGGGAAATTTGGTGAAAGGATTAGCATGGGGGACAATAGGGGAGATGGTGATGGTGCCGAGAAAAATGGCACCAGAGGTAGAGACAGAACAGGATATCTGCCACATGTCCTGAGACAAAGAAGATGGAGAAGGCAGAAAAGAGGCTTCAGAAGCCCTTATTTCTTTCTTTCTTTGTTTACTTCAATTAGTCTAGAAATTGTATTTTGCAGAGAAGCAATTTTAGATTTCCAATAACTTTCGGAAGCTTCAAAATACTAATCAAAATAGGCATCCCATTCAGTTTTGACAATTCTAGACCCGTGGCTGTCCAATTTAGTTTTGAGAAAAGTTAAGTTTGGAGAGAGAGAAAGTTTCCCATAATGGCCATTGAAATTCTAAATTACTTTTGGTAAGTCATTTCATTTAAGGAAGGACCACAGTTTTTAAACATAAAACCAGCTGGGGTCCCAGAAGTGGGGGGGAGAAGTGGGGTACCCTCAAATCATTTTGATGACTAGGATCCCATTTCTTAAATATATATATATATATATATATATACATATATATATATACAATTTTTTTTTTTTAGCAAAAAAGAAAAATTCCTAAACAGCACAGTTTCAGCAGGAACAGCCTGGTTCCAAAATAGTAACTTTAAGTGAAGTAAAGACTCCAATGAAAAGGTAGAGAATATCAGACTAGATTTAAAATCTACACATAGATTTTACATATATATACATTTTAAGTTATATGTTTATATATAATTTTATAATTTATATACAACTTATATATGTAATGTATATATATTTAACATATATATATATATCCCAACTCATTTAATCCTCATAACGCTGATACTACCTAACCTGATATCAAAATATGGTAAAAGAATTATGAAAATATTGCTGACCAATATATTTCATGAACATGGACTCAAAAATCCTTAACAAAAGATTAGCAAATCTAGGGGCACCTGGGTAGCTTGGTCGGTTAAGCCTTCTGCTCAGATCATGATCCTAGTATCCTGGGATTGAGCCCCTTGTCGGAATCCCTGATCAGCAGGGAGTCTCCTTCTCCCTCCCCCTGCTCTTGCATTCTCGTGTACGTGCTCTCTCTCTCCCTCTCAAATAAATAAGTAAAAATCTTAAAAAAAAAAATTAGCAAATCTAATTCAACATATGAAAGGGATAATACATTATGTCCAAGTGGGGCTTATCCCAAGAATGCAAATTGTTCTGTTATTTTAAAATCAATTCACATTTTTCAAAAAGAGAATAAAGGAGATCATATTAATAGTTGTACAAAGAGCACACTCATTCATGATAAAATAAAAACTCAGCACAGTAGAAGTAGAAAGGGAACTAATTCCTTTGAAAAACCTATACATATCATACTCAGCACTAAACACTTATTCTAAGATTAGGAATAAGGCAAGATGTGCCCTCCCACCACTTCTATTTAACAAAGCACTAAAAAGAAAGGAAATGTGTAAATGTTGGAAAGGAAAAAGTAAAATTGATGATTTGCCAGTGATATTGTCATGAACATGGGCAATCCTGAGGAATTCGTAAAACAGTTATTAGAGCTATTTAGCAAAGATGCAGATCACATAGTCAATATACAAAAATTAATTCTGTTTCTACATTTTAGCAAGAAACACCTGAAAATGAAGCTTAAATGTTTCCATATACAATCACATTTTAAAACTAATTAAAAGAAGTTTAACTAGAAGACACTTATTTCTACCTTGAAGATGACAGCATGTTGCTTAGAGAAAATAAAGATCTAAATAGGGGCATGTTTATGGATTTGAAGTCTCAATAATGTTAAACTGTTAGTTCTCCCCAGTTGATCTTTAGATTCAATGCATTTCCTGTCAATCCCAGCAAACATTTTATAGGAATAGAAAAACCGATTTCAAAATTTTTATGAAAAGGCAAAGGACTTATAAGAAAATAATCTTGAAAAAGGAGAATGAAGTTGGAGTACATAAACTAACTAGACTTAATATAAAGTGGTTCTGAATTCAGTGTGGTTTGGACATAAGGACAAATAGATAAAATGGAAGAGAATCCAAAGTCCAGAAATAGACCCAGAAAGGTGCCAAAGCAATTCAGTGGGGAAAGAAAAGTCCAAATGGTTCTGGGACACCGTACAGAAAAATAAATGAAACACCCTCAACTTCTACCTTATACCATATAAAAAATTGATTTGAAATATAGCATAGTCCTATATGTAAAAGGTAAAGTTTCTGAAGGAAGTGTATGAGAATATTGTTACAACATGAGGTAGGTAAAATTTCAGGCAAGATACAAAAAACAATAACCATAAAAGAAAAAAATAATAGACTTCATCTAAATTTTGAACTTCTCATCAAAGGACACAATTAAGAAAATGAATTGTCAAAAGCTAGAGGTATTACAATTCCAGATTTCAAATTATACTATAAGGCTGTCGTAATCAAAACAGTATGGTACGGACACAAAGATAGACACATAGATCAACGGAACAAGATAGAAAGCCCAGAAACAAACCCATGATTATATGGTCAATTAATCTTCGACAAAGGAGGCAAGAATATGCAATGGGAAAAAGTCTCTTCAACAGTGTTGGGAAAGCTGGACAAGTACATGCAAAAGAATGAAACTGGACCACTTACACCATACATGAAAATAAACTCGAAATGGATTAAGGGCCTAAATGTGAAACCTGACACCATAAAAATCCTAGAAGAGAGCACAGGCAATAATTTCTCTGCAGTTGGCTGTAGCAACATTTTTCTAGACCTGTCTCCTGAGAAAAGGGAACAAAAGCAAAAACTGTTGGGACTACATCAAAATTAAAACCTTCTGCACAACAAAGGAAACAGTCAACAAACTAAAAGACAACCTACTGAATGGGAGAAGATATTTGCAAATGACATAGCCGATAAAGTGTTAGTACCCAAAATATATAAAAATTTATACAATGCAACACCAAAAAACCCCAAATAATCCAATTAAAAAATGGGCAGAAGACATGAACAGACATTTCTTCAAAGAAGACATGCAGATGACCAACAGACACATGAAAAGGTGCTCAACAGCACTCATTATCAAGGAAATGAAATAAAAACTACAATGAGATACCATCTCACCTATCAGTATGGCTAAAATAAAAAACGCGAACAAGTGTTGACAAGGACAGGGAGAAAAAGGAACCCTTGTGCATTGTTGGTGGGAATGCAAACTGGTGCAGCCACTCTGGAAAACAGTATGTAGGTTCCTCAAAAAATTAAAAATAGAATACTCTGGGCACCTGGGTGGCTCAGTTGGTTAAGCGACTGCCTTTGGCTCAGGTCATGATCCTGGAGTCCCAGGATCGAGTCCCGTGTCGGGCTCCCTGCTCAGCAGGGAGTCTCCTTCTCCTTCTGACCCTACCCCCTCTTGTGCTCTCACTCTCTCTCTCTCTCTCAAATAAATAAATAAATAAAATCTTTTTAAAAATTAAAAAAAAAAAAATAGAATACCCTATGATCATAGTAATCGCACTACTAGGCATTTACCCAAAGGACACAAAAACACTAATTCAAAAGGATATATGCACCCCTGTGTTTATTGTTTATTGCAGCATTATTTACAGTAGCCAAATAGCCATACACACACACAGAGAGAATATTATTCAGCCATAAAAAAGAATGAAATCTTGCCATTTGCAACAACATGGATGGAGCCAGAGAGTATAATGCTAAGAGAAATAAGTCACTCAGAGAAAGACAAATACCACGTGATTTCACTCATACGGCATTCATTCATGTGGAATTAAAGAAACAATTTAAAGGGTAAAAAAGGGAGAGAGCCAAACCAAAAAACGGACTCATAACTATAGAGAGCAAACAGATGGTTACCAGAGGGGAGATGGGTGGGGAGATGGGTGAAATAGGTGAAGAGGATTAAAAGTACACTCATCTTCATGAGCACTGAGTAATGTATAGAATTGTTGAATCACTATATTGTACACCTGAAACTAATATAACACTCTATATTAACTATACTGGAATTAAAGTAAAAATAAAAAAAATTTTTTTAAATGAATTGTCAGGGTGCCTGGCTGGCTTAGTCAGTAGAGCGTGCAACTTTCTTGATCTCAGGGTTGTGAGTTCAAGCCCCACATTGGGTATAGAAATTACTTAAAAAAAATTTTTTTTTTTTAAAAAATGAATCGTCGGGGCACCTGGGTGGCTCAGTCGTTAAGCATCTGCCTTCGGCTCAGGTCATGATCCCATGGTCCTGGGATCGAGCCACGCATCAGGCTTCCTGCTCTGCAGGAAGCCTGCTTCTCCCTCTCCCACTCCCCCTGCTTGTGTTCCCTCTCTCGCTGTGTCTCTCTCTGTCAAATAAAAAATAAAATCTTAAAAAAAAAAAGGAAATTAAAAGCCTTTCTTTGAAAAAAAAATAAAATTAAAAAAATGAATTGTCAAGCCACTGAATAGGAGAAAATTCTTATAAGATATATTTTAACCAATTTATATTTAGAATATATAAAGAATTCTTGTAACTCAACAGTAAAACAGTAACTTAACTAAAGAGTAAAACTCATTAAAATAATAGTTCAAAAACTTGAACCAATATTTAATTTTAAAAAAAGTTACATAAATGGCAAGGAAGCATTTTGTTAGTCATCAGGAAAATGCAGATTAAAACTATATTGAAATACTGTTTAACACCTGGTAGAATGACTTTATGTACATTTTGCAGTTAACAATATTATGCAAATACTGAATCTTAGTAAATAGATTTGCTTTGCCCAGGGGTCTGGGTTAGCACTTCTGAAACTGATTTCTATGTATTCTAGGCTTGAGCAAATGATAAGTGTTTTGCAGATAATAGAAGCTAGGTTTTCATTGTTGTATAGAGGAATTTAAAATATTTTAGCTTGGCATTGGAGGTATCAATATGAAATCACAGATTTTTTAAATACACATATATACAGAGAGATAGACATGTATTTTTCTGTTCTATCTCTGTGTATCTTTATATATACATTTTAAAAATCTGTGATTTTTTTTCCTGGCTAGTGATATGTAATACAGTAGTCTCCTGTGGTGCTAGGCAGTGGCAGTGAGCCACAGCTCCCAGTCAGCCCCACCCAGTTGCGAGAGTAAAAAAAAATGATACACTTAAAACCATTCTGTACCCGTATAACCATTCTGTTTTTCACTTTTAATAGAGTATTCAGTAAATTGCATGAGATATTCAGTACTTTATTGTAAAATAGGCTTTTTGTTAGATGATTTTGCCCAACTATAGGTTAATATAAGTGTTGTGAGCATGTTGTGAGATAGGCTAGGCTAGGCTATAATATTTTGTAGGTTTGGTGTATTAATTGCATTTTCAGCTTAGATGGGTTTATCAGGGCATAACCTACTCTAAGTCAAAGAACTAGAGCAAGAGAGAAAGAATGATAAAACAAATAGGACAAAATGTAAACAAGTGATAAGTCTGGGTAAAAGATAAGAACTCTTACTCCTAGTTTTTTTTTAAGTTTAAAATTAAGTAAAAATTAAAAGTTACCCCCCGTACTCATCAAATTATTTTTAAAAAAAAACACCAATGCGTGGATTAAACAGTAAATTAGATACAATTGAAGAAAGAATTAGACAACTGGAAGATAGCTCTGAATTGCCCACATGCACTACAGAGACAAGAAATGCTAAGAAATAAGAGTTTAGATATATGGAAAATGGAACTATAAAGTCTAAAATTACTTCTAGATGAAGTCTAGAAAGGAAAAATGAAGGAAAGTCAATATTTGAAAAGATTATGGTTTAGGTTTTTCCAGAACTGTTAAGACATAGATCCATATAAGATACTACATTAGAGATAAGACCGTTAATAAGACATCTTTTGGGAACCTGCAGTGAAACTACCTTAAACAGGATTGGAGGAAGGGCACCTGGGAGGCTCAGTCATTAAGTGTCTGCCTTCGGCTCAGGTCATGATCCCAGGGTCCTGGGATGGAGCCCCACATCGGGCTCCCTGCTCAGCGGGAAGCCTGCTTCTCCCTTTCCCACTACCCCTGCTTGTGTTCCCTTCACTGTCTCTCTCTGTCAAATAAATAAATAAAATCTTTAAAAAAAAAAAATCAGGATTGGAGGATCATAAAAATTTAAAGAAACTAAATATATTCCTCAATTTGAGACTGAAGTTTTAAGTTAAAAATAAATACAATTAATTAAATAAATCATTAATTTATATAACACTTTTGTGCCCATCACTGTGTCAGGCTTTGGGGATTCAAATATGAACAGATACTGTATTTGCTGGGAGTTTTAATTTTTGTGGGAAAGATAGTTTAACAAGGATGTTTAACCTACCACTTAAGAGTGAAGGTGCTAATGATATAAATATCTTAGTTCAGGGAGGAAAGAGAAACATATAAATAGACTATTTCAACGTGGTAAGTTTTGTGAGAGGGGCATACTATAGTGCTATAGAGTAGAAAGATCCTTAATGCAATGTGGACTATGTCAGGGAAAACTTGTGCTAGATTCTCAAGGGGAAGGTAGACATCGATGTAAATTTATTATCAATTTTTATGCTATAAAATATAATACAAAAAATATGTAAAATATGATCTCAGGGTGCTGGGATCGAGCCCCACATCGGGCTCCTTGCTCAGCAGGGAGTCTGCTTCTCCCTCTCCCTCTGCCTGTCACTCCCCCTGCTTGTGCTCTCTCTCTGTCAAATAAATAAATCTTCAAAAAAAAATATGTAAAATATCACCCATTTCCCATATTTAATTCTGATAAAACTATTTGGCCCCTTTTTAAATTTATTTTTATTTTTTTATTTTTTTTATTAACATACAGGGTACAGGTCTGTGATTCATCAGTCTTACATGGCCCCTTTTGATAAATTTTAAAAGGATTTAACTTATGTCCTTTTATATATTTATGTGTGATGATATATGTATATATAAATTTCTCACAGGAGGAAATAGTAATGAATATTAATGTTCATTTTTGAGAATACTCATTTAAGAATGAAATTATCTTACAGCATTTCTCATTTTATTTTGCCCAGTGACCATCTCACCTCTATTTATCTTCTGGAGTCAGTATTCCCAAATATATCCCTTTACTTCTGTAAGAATTGTTTAGCTAATTCTCTATTAACCTTTTAATAAGGAAGCTTTTGACACAAAAAACATCTGTTGCCCAATAACTGCTTAAGGTTTTGGCCAGTTTTATCATGAAGAATAACAGAGGATTCATTATTTATTTAGGTGCTTTCACATGGTGACCATATTTCTACATGTAACAGAGTAATATTTCTCTCTACCACCCATATGTGATAGTGAATTATTGTATGACCACCGTGAATGTTGAACACAAAAGAGTACTTGAGAGAACACAAAAGGCTTGAATGAAAGGGAGAAGATAAAAAGGATATAGAAGATTCTTTTCTCATTCTCATACATAGAATGGAAAATAAATCGTTTCAGATATCTCAATTTAGGAGTCACATGGGATGTGAATTTGGTCATTGCCTTTCATCAAAGGATTTCTAAGCATCTCACAAGTATACTCAATCCTTTAAATACTCTTGCAATATTGTTATCACCATTATAGTAGGAAGTAAATGGAAGCACTGACATTGTAAGTGATATTTTAATCTTCCATTCAGAAATTCCCTACTAGGGCGCCTGGGTGGCTCAGTTGGTTAAGCGACTGCCTTCGGCTCAGGTCATGATCCTGGAGTCCCGGGATGGAGTCCCACATCGGGCTCCTTGCTCGGCGGGGAGTCTGCTTCTCCCTCTGCCCTTCCCCCCTCTCATGCTCTCTCTCTCTAATAAATAAATAAATCTTAAAAAAAAAAAAGAAAGAAATTCCCTACTAGTTTATGGGCCAGTATTATTATCAACTTTATGAAGCTTAGTGAAATTATGTGATTTGCCCAAATTTAGTGGAGGAATTTGGCATAGCATCAAGGCTCTCTGACTCTTACCTGCTTTACCAAGTTTATCTGTCTCCCCACACACCCACTCTTACCCTCAGCTCTGCTATTCAAAATTATATTTAATCCAGTATTTTAAAGAGAAGCTCAAAGGGGCACTTGGGTGGCTCAGTCAGTTAGGTGTCCAACTATTGATTTCTGCTCAAGTCATGATCTTGGGGTCTGAGATTGAGCCCCACATTGGGCTCCGCACTGAGCATGGAGCCTACTTGAAATTCTCTCCCCTCTCTGCCCACTCACACTCTATCAAAAAAAAGAGAGAGAAGCTCAAAACATGTAATTTTGTGCTTTTTGAGGTGTCATTCCTCATTCTTAATTAGAAATCAAATGAAAGTTCATTTTTTTCTAAAATAATTTCTTTTATATTGTCATCAGTGTTAGTAATGTTGTATAATGAAACTCCTGTACTTGTTCTGTTCTGATAGAATCAGAGAATCCTATTCAGGATACTACCATGTGATAAGTTAAATAAAATAGGGGAGGATAGTCTTAGTAATATGACTAATCCCACAAATATAATTACTTTCTATTCCTCTTGATATGAAATTGCATGTCAAATGTATTTATCTTTCCTAAATTCTCAAGAGCAAAATGCTGGTAGCAACCAGAATTTTCATCCCAATGAATCTAAATTTAGTACACCTAAAAATGAAGCACAGTATTTAAATTATGGACATAGGTGTAAATTTGGGTTAAGTTAGAAGTGGGAAGTAACCTGCAGAAGTAATAAGATTACCAGGACGAGGGAGGAAATTAGGATACAGTAGATAAGTGCCCATTTAAAAAATTATTTTTTAAAAGATTTTATTATTTGAGAGAGAGAGAGATTGAGAGAATGAGTGGGGGGAGGGGCAGAGGGAGAAGCAGACTCCCTGCAGAGCAGGAAGCCCGACATAGGACTTGATTCCAGGACTCTGGGATCATGACCTGAGCCGAAGGCAGATGCTTAACCAACTGAGCCACCCAGGCGCCCCTAAAGTTTACAGTTTAATCATTAAGTGTACAGTTCTATGACATTAAGTACATTCACCTTGTGCAACTATCACCACCATCTATCTCCAAAACTTTTTCCATCTTGCAAAACTGAAATTTTATACCCATCCCTATTCACCCTTCCTCTAGTGGCAACCAGTGTTTTCTGTGTTTATGAATTTGACTACTTTAAGTACCTTGTTTGAGTGGATCATACAGTATTTGCCCTTTTGATATTGGCTTATTTCACTTAGCATGATATCTTCAAGGTTCATCTGTGTTGTAGCATGTGTCAGAATTTCTTTCCTTTTTAAAGCTGAATAATATACCATTGTATATCTACACTACATTTCGTTTACTCATTTACCTGTCAGTGGGCGCTTGCATTGTTTTCACATTTTGGCTATTGGAAATAATGCTGCTATGAACATGGATGGGTGTACAAATACCTATTTGTGTCTCTGCTTTCCATTCTTTTGGATATATACCCAGAAGTGGAATTGCTGAATTATGTGGCAATTCTACATGTAATTTTTTGAGGAACTGCCAAACTGTTTTTCACAGCAGCTGTACCATTTTACAGTCCCACCAGCAGTGCACGAACATTCCAGTTCTCCATATCCTAGCCAGCATTTTCTCTTTTTTTTTTTTATAATAGACATCCTAATGGTTGTGAAATGGTATCTCTTTGTGGTTCAGATTTGCATTTTCCTAATATTAGGGATGTTGAACATTTTTTCATATGTTTATTGGCCAGTAGTATATCTTCTTTGGAGAAATGTCTATTTGAGTCCTTTTTGGTGTATCCATTTTTTTTTTTAAAGATTTTTTATTTATTTGACAGAGAGAGACACAGCGAGAGAGGGAACACAAGCAGGGGGAGTGGGAGAGGGAGAAGCAGGCTTCCCACAGAGCAGGGAGCCCAATGCGGGGCTCGATACCAGGACCCTGAGATCATGACCTGAGCCGAAGGCAGACGCTTAACGACTGAGCCACCCAGGTGCCCCATGGTATATCCATTTTTTTAAACCAAAGTAATAACCCCTAAAACTGCTTATAACTTTACAGAACTACCAGAGATATCGCTTTTAATTGCCAACTAATACTGGTAACAAGTGAGTAAATACTTTAGAAAAATATTTATCCCATAGATCTAATCAAGTTTTGTCTGTTCTTCCTTTATAGTATAGTTTCAACCATCTCTTCCTCTCTGTTACTATTAACATCATCCTCTTCCATGTAACATAATTTCATGCTTATATTACAGTTGTTTGTGGCTAAAAGAGTGGATAAAATAAGATTAAAAGCATAGTATGTACTTAATTTAATAACATACTTCGGCATTGGGCCTAGTTCTAATAGATCGTCATAAAATCCTCTAGTAGGTTTGCTGTTCTTTACCTCTTAACTCCTCCCCGTCAGTTCAACAAAGATTTGTTGTGCACAGGACCTGAGATCTGAGTTTCTGCCCTTCAAGCTGTGGGACAGTGGGCACATCACACCAACTCTTCCATATTGGATGAACTAAGTGATTTCTTAGATTTCTCCTAGTTTCATCTATTAAATCTCTTCATGATTCTTATAAATATTACCAGGTTTTAGTTTACAAGCCTGAATTATATGAAAACCATATCACCCACAATAAATCATGTTTTTAGATTCTCACTGAACTGTTAAAAGTGGGAAATAACAGTCTAACCCAGCTCACTTTCTTGTTTACTTTTATATATTTCCTTGAGCTTCTTAGATCACCCTAGGACCTAAACCGGAAATCTTTTAAATCCAAACATTGAGTTACTTTCTCTAAGAATAAATCATCAATAAGTAATATTTTGAGCAGTTAATATCAGGGTGGGGTTTGTTTCCTTCTAATAGGTAGTATTACATCTTAGCATTTAAAAACAGAATAAAAAACTCTGTGCTGTGTACTTTTAGTTTTTGATTTCTACTTTCGAAATTTTATTAAATACCAAAATATTTCATACACCTGAATAGAGTACTATATATTCCAAAACTAAATATATATTCTTTTTTGGATCATCTGCCATTTTTATTTGTTCATTCCTCTATTCTCTTCTTGCTTCATTGAGAATTCACATTAAATTGATTTCACGTGGACTTCTAAAAGATACAAGTAATTTTTCAAAGTGATTTAATTAATTTCAAGAAATAATGTTATGTGATAAGCTACTATATATATAATAGCAAAATTAAGTGAGCCCTTTTTTGATAGATTAAATTTTTGTATTTAATATTTACTACTCCATAATGTTTGTAAATTGTCCATCTCTTCTATTTTTTTCTTGTTCTTGTCACTTGTTTGAAAGTCAATAGAAAAAAAGTCAGTAGTGATTTATGAATAGTCATTGTCTAATATGTATAAATTTTTTTTTTTGTTTTCTATAATACAACCTTTACAATACAATCCTTTTTTTTTATGGTCAAATTCTCTAATATTTTAAATAACGAAATTTCTGTTTCTCAGGGATCAAGAAAGTACTTTTAACGCTGCATTTGTCACTGGGAAAACTAGTTTTAATTTATATTGACCTTTTTCTCCTTTGAGCATTTAGTCTGCATTCAATAAAATGTTGATGACTGCTCTTTAGAAGACAGCTGTACGAAATAAAGTATTATAAATATTCAGCTTTCCTTTCTAAGCATTGTCACCAACAGCTGGGCATCCAGTTTAGCAGAACAGATTTTGCACAGAGAGAGCCTGGCATGTTCCTGAATCAGTTTAGTGGGGGAGACAAAAAATAGTTTCTTATGGATTGGGGACTTATAAAGACATAGAGCATCTGTTCCTCAGTTAAGTCATAGTCTGGTAGCACTGAATCATGTTTAAAGCTAGAATAATGTGCAAAACTTTTTTCACCTTGTTCATACCTTTATTTTAATAACTAGTGCATTATTTCTGCAAATAATATACTTTCAACATCTCCATTAAGGGTGTGTAAATTATTTTGCCCTTATGCTTAATTTTTCATTAGTGATATTTTAAAACACAAATATATTAATCTTTACTAAGATTATTTCGTAATATGACTTTAATGCTTGAATTGTACAATAGTGCATGTATATGAAACCATATATAAAAGTCCATTTGAATATTTAATTATTCCATATTGAAAGATGCTATTAAAAAATCCAGTTTCATCATCATGAAAATTGCTTTGCTTCATATGGTATTCTGCTTTCATTGGCAAAAGTAACTCAGAATCTTTGTTTATATTTATTACTCTTAAATATTTGGCTACTTAAAGCATATAAATCTGATTTCTTTAAATATTTTGTTTGCAGTGTTAAGAGATCACTGAAATTGGATCATCTGTTAGAAGCAAATGTAAGTATTTACCTGTGAATTTATAATTGCATAACAAAAATGTATTTTTAGTTTTTTAACAGGATATTTACCTTAATAAATAGAAAAATTCTCAAAAAACATTGTGATGTAATTGTGATTGGTACACCATTTTCTGTATAAAATGTTTTTTATAAATCTAATGTATGGAAGTTCCTGGCCAGATTGAGGTTTTCATTTAAGAGGCAAATTATTTAGAAACCTTAATAAAATAATTCAGTAGAAATGAATTTACTATTTGTGGAAAAAATGTTCTGCCATTTAAATGCACAAGAAACAATATGGAACAATGGCAGTGCTTTAATCTGTAGTCTATAATCTGCTAAATTGAAATAAAAACATTAACAGCATTTTTATATAAAAAATGTAATTACCTCCCTCAGCTATGTTGGCATAATTAAACAATAAAGTACTAACAGTGTAATAAATTTCAGCATGGTTATCACAATAAAAATAAAAATGTACTGTTGCTATTACTTTTTGTAAATCTAGTCATAGTACATTCCCAGTGCCAGCATATCATGACATATGTTGGTTTATTATCTTTTCATACCAGCTATGGAACTAGATACAAATACTAATATTGAGATACTTATGGCCTCAGTAATCTTAAATGCAAGTAAATTGATGAGAAAGTGAATTAAAACAAATAGCTAGTCAATAAATGGCGCTCCTACAAAATCCCATATGAGAATGCCATTTCAAGAAATGGATGTTATATGGAATTTCTCTTTGGAACACTTACTGATATTTAACAGTTTACCATTTTTAAAACTTCCTAGATGCTTTTTTAAAGATATTTAAACAAAAGTGGGAAAACAATGCAATGCCACTAAAAAAATCATTAGCAGTGTAATCAGCAATTTAGAGTACCATTAACCAACTTGTTCTATACAGAATGCAGCTGTGACTGTAATTCTGCATCTGTTTCTTTGGTCAGAGTGGTATTTTGGTAGATGAGTAGTCCAGCTTGAAATGAAATACTGTTCTTTCCTGCCCCAAAACTGTTCTTTGGGAGATGGTAACATTATTTGAATAGCAGAGACTGGCCATTTAGGAATTCATCCTCTTCATGAAGTACAATTGTCATCATGGCTATTTTTACTTGTCATCAGTCCATTTTTACTTCAGGTTAAGATGTGTCAAGGTAGCCTGTGCCACAACTAACATCCTGTATTAGAAAAATACATTGTTATGTTTGGCCCAATTCTGTACCTTTAAACCAAGGGGACTTAGCTTGACTTAGCTTGGTATCACATGGCCACTCCCTGCTAACTGCAGGTTCCTAGCATCTAGCCTGGGCCTTTCCTCAACATTTCTCTTCTATTTTCTGACCTATTTCTGGTAATTTCTGCCTTTGTACTCTTGCCTCATTGTTTGTTGGCAGCTCTATATTCACATCTTAGAACTGGCAGCTTTCGTTCTGGTGCTATCTAGGATTCTCTCCTTTGCTACAGTTATGCTTCCATCCACTCCAGTAACAACTTAGCCCTAAAGCAGCCTGGCTCCACAAGTCTACCCACATGCCAATGATCCGTTGAGGCTGCCTTAGCCCATGCAAAGGAAAATCAGACATTCAAGACATACCTATAATTCCAACAGTACCTAATTGCTGTAAAACTGCAGAGAAACTAGTAGTAACTTTATGGTCATTTTGCCTTACAATGTGATACTGAAGGAAGAAGACTGATATCCACAGAAAGGAGATAGCCCTTATATACCAGTTGGTTGAAGTGGAACCTATTCATTCTAATCTACTGCTATTTCCTCTCTTAGAGATGTTCAAAACTCCCAAATCCCAGTGTTCCCGAAGTAGCTACAGACCTTCATGGAGATTAATGCTCCATGATGTTAGGGCAAGTCTGCAAAAGTCATTTTCCTTATGAGTCTCCTAATGGAGAAAACAGAAGTATGAATCAACCCCAGTGACCTTCCTTTAATATCTGGAATGTATACTACAAATACCATCGTTTGCTGAACCTCCCAAATTGTTGGGGGGTAGTGAGGAGTAAAGAATATTCCAGTTTTTCATCACCTACAATATTTAAGCTGCTCAAGTTATTGTCCTCCAAGCACTGTTTCTAGATGAATTTTCAGAAATGAAGATGAATTATTTATTACAAACTGCTGCCAGTGGCAGTTCAGATGAATTTATAGGGACAACTACCTACCTAATCATGTACATAGTCTCATTCAGGCCACCTCAGAGAAGGAATGGAAGAAGCAGATGCTACAGGTAGGAAGGGAAGGAGCATACTTCCTACCAAGGCCAACTCAGTAGGCTTACTGCTAGAGGGAATAACAGTGCAAGTTGGGGAGGGTGGGGGAGGTTTGCTAATTTAGGCATGGATTCCCAGGCTAGATTACTCCCTTATTATTGGTAGGACACTTCTGATTATTCCTAGGGCCTAAACTTGTCTTATCTCTCTGAGACAAGGCTTCTGCCAACTCCTGAAATTAGAAAGAACTTTGAATTTCAGGGCATTAGGAAATTTTATAGCTCTCATTCTGCAGTCCTATTTATTGATTTGGTTCACATCTACTTTGTTCTCTCCCTCCCTATATCTCTTAGCAGTTAAGTGGTGCTAATTTCCTCCTCTTCTCATCCCCTGGCAACTAATTTACTTGCTGTCTCTATGGATTTGCTCATCCTGGACATTTTATGTAATTGGAATCATACAATATTGTGGCCTTCCATGACTGGCTTCTTTCATAACATTTTCATGTTTCATCCATGTTGTTATATGTAACAGTACTTCACTCCTTTTTGTAGCTGAATCATATTTCAGTTTTCTTGATTAGATACTTAGGGATGGAATTGCTGACTTACATGATAATTCCATCTTTAACTTCTTGAAAAACTGTCAAACTCTTTTCTACAGCAGCTGCACCATTTTACATTCCCACTGCCAGTGAATGGGGAGGGTTCCAATTTCTCCAGATCCTCCTTGCTATTATCTGACTCTTTGATTCTAGCCATCCTAGTAGGTGTGAAGTAGTATCTCATTGTGGTTTTAATTTGCATTTCTTTGATGATGTTGAGCATTTTTTCACATACTTATTGGCCATCTGTATATTCTCTTTGGAGAAATAGCTACTCAAATTAGTTACCCATTTTTAAGTAATATTTTTGTTATTTTACTTTTGTGTATTCTCAGTACAATCACCTTATCACAGATTCTCTGGGTTGTCTTTTCACTTTCTTGGTAGCATCGCTTTGATGCACAAAAGTTTTAAATTTTGATGAAGTCCAGTTTACTACTTCTTTGATTGCATGTACTTCTGGTGTCATATCTAAGAAACTATTACTTAATCAAGTTAATTTTGTACATGATGTGAGAGTAGGAGCATATATATTCAGTTGTCCTAGCACTATTTGTTGAAAAGATATTCTTTCCCCCATTGAATGGTGTTGATACCCTTGCTGAAAATTAATGACCTATAAATGTAAGGATTTATTTCTGGACTCTCAAGTTGACGCCATTCATCTCTGTCTGCCTTTATGCCACTACCACGCTTTCTTAATTACTGTAAGTTTTCAAAATAAAGTTATAATTACTGTAAATTTGAAA
Source organism: Phoca vitulina (assembly GCF_004348235.1). Classification (NCBI taxonomy): domain Eukaryota; kingdom Metazoa; phylum Chordata; class Mammalia; order Carnivora; family Phocidae; genus Phoca; species Phoca vitulina. The sequence goes on from NW_022589705.1 coordinate 50,251,438, forward strand.
TCAGGAAATGTGAATCCTCCTTTTGTTTTTCCTTTTCAAAATTGCTTCTGCTATTCTGTATATCTTGCAATTTCATATGAATTTTAAGATCACCTTGTCCATTTCTGAAAAACAGCCGTTAGGAATTTTGACAGGGATTACAGATCAATTTGGGGAATTTGCCATCTTAACATTATAGTAATTCACCCAACAACAGCAGAACGTACACTCTTCTTATATATTCTCTCAAAACAACTTCCCTATCCAGATCACTTTCAAAAGCTTAAGATTGTGGGAGTAGAGTTTCAGATAAAGTGTGCAAGTTCTAGGGAGATCTTCCATGAAAGCCCTTGTTTGAATAGCAGTGTTGGAGTTTCTTTGCCTCACTCCTTCCCCTCACCGAGAGAAGAGGAGGTGATGCTATGGATCCTGGACTAAGAAATATGGCAGTACCAGGTGCCTATACTGACCCTATCTACCCTGCTTTTTCTACTGTTTGCTTCATGTTCCTTGAACTTCTCTGATTGCAAAAGGATAGTCACTTACCCACCATGGCTAAATTCTCTGCCTCTGGGAGGAGGGCAGGTCTGTGAATCTCATCCTCTTCCTGAAAGTAAGCTGGCTTTCTCTATGAGGTTGGGGTCTGCTGGGCTTTCAGTGGATGTGAGGCCATCATCTGGCCAATGCTCTGATAGAAGTGGCACTTCTGGAGTAGTATGCATTCCTTGGCTTGATGGTCTAGACATTCAACTGTAGCACCAGTCTCATTTGCATCTATGCTTCTGCATGTTCTTCCCCTTTGGCCACCTCTCACTCCCAATACTGAACACCTCACCAGGTCTGGGGACACAGAGAGATTCTAGGCCCCTGGCAGACTTCTTAAAGGTGAACTCCACTGCCTTGCCCTCCTTCCTTCAAGCTCCGGAAGCCCTCCATGTCATGTAGGCATTAATATTCTAGTGATATACTAGATTGGGTGAGGAAACTAAAATTCAGAGTAAGTGGTATACCCACAATAGCATAGCTAGGACACAGCAAAACTATTATATGAGCCCAGGCTTCCTTCAATATAACACAGCTATTTTTCCTTTAGTGTAATTACTTAAACACTTTATGAATCTTCATCCTATTTGGCAAAATCTAATTTCTAATACTCTTTTTGTTCATATTATCTTTACAGTTAACTAAATTTATGAAATGTTTTTATTTTTTTCAAGATTTATTTATTTATTTGAGGGGGGGAGGAGGGGCAAATGGAGAGGGAGAGAATCCCAAGCAGACTCCCCCTGAGCAAAGAGCCCAACGTGGGGCTCGATCCCACAACTCCAGGATTATAACCTGAGTCGAAATCAAGAGCCAGACACTTAACTGACTGAGCCACCCAGGTACCCCTGAAATGTTTTTAAATATTGGGTTGATTCAATAGGAACAAAGAAAGTCTTTTAAATATCCATATGGAAAAAAAATAATCTCTTAATCTTTATCTCACTTGATACACAAAAATTAATTCAAGAAGTGTCATAGGCATAAAGTAAAAGTTAAAAGCATCAAGCTTCTAGAAGGAAATATAAGAAATTATCTTTGAGACCTAAAGTAGACAAAATTTCATACAACAGAAAAAGTACTAACTCTAGAAGATAAAGTTAATAAGGTAGACTTTATCAAAATTAGAAATTTTTGCTCCTCAAAAGACACCATTAAGAAGATGAATAGGCAAGCCAGGGATTGAGAAGAAAATATTTGTCTCACATCTATCTGACAAAAGACTTGTATCTATAATATATAAATAAAAAATAAAAAGACAGTACAATAAAAATCTACAAAAACTTGAACCAACATGTCACCAAAAAATATTTAAATGGACAGTTAGCACATGAAAAAGTGTTCAACATCATTTATCATTGGAAATACAAATGAAACCCACAAATGGATACCATTCCCACTCACTAGAAGAGCTAAATAACAAAACAGAATGGCTTTTAAAAAACAACAGCACTAGGGGCGCCTGGCTGGCTTAAGTTGTAGAACTTGCAACTCTTGATCTCAGAGTCCTGAGTTCAAGCCCTATGTTGGGAGTAGAGATTACTTTAAAAAAAAATGGGGGGCACCTGCGTGGCTCAGTCAGTTAAGCATCTGCCTTTGGCTCAGGTCATGGTCTTGGGGTCCTGGGATCGAGCCCCATGTTGGGCTCCCCACTCAGTGGGGAGTCTGCTTCTTCTTCTCTTTCTCCCTCTGCTCCTCCCCCCGACTCATGCTCTTCCTCTCAAATAAATAAATAAAATCTTTAAAAAAAACAAACATAAGAATGACTAAAACAGTGCTAAAGATTAATAAGGATGTGGAGCAACTGGAACTCTCTTTTACTGATTGGAATTTAAAATGACACAAATACTTTGGAGAACTCCAGCTTTTATTTTATAGAGAGAAGTACAAATCTCTATACTATAACCTAGCAATTACATTCCTAGCTTTCCCAAAAAAATAAAATGACATATCCACAAAAGACCTATTCAAGAATTTTTTTTTTAAAGACTTATTTATTTATTCTAGAGAGAGAAAGTGTACGTGTGAGTGGGGGGGAAGGGGAGAGGGAGAGAATCTCAAGCAGACTTCAGCTGAGTGCGTGGAGTCTGACCTGGGCTGGATCTCATGACCCATGAGATCATGACCTGAGCTGAAATCACCAGTCAAGACTTAACTGACTGAGCCACCCAGGCACCCCGACATATACAAGAATGTTTTTAGCAACTTAATTCATAATAGCCCCAAACTGGAAATAATCCAAATCTCTTTCAGTCAGAGAGTAGAAAAACAAATTCTGGTATATTTATACAAAGGAGCACTATTCAGCAATAAAAAGGAACACACTACTACCACATGCAACAATGTAGATGATCTCAAAAACATGTTGAACAAAAGAAACCAGAACCAAAAGTTACATACTTAATTTATATGAAGTTCAAAAATAGGCAGAGATATCTATGATTATAGGAATTAGAAAGTGGTTGCCTGTGGGCTAGAAAGTGGAAATTGAGTGGAAACCTGAGATGGTTGAAATGTTCCATATCTTGTGTGGTAGTTACATCAGAGTAACCAATTGTCACATCTCCTCAAGCTGAACTATTAAGATCCGTGCATTTTAATTAAATCATACTTTAATAAACAGACAAAAATATATTTGAGGTGGAATTCAGTTTATATTCTGAAAAATATGAGGATATATGAAGGAATGATGGGAAACAGCCATGAAAATATTTCATTAAAATCTTCTCGACAGTTACATGCAGGAGAGTTACAGAATAGTGTTATCTTTAATATGAAAGTTAATATTTTAGGGGCGGCTCTGTGGCACAGTCAGTTAAGTGTCCAACTCTTGGTTTCAGCTCAGATTATGATCTCAGGGTTGTGGGATCGAGCCTTGCATCGGGCTCTGCACTCAGTGCAGAGTATACTTAAACATTCTCTCTCTCTCAGTTAAGGAGTCAATCCCATTTACAATTGCACCTAAAAACATAAGATACCTAGGAATAAATCTAACCAAAGAGGCAAAGAATCTGTACTCAGAAAACTATAGAATACTCACAAAAGAAATTGAGGAAGACACAAAGAAATGGAAAAACATTCCATGCTCATGGACTGAGAAAACAAATATTGTGAAAATGTCTATGCTACCTAGAGCAATCTACACATTCAATGCAATCCCTATCAAAATACCAACAACTTTTTTCAAAGAAATGGAAC
>NW_022589705.1:50255167-50317859 GCF_004348235.1 Phoca vitulina
CAATTGCATTACTGGGTATTTACCCCAAAGATACAAATGTAGTGATCTGAAGGGGTACGTGCACCCCGATGTTTATAGCAGCAATGTCCACAATAGCCAAAGTATGGAAAGAGTCAAGATGTCCATCAACAGATGAATGGATAAAGAAATGGTGTATACACACACACACACACACACACACACACACACACACACAATGGAATATTATTCAGCCATCAAAAGGAATGAAATCTTGCCATATGCAATGAAGTGGATGGAACTGGAGGGTATAATGCTGAGGGAAATAAGTCAATCAGAGAAAGACATGTATCATATGACCTCACTGATATGAGGAATTCTTATTCTCAGGAAACAAAGTGGGGGTTGCTGGAGTGGTGGGGGGTGGGAAGGATGGGGTGGCTGGGTGATAGACATTGGGGAGGGTATGTGCTATGGTGAGCGCTGTGAATTGTGTAAGACTGTTGAATCACAGATCTGTACCTCTGAAACAAATAATATATTCTATGTTAAAAAAAAAAAAAAGAAGAAGAAGATAGCAGGAAGGGAAAAATGAAGGGGGGGGTGTCAGAGGGGAAGGCGAACCCTGAGAGACTATGGACTCTGAGAAACAAACTGAGGGTTCTAGAGGGGAGGGGGGTGGGGCGATGGGTTAGCCTGGTGATGGGTATTAAAGAGGACACCTACTGAATGGAGCACTGGGTGTTATACGCAAACAATGAATCATGGAACACTACATCAAAAACTAATGATGTAATGTATGGTGATTAACATAACATAATTTAAAAAAATGAAATCTTGCCCTTTGTGATGATGTGGATGGAACCAAGGGTATTATGCTAAGCGAAATAAGTCAATCAGAGAAAGGTAAGTATCATATGATCTCACTGATATGAGGAATTTGAGAAACAAGACAGAGGATCATAGGGGAAGGGAGGGAAAAATGAAACAAGACGGAACCAGAGAGGGAGACAAACCATAAGAGACTCTTAATCTCAGGAAACAAACTGTGGGTTGCTGGAGTGGAGGGGGGTGGGAGGGATGGGGTGGCTGGGTGATGGACATTGGGGAGGGTATGTGCTATGGTGAGCGCTATGAATTGTGTAAGACTGATGACTCACAGACCTGTACCTCTGAAACAAATAATACATTATATGTTAATAAAAAAATTTAAAGAAAAGATTCTCTCTCTCTGCCTTTCCGCCCCCCCAAAATAAATAAATACATCTTTTTAAAAAATAAAATTTTAATATTTTTAAATTGTGGAACAATAATGAATATAAATAGAAAGACCAACGTATCAACTTTTTTAGCCAATGTTTTATTTTTCCTATTATTGTAAAATAATTACAATATTGTAAAATTGTAAAATATTGTAAAATCCACAGATCTTGAACATACAATCCATTGAGTTTTTAACAAAGGTATACCCCTGTGTATCAAACACCCAATCAAGAAATACAAAATTTCTATCACCACAGAGCTAATATATTGGTTATATTCTTTCTTTGCTATCCCTGTAAGATCACTGAGATTAGTGCAAAATGCTTTTGCTTCCATAACTATTATTACAAATAACAATGAAACCCCAACATTATTAGAACCATTAAGGATGATAATCATGGTAGCTTATGATAAGAAGTTGGTTGATCTCTAGGACTGTACTGAGAATCCTAGGCCCAAATTGTGAAAAGTACCTGAAACAGCTAGTATTTGGAGTATTTTAATACAAGTTCCATAATAGTATAGTAATCTATAATAATGTCTTAGGTAAGACATTCCAATTATCTAATTAACCAGTGTAAGGTTATAAAGAATTATCTCCCTTTAGTTGCCCTAATTTTTCTTTTGTTTCTGGTTATTCAAATATCTATAGTACCTGTGTTTTAAATATTTCACTGATAGCATAGGGTAGTACTTCATAATAATAATAGCAGATCCTTTCCATCATATTTCATGCCGAAAGAACCCTTCGTTAGTACTTTCCAGACTGTTTATAATAGGTAAAAATCAATGCAATACAGGCACCTTTTTGGTAGAATATGCTTTAAACAAAGGGACAAAGCAAGCTACAATTTGTGAACAATATTGGAGAATGTCATCTATATTTGAAATTATGAAGCGAACATTCATTTTTTTTAGACAGAAAAATCAATGCCCAAATTTTAGTTTTGCTAATATACAAGGTTTGACCGCTTTACAAAAAGTACAGTGGTATTTGGGCTGATCAGAGAGTCTTTTTTTAATAGTGGCATTAAATATCTCTAAGGCATCACTGAATATTATAAGCAGTTATAAATTATTATAGAATTATGACTTATTGATTTCTCTTTTCCTAATTTTATTCACATCCTGAATTCCTTCCCTTCTCTAGCCAAATCTAGTCTTCTCACTTTTTCTTCCTCTGTTTTCTAAAGGATCTGGTAGCTAGCACTTCTCATTGCTGAGTGGAAAGAAGGCCGGACTTCTCAATTAGTAGCTCAGTCTTCCCTGAAATCCCAATCTTAACTGTTCCTGGTGTGGGTTAGATGGGTTCTAGGATCACTTCTAAGCATCTTCAGGGTTTTAAAGTTAGAGGACCTTGATAAAACTTTGAGGGAAAAAAAAAAATCTTAGAGAAGTAAGATTATGCCTTTGCGTATCAGTAGTCAGGTATATAAAAATGTGTTATTTACTGAAGAACATTTAGTGAGATAGTAAGGGAAGGTGGATTTTCATTTTTCCCTCTCTGTATAGTATTTGTAGACAGACGTTTTTCCAACACAGATGGCCAAAAATAGAAAGCAGAAGAGAAGCTTCAGTATTTTTCCCCTTCTCTCGCCCCCTCTAAGAAGTTTCAGTATTTTAAGGTGAGGGGAAAAACACACACACACACACACACACACACACACACACAGACTTATTTTGTGAAAGCTAGAAAATGGTTTTCAAGGACAAATGTATGATCTGTAGTTGTAATGTTTAGATATTTGGCATTTGGAAAAAATAATTTTTTGATAAAATAGGAAAACAGATTGACATAAATGTACATTAGTGTAGTGACTTTCATTTCTTGTACATACATAGTAAAACAGTTCTAGGCAATAAATTCTTGGAAAGGTAGGGTAGGATTGGATAAATGTCATGTTTATGACTGAATATAAACAGGTGAAAACTCAAGATGGAGAGGTAATAATAACCACCTGATAAAGAGACTTAAAACCTTTTCACCCTACAAAAAAGATTGCCTTAGAGTTATAACTTGATATTATAGTTTGATTTTTAAAAAAGATATTGGTTACATTTGTGGCTACTATGGATATATAAAATAAAGAATGGAAAGCCTTGGGCGCCTGGGTGGCTCAGTTGGTTAAGCAACTGCCTTCAGCTCAGGTCATGATCCTGGAGTCCTGGGATCGAGTCCCACGTCGGGCTCCCTGCTCAGCGGGGGGTCTGCTTCTCCCTCTGACCCTCTTCCCTCTCGTGCTCTCTCTCTCATTCTCTCTCTCTCAAATAAATAAATAAAATCTTTAAAAAAAAAAAAAAAGAATGGAAAGCCTTCTGTTTCTCCAATATGAAAAAGTATTTATCATTTAAAACCTTAACTGTAAAAAAAAAAAAAAATTGATGCTATAGATTCTGGAACTAATACCAAGATTATTGAAAAAGGTGACACAGCCACTATTTCTGCCAGGGTGTCTTAGAAATAAAGAATCGTTGACAATGGAGAATTATATAACTATTTCAAGTCAGCTACCAAACTAAAGTTTAATTCTACAATGTAAGTAATAACATCATAAGCCTTCAGACCTTTTTTTATCCCCCAAATCCAGCCTGTGCCATCAGTAGCACCTCTAGATTTCAGGTTTTTCCTACCTTTCATTTTTGCTTATCTAAGCCTCACCCTTTCTCCTCACAAGAATCCTTCTGTAAAGTTACTGCAGCCCACTTTGATTTTCCCTTTCCTCTCAATTTTTGTAGCACCCATACTACTGTTAAGACCTCTTCTCTGCTGTTTATGAGGCCAGAACAGTTTTTTCTCTTTCTTTTTACACATTAGTTAGCAAGTGCTGGGTGATTAGTAAGCATTACAGAAAACAGTTTAAAAGGAATTCAGAAGAGCAAGCAATTAATTGTGTGATAATGGGTGGTTGGAGGAAGTGGATCATAAATGGGGACCTAAACCAAAGGAAGATTTGATCTGGAAAAGATAAGAAAGGGCATTCCAGCCTAGGATCACAAAATGAGCTGAGGCCCAAATGTGTATAATCTCAGTGACTGGGACTACAGGTGTCATTTCATACTAGATGAATGAACTAATGAAGAAGTGAATGAATTCATAGTGGCTTGGCCAAGGTTACTGGACTGTTCCTTTTACATCATTCATTCATTATACATTTTTGAGTTCTAGGGCACAAAGATGAAGAAATATTTATTTTTAGGAATTCAGATTTTAATGGGGCAGCAGAAATGTGAAAAATTATTAAAATAATTTTTAATTTTATTGGAGGAGGTATGCACAAGGTGTGTAGGAACACAGAGGAGAGGAGAGGAGGATATCCTGTAGGATAGGCCGAATTCTCAAGGGCCTTAAATGTTAATAATGTTCAAATAACATTATTTGAATATGTTAATATTCAGTTATATGTTATAATTGTTAAATAATGTTCAAACATTATTTTGGTTATTCTTAAGACAAGAAGTCACTATGTCAGAGCAACTTTGTGAAGGTGTAAGAAAGCACTTAGCCCTCCTAGAATTTCCTTGTGGATTTTACTATAAGAAACTTCTGAGTTTCCCTGGCCTAGCCCCATAATTATACTTCAGGTTCAGGAGACAGCAAAAGTCAGGATATAACTGGAAGAGTCAGCCATCTCTAAACTGTTTGGAAATACCATCTCAGAAGGCAGTAAACCTTTAATATTAAATTTTCACAGATATCAAATTGAGATGCCCTAATCAGTGTGGAGACCTGAAATATCTCTAAGACTTTAAGAATAGTGTTCATTTTGGAGGTGGTAATTGATCGTATTTAAATTCTGAAAAGAAAAAGCAAGGAAAATAATACTGGTTTGAATTTTACAAGTTTTAAAAGGCGTTCTCAAAGAACTAAACATAAGTATTTTTGTCTCAAATTAATTTTTATTTTCAGTCATTTGATTCTTCAAAAATCACAAGGAAGAAAAGTATTACAACTTATTCTCCAACAACTGGAACTTGTCAGATGAGCCCATTTGCTTCTCCTGCAAGCTCTAAAGAACAAGAGCACAAAAATGAACCATCAAATGGTTAGTTGAACATTCTTTTTCATTTATTGTAATATTTTTCTAGTTATTGGTTAAATCAGAATTTTTATTTAATAGTATATGGATCTTGCTGCAGCTGATTTTTTTCTTTTTTCTTAAGGAATTCAACATAAAGAAGGCTAGAATATAGGTACTACTTTGGACATAAATGTAAACTTTCTAGGCACTTATTTTAAAATGCTACTGCAGACTTTGTTCCCTTACTATTCCATCCATTAAATAGAAATTATGGTCTGACTGCCTTCAGCTACTATCAATTATAATGGTTACAGATATACCCCTTAACAAGCTATCCATCATGTGCATAAATTAAAAGGCATATAATTCAGGTACTGCTGCAATACAGTTTAAGAGAGCTACTTCTAAATGTTATTTTTAGTCATGTTGTCCATTTAGTTTTATCCACATTTTGTTTATCTTTGTATAGCTTGCTTTTATTTATTATATTTCATTCCCTTCTTTTCCTTTACTATCTTAAGTGCATTTGCAAAAAAATTTGTAGGGTTTTCCACTAGAGAATAACCCAATTTTAGTATGAAATTGTTTATTTTAAAATATTTAGTTTAATTTTGACTACACGTATTTCTTGTTTTCTCGTAGTTTATTGCTAAAATATTTTAAAAAAATGAATCTAGATTTCATAGGTTTACTTTTTAATATTACAAAAGGTCATGAATCAGTGACATGTCAGGTTTCTATAATATAAAATTCTAAGTAGGCTCAAATTTAATAAAATATATTTTAGATGTGCTATGATTAGCCTAATTCATATTTTATTGTTTAACATTTATTGAGTGCTAAGAATATACTAGAAGCTACACAGAAACAAAGAAATCTCATTTTACCTAATTTGTTGTAATGAAACCCATAATGAGATCTTAAACTTTTGAATGACTTTTATTTTACTTTAATCAAATGCTTTTTATCTTAAAGCTATTACTATTAGGTTTGCTTTCACAAAAATGTATGAAGATGTATACATTTTCTTCAAGCTCTGTTTTTAATACACTTAATATATCTTTTGTTTAAAATTAAAAATTAGTGCCTTAGAGATGGCACATCTCTATACTGAAATATGAATAGATTTTAAGTGGATACATATTCAATTTCCATATTGAAATTAAATATGGACTTAAGGGAACATTCCTTTTGCCCATAAAAAGATGGGTCACATGATCCTGGTTGACATTTAAGTGGATTAATTATCACAGATTATAGTACTAAGTAAGCTCTTTTTTAAAAAGTCATATAGCAAGGGTTCCTGGGGTGCTGGTAATATTCTATTTTTTAACTTATATAGTGGTTATACTGTTTCGTTAAACTGTACATATATATGTTTCATATACTCTTGATATATGTATCTCACATACAAAAGTCTCAACATAGAATTCTCTAGGATCTTATATCACATTATGTCATTTTTAATCATTACATTGCTTGTCCTAATATGTCATCTTATACATGTTTTAGAAATAAGAAAGCCTGACTCTTATGAAGTAATTTAAGTTCCAAATGATCTCATAACTTCTATTAACAATTCTCAGTTTTTAAATATTGTACGAAACATAAGATGCAACTTCAATAAGCACTTTTATTTAAATAGCATTTTCAAGGGCATTTTAAGTGCAATTCACTTCCCATCACACTTAGGATATAATTCAAAACTTTATGACTTTTAAGGCCATACATCATCAAATACCTGACCACCTCGTCTGTCTCCTTTTCTACTACCCTTCCCACGTTTACACTATAACCACTCTTACTTTCTTGCTACTCATCAATCATGTTAAACCCCTTCCTTCCACAAGGTCATTGCACTTTCAGGTCTCTCAGCCTGTATTCCTTCTGTTATACTCTTCCTCTAGGTATTTATATGTACTTTCTATATACATTTGAACTGTGTACTATGTGAACAGATGATTTATTATTAAATTTAAATACATTTGTACTTAGAAAGAAAAATCTGTTTCTAAATCTTCCCTCTACTTAGACTCTACATGTGGGCCAAAAACGGGGTGAATGATTCCAGTTTGTACTTTTGAGAGATATATATTTATTTACTTATCATTGTATATATTTCTCATTGTTATATACGTTTTTGTGTGTGTTATCATTATATTGCTGCCCTCCCCTACCCCTTAGCAAATTTCTCCAAACTATTATGCTTTTCAGTAAAGAGGAAGGATGCATCAGACTTATTATTTAATAATTAGAGTAGAAGGATAAACAACAAATTTGCATAGTCAAAGAGAGTATTTGTGAATTAGACAATAGATCTGTAGAAATCACCCAGACTGCAGCAATGTAAAAACACAGAGATAAAGAAATGGAGAATATGATAAAATGGTAAAGAGAAATGATGAATAGAATAAGAAGCTCCAACATACGTCAGATAGGAGGTCCACAAGGAGGAAATAAGGAGAATGGGCTGAGGCAGTATTCTAAGATAAAAGGACTATCAATTTTTCATAACTTCAATTTCACAGTTAAGGAAAGATGAGAATTTCCAGGTTGGAATAGCATGCTTAGTCTGAGCAGGATGAATGAAAACAAATCCACACCTAGTCATATCATGGTAAAACTGCAAACTGTCAAAGACAAAGAGAAAAATTTAAAGGCCACCAGAGAAAAAGACATATAACCCACAAGGGAATGACAGACTGATAGTAGACTTTTCATCTATATCAACAGACTCCAGCAGGAAGTGGAATAATACCAAATAAAAATCACAGCTGAATTTTTTTATTCAGGAAATGAAGATGAAATAAAGATTTTTTTTTCAGACAAAGTCTGAGAGAATTTACCATTCACAGAGACTCCCTGAAGGGGCTACTAAAAAATGTACTTGGAGAAGTAAACAGCCTCAGGTAAAGGAATGGAATGCAAAGAGCAATGGTGAAAAATAAATTAGCAAACATGTTGGTAAATTTATTATAAATCTAATTACAAAATTGTGACTACAAATTCTGCTCACTATAAAGCAAAAGACAAACAATTTGAGAGGGTTAAAAACAAATAATAGACTATAATAGCACGGAATACTGATGAGGGAGCAGGAAGAAGCTAAAGTGTTTTAAGATTCCTATAATTTTTAGGGAGCAGAAGAATATCTGTTAACTGACTTTATAATTGTGTTTTTTTGTTTGCATGTAAAAATGGGGAAAATAATAATATCTACCTCAGGATTGTTGTGAGAATTAAATAAAGTAATATACAAAAAGCACTCAGAGCATTGCCTGGCATATAGTAAGTTTTCAATACATATTTTAGCTGTTTTTATTAATATCATTAATATTAATAAAAAACAAAGCAAATATTAACTTTAAAAAAATTAATAGCTAGTATAAGAATATTAATATAGACCAAAATGGACTTTAAGGCAAAAAAACCTATTGAAGATAAAGGAATCTATACATAGTGACAGAAGGAAAGAGTCACTACTAGAAAAAGATTTCTGAAACTATGTGCATCTAAAACAAAAACAAAACATAATGAAATAGGACAGGATTACAAGGAGAGACTCACGAATCCCTAATTATAGTAAATTTTAAAGTACTTCTTTCAGAAACTGATGAAATAGATAAAAACTTAGGAAGGATATAAACAGTTTGAACATAGCTAGCAAGTGTGATCTAATGAGCTGTGGTCAAACAAGTATAATACCCAACACATGATAAAGCATGACCTAGAACTTTTACAAAGAATATAACCAGTTTGGAGTCACAAAGAAGTCTCAGCATACTAAAATTGCTGTCACAGTCGCTAACCAAAATTTTGTGCAGTTAGGAATCAATAATAAAAAGGCAGCCCTCTAAAAATTTTAGCCCACATGTTTGGAAACCTAGAACCTTCTAAATAATTCATTGTTCAGAAAAATCATAATGGAAAGTATAAAATATTTAGAATTGAATGATAATAACAAAAAACTTACAGGAAAACTTTACACCTAAATACTGCTTTATACTAAAACAGTTCTCAGTGGAAATTTTATACTTTTAAATGCATATATTTAGAAAGGAAGAATGATTGAAAACTAATAAGCCAAGCATTCAACTCAGAAGGATGGAAAAGGAATAGAACGAACCCCAAAAAATACAAGAAAGGAAATAGTAGAAGATATAAAGTATTAAATAGAAATAAAGTATTAAATAGAAAACAAGGCAATGATTTAAAAAAAAAAGCAGGTTCTTTGAAAAGACTAATCAAATGGTAGACCTCTGTCAAGACTGATTTCTTTTTAAGTGGGAGAAGGAACAGACAATATGTATTTCAAAGGAGCTGATAAATTACTATCAGCTTAAATATATGATGAGCAGTTTGAGATATATGAGCCAAATGCTTCTTAATGTGGTCCACAATCTAATTTGGATGAAAGATTTTAAAATGTACCATTCTGCTTCTCAAATATTAATGTTTTAGTAGCTAAAAAGCAATTCCAATTTCTCATTGATACCTTTCTATTCAATAATATAGGTAAAATTTTAAGAATATTAAATTTCTTCCATGGGACTCAATAAAGGTATTTTGAATTTTAAAAAAGGAACCATTAACATTGTTATTTTTCATGAATTGATCCTCTAAAGAGGTTCTTCACTCTCCACTCTTGTTTAATAATAATAATTTGGTTAATTAAAAGAATAACATGATTTCGGGGTGCATGAGTGGCACAGAAGGTTGGGTGTCGGACTCGGATCCTGACTCTGGCACTTACTAGCTTTAGGGCCTTGGATAAGTTATGTGGCCATTCTGTGCCTCTGTTTCCTCATCTGTAAAATGGGGATAAGAGTGACCAATGCAGTTTTGCAGATTAGTTTATATATGTAACATTTAAAACAGTGCATGGCCCTAAAAATACTATTTAAGTGTTAGCCGTTATCATTAACATCATTGATTGTACTTCTAAACATCATGATCTGTTGAAAGTTATCTTCATTAGTTAGAGAAGGGGCTCCCTGAGCCTTACCAGGAAGTCCAAAATACAATTTTGAATGTATCCCAGATTCAGTGATGGTACATTTTTCACCAGTGTTTTGTGAAACTGCCTTTAAAGGGAATCACATACACAACTGTTTGTTATATATAACCTAGGAAGAAAAAGTCCATATAGAATCTACAGCTGTTTACTGTATGTTAATTGCTAATAGAATGAAATGAAATCAAGGAAGCAATTTTTTTTTAAGATTTTATTTATTTATTTGACAGAGAGAGAGCACAAGCAGGGGGAGTGGCAGGCAGAGGGAGAGTCAGGCTCCCCACAGAGCAAGTGGAGCCCAATGCGGTGCTCGATCCCAGGATCCCAGGATCATGACCTGAGCCGAAGGGAGACGCTTAACCGACAGAACCACCCTTGGCACCCAGGAAGCAATTATTAAGTAACTGGAATACTCTTTCTTTTTACTTCTTTTTTTTAGAGGGGTGGAGGGGCAGAGGGAGAGGGAGTGAGAGAATCCCAGGTCACAGAGCCCAATGCAGGGCTTGATCTCACAACTCTGAATTCATGACCTGAACCAAAATCAAGAGTCGGATGCTTAACCGACTGAGCCACCAAGGCACCCCAATAACTAAGAGAATACTCTTAATGATATATTAGAGTCCGAACAGTCTCTGTTAACTGAGCCAAGTGTTATTTTTAGAGATATTAAAACTCCTTCTATTTAACAATTGGAAAGTATATTAGAAATGTAAGTCCTTCTATGAGGAGATTGAGATTAATGCTATTGATTACATTTTATAGAATAAGATATCTAATCCCCTTACAATAATAAAAATGTTTCAGCAGGCATTGAACACCTGGTGAAAATTCAAATAAAGCATTCTTTTACTATTTCTCACCTAACTTTATTGACTGATGGTGCTAAAATGTGAAAATTAATTACAAGTTAAAGGAACAAAGTAATTTTAATATTTAATTGTGGAGCTTTATTGAATGCAGACAGCATAGCACAAAATTCAGGAAATTAGTATTAACCTTTAGGCAAAGATTTTCTGAAAATAAGGTTTAATGTGTATCATGGGATTTCATATCCAGCTTGATTTTTTTAAGAGAGATGGATTTTAATAGACTTTTTCCTCAGAGTTCTCTAAAATCATAAATAAAATATTGTTACTGTTGGGGTGCCTGGGTGGCTCAGTCGGCTAAACGACTGCCTTCGGCCAGGTCATGATCTCAGGGTCCTGGGATCAAGCCCCACATTGGGTTCCCTGCTCAGCGGGGGGCCTGCTTCTCCCTCTCCCTCTGCTGCTCCCCCTACTTGTGCTCTCTCGCTCTCTGTCAAATAAATAAAAATAAAATCTTTTAAAAAAAATTTACTGTTTTTCCCTTTAATCCTTTGTTAAACTCTTACTATTTGGAATTTAAGGATAGAGTCAAGTCAAATAATGAAAAGTTAATAAAAAGAGATAACTAGTACTTTAGCAAGATCTCTAAATCACAAGTTTTTCTCTTTTTAGAATTAAAGACTATTTTGAGATAATTTAGTTATGATACGGTTTTTTTTTTTTTTTTTGAGAGAAGCCATAAGATCCAAAGTAACAATGAGGGAAATTATTGTTAGTTTCTGAACCAATTTACTCAGTGAAATTATAAATATCAGAGAATAGAAAATATACTTTAAATAAACTTTTCCCCTAGTAATAGGAGCAAATAAGAGTAATGGAATAAAAATTAAGTGAAGAAAAAAGTATAAACCAGCATTGGAAAGTCTGTTCCAGACAGTACATTAATATGTTAATAAATTGTATTTGAAAATTTAAAGAAATTGCCTTCATGTTATTTGTGTACTCGGTTTCATCTAGAAGTATCAGATCCTCCTGCAGTATTACATAGAGCTATACTTTCCAATACATGTAGATACGGAGCATTTGGATTGTGGCTCATCTGAACTGAGATGTGCTGTAAGTGTAAAATATACACCAGATATCAAAGACAGTGTGAAAAAGAGAATATGAATGATCCCACTAATAATTTTATATTATCATATGTTAAAATTAGAGTTTTTTGAGTATGTTGGGTTAAATTAAATAATAAAATTTATTTCACCTGTTTTTCCTTTGTAAAGAATAAGGACATTGAGTTAAATAATAGTTCCTGTGCCAGTTGTTGAACAAATGGAACAACATAAGAATACATAGTGTAAGGAAGTTGTTACCAATTTTACATTTAAAAAAATGATTTCTCTGGACTTTTTTTCATTTGTAGTAAAAAGTTTGGATTATTTATTCATTTGCTTGCTTATTCATTCAATAAACATTTATTGAAGGCCAGTGTATGTAAGACATTAAGAATTTTTTTGCTAATATGTCCTCAAATACTTATTATACATCAGATATGTTTAAAGTATATGGTGTACTGACTATGAGGTACAGTAGAACCAACAACTAAATGGAGAGCTCATAAAACAATGATCTATTTGACCACTAATAAATGCAAACATCATATTCTACTAGAGCTATAAAATCAAATTTACCTTTCAACCCCACACACAGGATCTTTCCAAGAGTTTACTAAGTCATTATGCATTTTTTCAATATGTATTTAAAGTCAGGCACATTTATCAAATTTATTTTACTGTGACATCACTAGGAACTCACTATTTTGTAGATATAAGTATCACCAACCCCTTGTTAACTTTGAGGCAAAAAATAGGGGTGAAATAATAATACAAACTAGAAACTTTAAGATAATATTGTTTATTAAAATATTTGATGAAAGTATCCTTTATCTAGTAAAGATTATTTTTTCTATATAAAGTCATCATGAGTAAAAAACTAGGATATTGGGAAATAAAAAAAAAATAGCTATTGAAAAGTTATTCATAATAGTGATTTTTTTTTCCACAGCAAATTCTAGGATACTTTTTCTTTTCCTACTTCCCTTTCATTAGTCTACCTTTTTATTTTCTATTTAAACTTTGGTGATCTAAATTCTATTTAAAATTTGACAATTTTCCCCTTAACTTTAAGTTCTTCTTTTTACTGCTTGTATATAGGAAAAAGGAAAAAATTGAGGCACCTCAGTTTAACCGAAAGGAAGGAATCTACAACAAAAGACAATGATGAGTAAGTTTGTTGTTTTTGAAATAATAAACACATGTGTCTTAAAAGAAAAGAATCATATTTCTTAAAGTAATAATTTAAGAGAAATAATCTATTTGCAAAAATTAAAAAATAGTTTATACCTGAGTTGAAGTATTCTTTTTTAAAGAAGTAAAATATTTTGTGATGTGTTTTGCAGTGTTCATGTAATCATGATATGTAATATCTTAATTTTTAAAAATTTTTTTTATTTGAGAGAAAGAGAGAGTGCAAGTGGGGTGAGGGGAGAGGGAGAGGGAAAGAGAGAATCTCAAGCAAACCCCCCACTGAGTGCAGAGTCCCATGCAGGGCTTGATCTCAGGACCCTGAGATCATGACATGAGAGAAAACCAAGAGTCGGACACTCAACTGACTGAGCCATTCAAGCGCCCCTGTGATATCTTAATTTTAATACTCATTGAGTGCAGTTTCCCAGCCCATGAATAAGAGACCAGCTTAAGATAAAACTGAGGAAAATGCCCTTTTCAGATTTTATATGGATGGAAAAATAATCCGTTATCTGGGAACATAATGCCTAACAAATAGCTGGTTCAAGAGCTAGGAACACAGTGAAGCCAGCAGAGTAAGAGATCCAGAGGAACCCAGGAGGCTTTTAAATGCCAGCACCCAACCCTTTTCCTATTGGCCAGCCAATGCTGCCTTGAACGAAGATATTATCTACAAAAATCTACTTCCCATATATATCCTGGAAAGAATAGTTATATCTGTCCACCAAGGCTGGAACATTGAATTAACCAGAACAGGGGGTTAAATTTTCAAAGGAGTTCATATGTTCAGCTCATTTACCCTTTCAGCTATATCGTCTGTGTGCCACACAATATGATGGGTGGGTAAAGATGAAGAAAATGAAATTTCTACCCATTGGGAGCTTATGGTCTTATGTTGTAAGTTAATATACCTTTCTAAACTTACAAATAGGTTATAAATTATGTTTCAAAATGTTTTTTTTAAATCATTTGAGTGGAATTCAGAATGCATTTTCCATACGAATAGTGTTGTAACTTGTGGTTATAACCCCAGAAGTCTATTTTTTTCATAATGTAGCTGAACTATAGTCTTAATCAGTACTAGTCTAGATTAAAATATACAAAAATTGAATGCCATTTAGAGTACAACAGGGACAAAGGGAAGAGTTTCACAGAGAAATTTCTTTGTTTGGCATCTCCTACATCTATCATCATACCCCCTTTATCTGCTTTTACTAGATGCTTTTCCTACCCACGCTCCCCCAGCTCCAAATATTTTCATGTGCCCTGTCCCACAAATATTTTTGTTGTAAATTACTACTCCTTCCTTCCCCTAAGCAAAGTTCCCATTTCCTCAGTGAAACCAGTCTCAACTAGATATTAAGAGGAAAGCATTCTTGGGGTTCCTGGGTGGCTCAGTTGGTTAAGTGTCCAACTCCTGGTTTCAGCTTAGGTCATGATCTCAGGGTTGTGAGACTGAGCCCTGCGTCGGGCTCTGTTCCGCATGGAGTCTGCTCTCCCACCTCCTCTGCTTCTCCTCCCACTCATGCTCTCTCTCTCTCTCTAAAATAAATAAATAAAATCTTTCCCAAAAAAGGGAAAGCATTCTCTTTTTGTTTAACTTATTTAATGTATTTTTAAATTGGCAATATATACACACAAAAATAAATTGTACCAAAGGACATACAGTGAGAGCAAGTGGCAAGTAACAGTTTTTGAAAAATGTATAATCTTGTAGTTGAAAGCAGGTAACACCCAGGTGTTATATAAGACTGGGTGTTATATAAGACTGATGAATCACTGAACTCTATCTCTGAAACTAATAATATACCGTATGTTAATTAATTGAATTTTAATTTTAAAAATTAAAAAAAATGAAAGTAGATACCTGCTAAACCAAATGAATTTCTGGTATAATTATATAAAGTATAACAAACTTAGGAATAAAAGTAGGCAGTGAAGGAGGAAATGTTTTTGGACAACAGTGATACCATGTAAGCAAGCCAAACTTACCCTTGCTTTCCCCCAAATTAGCTCCACTTAAGCTATTCTGACTTTTTATAGTTTCTTCCCTTCCTTATTCTTCTGAACCCATCAATTTTCTTACAGCTCCAGATTTTTAACAACAGCTCTCGTAGCAGTGAGCTTTAAAGTAGCAAGGGAATAAGAACCTTTGTTATGGTTCACTTAGGAATTTGCCTATATTTACTTAATTTCTCTCAATGTTTATTTCTAAAGATCCCTATTATTTATCTATATCACTCCATGACTTGATACTAGAATTAGTGAACTTAAGGACAAGCCAAGATATTTTACAATAGATAAAAATTATGGCTTGCTGATTGTTTTTTTCCACTCATTATAAAATTACTCAATCCTAATCAATAAAGCCATTTTACTAGCTTTAGTAATGGGTTCTTCATTTGTTCCATTTGTTAGATTTCTTTTATTAGCTTGTAAAGCCATTCTAAAGACTTGGTTTTTGAAAATCTGAAATTAAATTGAACATTTCACATTTGTAAATCAGTTTTAAATGATCATAGCATTTTTTTATTAAAGATTTTATTTATTTTATTTGACAGAGAGAGAGAGATAGCGAGAGCAGGAACACAAGCAGGGGGAGTGGGAGAGGGAAAAGCAGGCTTCCCGCTGAGCAGGGAGCCTGATGTGGGGCTTGATCCCAGGACCCTGGGATCATGACCTTAGCCGAAGGCAGACGCTTAACGACTAAGCCACCCAGGTGCCCCGATCATAGCATTTTATATTTCATTTTGGCAATTGTATAGGTTAGGGTTGTCCAGAGAAACAGAACCAATTGCAGATACATATATATGTGATAATATAATAATAATATAGTATTAATAAAATATAACATTTAATGATAATAAAATGACATTGATATTATTGTTATTAATAATTAAAATGTATTGGGGCACCTGGATAGCTCAGTTGGTTAAGCATCCAACTCTTGATTTCAGCTCAGGTCATGATCTCAGGGTTCTGGGATAAAGCCCATTGGGCTCCATGCTCAGCAGGAAGTCTACTGGAGATTCTCTCTCTCCCTCTCCCTCTGCCCCTCCCCCCACTTTCGTGCACACACACACTCCCTCTCTCTAAAATAAATAAATCTTTTAAAAAAATAATTAAAATGTATTGATAATGAGTTATATGTATATACTTGCATATATAGAGATAGATTGATTATGAAGAATTGGCTCATGCAATTAGAGAGGCTAAGTCCCATTATCTACCATCCACAAGCTTGAGACTCAAGAAAGCCAGTGGTGTAATTCAAGTTCAAGTCCAAAGGCCTGACAGCCAGAGGAGCTGATGGTGTAAATCCAAGTTCAAGAGCAGAAGAGCAATGTCCCAATTCAAACAGGCAAGCAGGATGATTCGCCTGGGTGGCTCAGTGGGTTTAGGGTCTGACTCTTCATTTCAGCTCAGGTCATATTCCCAGGGTCATGAGATCAAGCCCCATGCTGGCCATGGAGCCTGTTTGAGATTCTCTCTCTCCCTCTCCCCCAGCCCTTCCCCTCCATGCTCGCTCTCTTGCTCTCTCTCTAAAAAATAAAAGAAATTTAAGGGGCGCCTGTGTGGCTCAGTCGGTTAAGCGGCTGCCTTCGGCTCAGGTCATGATCCCAGGGTCCTGGGATCGAGCCCCACATCGGGCTCCCTGCTCAGCAGAGAGCCTGCTTCTCCCTTTCCCTCTGCCTGCTGCTCTGCCTACTTGTACTATCTCTCTGTCAAATAAATAAATTTTAAAAAAGAAATAAATAAAAGAAATAAATAAAAAGAAATTTAAAAATAAAAATAAATTTAAAAAAATAAACAGGCAGGCAGGGAACCAATCCTCCTTTCCTCCACTTTTGTTCTTTTTTTTTTTTTAATTTTTTTTTTTTTTTTTTTTTTTTAAGATTTTATTTATTTGACAGAGAGAGAGATAGCGAGAGCAGGAACACAAGCAGGGGGAGTGGGAGAGGGAGAAGCAGGCTTCCCGCCGAGCAGGGAGCCTGATGTGGGACTTGATCCCGGGACCCCGGGATCATGACCTGAGCCGAAGGCAGATGCTTAACGACTGAGCCACCCAGGCGCCCTCCTCCACTTTTGTTCTGTTCAGCCCCTCAATGAATTAAATGATGCCCACCTACAGTGGGAAGATAGTCTACCCTACGAAGTCAATTACTACTAAGTTGGTTATACAGTGGTGATTTTCTAACTCCATCATTCCTTCTATTAGTCGGCCTTTTTAAAATTCATGAGTTCATAGTGATAAAGGGTTTTTCCTTGCTTTCACCCTTTCTGTATTTACACCCGTTCTCAGAGATACTACATCTTTGGCTCCTCATAGCAGCAGTATATTTTCACATTTGCTTAATCTTACCATGAACATAAAATAGTTTGAGAATTCCTGCACTCATAGCACTATTAAAAACAAGCTTGCAAAGCATTCAAGTTTTGTTTGCAAATCTTTTTTGTCTTTAATTTGACAGTATATAGTCAAATTATTATGTTCAAAACTACTTGGATTAGTTCTCTTTTGTTAATGTTTTCTATTTTAATTCCAGTATAGTTAACAGTGCTATATTAATTTCCGGTGTACAATATAGTGATTCAACAATTCTAAACATTACTCAGTATTCATCATGATAATTGTACACTTTAATCTCCATCACCTATTTCACCCATCCCCCCCTCCACAAAGCTCCCCTCTGGGAACCATCTGTTTTCTATAGTTAAAAATCTGTTTCTTGGGGACACTTGGGTGGCTCAGTCAGTTAAGCATCTGCCTTCAGCTCAGGTCATGATCCCAGGGTTCTGGGATCGAGCCCTGCATCGGGCTCCCTGCTCAGCGGGGAGCCTGCTTCTCCCTCTGCCTGCCGCTCCCCCTGCTTGTGCTTGCTCACTCTCTCTCTCTGACAAATAAAATTTTTAAAAATATTTAAAAAAAAATTTTTTTTAATCTGCTTCTTGGTTTGTCTCTCTTTTTTCTTCTTTGCTTGTTTGTTTTATTTATTAAATTCCATATGTGAGTGAAATCATATAGTATTTAACTTTCTCTGACTTCTATTGCTTATTAGCATTATACTCCCTACCTAGTTCCATCCATGTTGTTGCAAATGGCAAGATTTCATTCTTTTTCATGGCTGAATAATATTCCATTGTATATATATACCACCTCTTCTTTACTCAGTTCATCAATTGATGGACATTTGGGCTGCTTCCATAATTTGGCTATTGTAAATAGTGCTGCCATAAACAGAGGTGCATGTATCCCTTTGAATTAGTGTTTTTGTATTTTGGGGTTAAATATCCAGTGGTGCGATTACTGGATAGTAGGGTAGTTCTATTTTTAACTTTCTGAGGAAGCTCCATACTGTTTTCTACAGTGGCTGCCCCAGTTTGTATTCCCACCAACAGTGTAAGAGGGTTCCTTTTTCTCCACATTACTTGGACTAGTTCTTTATTTGAAGAATTAGTTATTCATTTGAAGTAGTTAGGTTCTCTTGTTTCTGTTTTTTTTCAATTTTAATCTTTCTTCTCTCATCCTTTTTGATTTAATTTTTTAACAATGTAAAACATTAATATGATTCCAAAAGCCAAAACTTTACAAAAAAGTATATTCAGAGAAGCGTCACTCCCTCCCCATTTTTTCTATCTACTCCCTGTAGGTAACCAAATTCATTAATTTCTGGTTTCCCTTTCTTATGTTTATTTTTATAAAATCAAGTTGTTTCATTTCTTTTTTCTGATTTCTCTTTTTATACAAAGATGGCATACAATGTATACTTTTACACTTTTTGTTTTTCAATTATGTATATGTCCTAAAATGACATCCTGTTATTAAATCAATTTGGTAAGTTTTAAATATAAGAATTCTTCCAAAAGGAAAATATAGTTCCACATTCTAGGTTTAAAATTTTTTTCCCCAGAAAACAAGCAGTTAGTGACATGTCAATAGAGCTCATTTATAAACAAACACCTACACATTAATATTTTATGTGAACTTTCATATCCTTTATACTCTGAAAGGAAAATATATT
The DNA here is from genome assembly GCF_004348235.1 of Phoca vitulina. Taxonomy (NCBI): domain Eukaryota; kingdom Metazoa; phylum Chordata; class Mammalia; order Carnivora; family Phocidae; genus Phoca; species Phoca vitulina. Next base: position 50,274,554 of record NW_022589705.1, read on the forward strand.
ATATAATTCATTGCCATTGGCTTTCTTCCTCTTGGCAATTTGCTGCTGGCTGTTGTCACTGCTATGAAAGTACAGTATTGGTGACTATCTTTCTGCAGGTTTACTTCCATTATACCTTTTATTTTCAGATTGTAGATTCACATGCTGTTGTGAGAAGTAAAACAGAGAGATCATGTGTACCCGTTTCTCACTTTACTGACATGATAACATCTTGCAAAACTGTAGGGCAGTATCACAACCAGAAAATTGACATTGCCACCGCCCACTGATTTTTATTCAGATTTCTTAAGTTTTACATGTACTCACTGGTGTCTGTATATATATGTTTTTAGTTCTGTGTAACTTTATCACATGTGTACGTTCACCACCATCAAGATATAGGACATTCCCATCACCACAAAAGTCCCTCCTGTTGTATAAAGCTTATTTTTAACCACTGGCTTATTCTCTTATAGATAGAAAAGCAATTTTTTTTTTAGATTTTTAAAAAATTTCTATACTAATCCAAATAAAACCTTTCTAATTGTAAAGAATTATGCTAGAACTGGTTTTTTTATTTGTTTGTTTGTTATGAATACAATTAATTGTGACAGGTAGCCACTGTCCAGAATTCTAAGTCTGGGGGGAAAAAAGAATTCTGAGTTACGCTTTATTATGTTTTAAGCATTCAGTTATGCAACAAGAATCAGATTTATGGTTCATTTTTCTGCTTAAATCACCCGGTCTGTAGGAGTGAGTTAGTTGAACATGCTTATCAAAAACTTAAAATGAAAACAAAGTCATGCCTATATTCTGTAGGTAAGTAAAGACTAAAAGAGAAACCAATGTTTACAAGAGACTGATTTTTCAACTGTTCAAAATTTTTGACATGGAAGAATGAAAGCCTTCCCCAAAGATCAATAACAAGATAGGCATGCCCGTTTTCACCACTAGTATTCAACATTTTACAGGAAATTCTAATCAGAGCAATTAGGCAGGAGGAGGGAAGGAAGAGAAGAAGAAAGAAAACAAAAGGCATCCATTTGGAAAAGAAGAAATAAAACTATCTCTTTTTTTTAAAGATTTTATTTATTTATGTGACAGAGAGAGAGAAGAGGGAACACAAGCGGGGGGAGCGGGAGAGGGAGAAGCAGGCTCCCGGCCTAGCCAGGAGCCCGATGTGGGGCTCCATCCCAGGACCCTGGGATCATGACCTGAGCCGAAGGCAGACGCTTAACAACTGAGCCACCCAGGTGCCCCTAAAACTATCTCTATTTTCAGACAACACAATGCTATATATAGAAAATCCCAAAGAATGCACAATGACTGTGTTCCTTATTGTGTAACCCTGAATAATTAAATAATTTGTGTTTCAGTTTCCATATCTATAAAATGGAGATAATGTTTATCACAGAGAATTATTTTAAAGATTAAGATATAGCTTGTAAAGTAACAACTACCGTGCTTTGACTTTAGAAAGAGTTCAAAAAAAAACTTAGCAACATATTTCATCGTTACAATCCAGCTACCAAAATAATCAGTTTAGATAAACAATTAGATTAAGTAGAGGTTCTGTGACCTATCTACCTTTTTCTCTGTAAGACATAATATTAAGAGGATAAAGAAAAACCTCAGGATTTTGTCCCTGTGATGTACATGTAACTTCCAGGTTTCTTGAGATATATATATAAATACAGTCTCTTATAGGTAGTAACTTTGATATAAGTTTTTAGTAATGGAATTAATTAAGAGTTCATTTGTGGCCTTTGAGAGTATAGTACCAGTAGAGTAGTAAGGCAGAAATCTGAATATAAGAGTTTAATTTCAGTATGGAGGAACAGAGATTGGGTTTAGATCATTATTTTGAGCAATGATTTGCAAAAAAAAAGAAAAAGAATATTCATTAAATTAAGTAAAAGAGTTAAGCAGCATCAGGGGCCCAGGAAATCATACACTTGTAATATTGACCATCAATACTGCTGTAAGATTTCTGTAGCACTCACAGCTTAGGCCAGAGAGTGAAGAATACAAATAGGAAATCCAGGATTACACATTAGAAGGACATGTGTAGCAGAAGGTTAAGGGGCTTTTTTTCTTTATGTAATTATCCCCAGCTTTATTGAAGTGTAATTGGCAAATAAAGTTGTATATATTTAAAGTCTATAATGTGATGATTTGAAATGTGTGTGTGTGTGTGTGTGTGTACCCATTCCATGAAACTGGTTGCTATCAAGATGGGAGGAGTTGATTTCATCTAGGAAGAAGTAAAAGGAGGAGGAGAGGAGAGGAGATTAAAATAAAAATGGGCTGGCTGGCTGGCTCAGTCAGTGGAGAATTTGACTCTTGATCTCAGGATCCTGAGTTTGAGCCCCATGTTAGGCGTAGAGTTTACTTAAAAATTAAATTAAAATTTTAAAAAATGAGAAGAATGATGGACTGTCCACTAGTCTACTGGTCATGCAGTGAAGACAAGTTTCCCTGCAAAAGCAGCTCAAGCATGGGAAGAATATTTTGAAAACAATTTCCCCAGTTATTTGATGTTCAGGCCATTACAGCTCTCCAAGTTTGTCGAAAACAGTTTGCCTAGCTCAGTCCCTCAATAACTATTTTAACTTGAGAAACAGAATTATTAACAGGTCCTTTGGGGATGCTACATGCACAACTCCTGGGGGCACCATTCCCATCTTAATCTATCTGAACAGAGCCCCTTGAAGTCATTCAAGATGGCAACCCTGCAGGTCCCATCCTTCCCACATAATTCCGTAAGGGTCAACAAGGAATATCATCAGTTCCTTAAGGTATGGTAGGTAAGGTAGTGTCTGCCACTTCAGTCCTCCCAGGAAAAGAATGCGAGGTAAAGAGCCCTTAGGATTGCTTCTCATGGTGAAATAGCTCATTTGCCTCAGCTTTGCCTCCCTGAGGGAGTGAGTAGTGTTGGTATAATGTAGGGGAAGCTGGAGGTTCCCAGCCCTGGGTGGGAGTCACTTAAGCCCACTTGCTCCTTGAGACTTTTGGAGCTCAATGGAAGGAGCTGGAATTCCTTTATGTCACTATCTTTCAAACTGAGGTTTAGGTGGTAAGCAAGTAAGGCCTCTGACAGGTGACTTTTCATTGGAAATGCATGATAATAAGGGAAAATTTTTAAAGAGAAAAAGATCACCTGCAATTCCATTTTCCTCACATAAGTTTTAGTTTTTGCATAAATGCTGTTTCTCCACTCCTTGCTTGCATACTCATATATTTTACATGGATGAAACATACTCTACATATTCATTGTGTATGAAAATTTAACGTGTCATATTAATCTTATTTTTAATAGCACAAAAATGTTAATGGATAACACTGATGTGATTTTTGAAAAGCATTTAGATAAAATTTCTAGTTTCTTTCATAAAATCAATAATACAGATTTGTGGTCTCTGAAACAGTAGTCACTAGCCAGCCACACATGGCTAATGAGCATTTGAAATGTGACTAGTCTGAAATGAGATGTGCTATGAGTGTAAAGTACACACTGGATTTTGAAAAAAAGCATAAACTATCTCAATAATTTTTATTGATTACATGTTGAAATGATAATACTTTGGATATATTGGTTAAAGAAAATATATTATTAAAATTAAGTTCACTTGTTTCTTTTTACTTTTAATGTGGCTACTAGAAAATTTTAAATTACATATGTGGCTTACATTTTATTTCTATTAGACTGCACTGATAAAGATTATATACAGCTATGAGATCATAAAATTGGAAAAAACACTAAAACTACAACAATAAGGGAATGATTAAGTCATCTTTGGTATGCTTAATAGGTATAATATTGTGCAGCCTTGAAAATTATAAACCTATGGGTGATGTGGCAAAAAAACATATATGTAATATTATATTAAGGAAAGTATGATATAAAGTTATAGAAATTGTTTCAAAAAAAACCTAAGAAAATTTTTCCTGTATGCTAACATGTTAACTAGAGATATGTTCAGGAGATAGGATTACAAATGAAGTTTTCTTTGTTTTCAAACTTAAAAGAATGCCTTTGTAATCTTTTTCACACTGAAATTTATTAAGCCATAAAACTTATTTTTTATTAAAAAAAATTACTGGTAACACTGACTCATAGACTTAGATCAAGGTAAATAAGGAGAATGGTGTATTATTGTTCTCAAAGTGGTACTGTGGAGAAAGGAGCAAGTTAGTTGGCTAACTAACTATATCTTCACATCTTCTCCCCCTGTTCAGTGGGAGTGAAAGAAAGCAAAAATCCCAAATGCAGGATGATTGAGAATATATATTGTGTTTGTAAAGGGATGAAATAATGAAGGAGGAGCATTTACATCTTTTACCACTTAGTAAAGAAAAGGATTAGAAAACTGAATCTAAGATCTTTTAAAAAAAATTAAAGGTGTTGGGGCACCTGGGTGGCTGAGTTGTTAAGCGACTGCCTTCGGCTCAGGTCATGATCCCAGGGTGCTGGGATCGAGCCCCATATCGGGCTCCCTGCTTGGCGGGAAGCCTGCTTCTCCCTCTCCCACTCCCCCTGCTTGTGTTCTCTCTCTCACTGTCTCTCTCTCTGTCAAAAAATAAATAAAATCTTAAAAAAAAAAAAAATTAAAGGTGTGAAAATGATTTAATGTGTTTAAATGCTTGATCGTGCTAATTTTTTTTTCATTTATAGATTCATGGTGTTGCTATCTAAAGTGGAGAAATCATCAGAAGAAATCATAGAAATAATGCAAAACTTAAGCAGTATACAGGTTAGCTTTTTTTTTTCCTTTCGGCATATAATTTTTCATATGTCTACCACTCCATTTGAAAAAGGAAAATAGGAAAGAAGCCCCAGCATGGAGAATCCAATCCAGAAAAGAATTTGCAGGGAATATGTCTAATTTACTTTTCATGGGAATTCCTTTTCTTATATGAACATGAATTAACCATAATATTTTAGTAATATCTGACTTTTTCACATTTTAAAACTTGCAGTAGTTGACCTGCCAGAAAAAGTTAAATTTCCTACCACAGAGTTTTTTTCAGATGAAAAAAACAGTAAACTGTATTTTCACTAGACTTGTCAGTAATATTATATTTGTAGAGAACTTAACTCATTTAAGATGTCTTTCTTTTAGGCTTTGGAGGGCAGTAGAGAGCTTGAAAATCTCCTTGGTATCTCCCGTGCATCATGTTTCTTACCAAGAGAAATGCAAAAAACAAAAGAACTAAGTAAGAAAAATTCATGAGTTTTCAATGGCATCTCTCCATTCCTTATTTGTAAATGTAAATATATATTCTAATGTTTTCAGTTTTAGAGATAAACCTAATAATTTTTCCCAAATTTAAATCTGATAGAGTTTTTTTTATATATGGCACTACTGGACATGTAATGGAAGTATTATTTAGAGAATAAGAAGCCATGTATCTTTTACCAGGATATGTTACTTCAGGGATTCTTGTTGAATACGAAGGAAAAGAATATGCCTTGCAAACTGATAATCAAGCTTCTTAAAAATATGGTGCTCATTCTTTAAATAAGATATAATAAGATATTGCAGTTTGTACTTGATACCTGTATGTATTACTTCAAATTATTTTTTTCTTATGAAGTTATCCCAGGATGAGAAATTATTCATATTCCATGCTAATTCTTAACATGAGTTGTTTTGTTTTGGTTTGGGGGTTTTTGTTTGTTTGTTTTTTAGTGAAAAAAGTAACAGAACAAAAACTGTTTGAAAAGAAGAGTTCAGGACTTCCCAACAAAGGTAAAGAATTGTGTTTTCATTTATATAAAAAGATCCTTTCATCTCATTTCACCATTGAAAACTAATCATCATGAGTTTTTTAGTGTGATCTTGTTAAAAGATCATAAATCTCATTTGCAAACCTTATACTGATTTGGCAGACCATGTCTGATAAGATAACTTCCCTGAAGATTAAACTTTAAAATACCTTTTGAGGGGCGCCTGGGTGGCTCAGTCGGTTAAGCGACTGCCTTCGGCTCGGGTCATGATCTCAGGGTCCTGGGATCGAGCCCCGCATAGGGTTCCCTGCTCAGCAGGAGGCCTGCTTTTCCCTCTCCCGCTCCCCCTGCTTGTGTTCCCTCTCTCTCTGTGTCTCTCTCTGTCAAATAAATAAATAAAATCTTTAAAAAATATATATATATATCTTTTGAAATACAATTTTCAGTTTAAGATTTAAATTTTGTCTTTTTATTAAAAGTTCTTCTTGAGAATATAGACAGATGGGGGAACAATGCATTAATATATAGCAACTTTTAATGGTGAATTAGGATTACACAAAGCATAAAAAGTTACTTTGTAACCAGTGTTCTGAAAACTTTCAGATCATTAATGATGTTTGATCTACTGTGAACTCATATGCCTCTGAGCATTTCACAGTATGGGAAACTAAATTAGCAGGTTTTCCCATAACACATGCACATCCATACCTCAGTAAGTAAAATGATCATGGACTGTAAAATATTAAAACCTTTAGACCAACTTAAGAGGGATCATTTTAATATTACTGACATGAATGCCATTTTGCAATCTCTGCAAGTGAAGGTAGGCCTTTAAACGGGTAGCCATGTTTTAGTCTACCATTTTTGAGTACCAATGACTACCATTTATTGAGGACCAGTAATTACTGTGTTCCCAACACTAGGATCAGCAGATCTTTATAGCAACTCTGCAAGATAGCTTGTTATCATTGTCATTATAGATAAGGAATAAAGACCAAAAATGTTAAGTAACTTCCCCAAAGACACTGCTACTTAAGTGTCAGAGCAGAGATTCCAACTAAAGACCAGTCTAACCTCAAATAGTATGGTTTTTTCATTGTTCCATGTTGCCTCTTCCTATAACAAATTAAATATCTAGTCGTCCCAGTTTTTAGATTCAGACATGAGGCATAACTGAAACCATCTCAACCAATCTAGTATATTAGACTGTATTTAGGATCTTTAACAGCCAGTGTGATGAGTTTGCAGTGGAAAGTGCTGGGATTCCCTGTTACTTCCAAAGGCCACCTGGGTAATGCAGTGAAACAGCCCTGACAGGATCCTCCAAAGCTCATGTGGGAAGAGAGCTGAGCAGGTTTCCTGAGCCATTCAGTAGAGCAGCTAACTTCCACTGTGATCCCAAGAATTTAAGAATATGAAGTTAGCTCTTAGAAAAGGCTTAAGATCTCTTCTCTTCTATACTGTGAAAATTGATTATAATGTGTAGCTGAGTTTCAGTGGTTTCGGTCTCTTTTAACTTGACAAGTTTTAGAGGATCATAATGGGAAATTGGAATGTTTATTATTTCCAAACCAGAGGATATCTTTCTTCTATATATTCTGTGCGAGTGGTGTGAATTTTTTTTCAATCTGTAATTTCCTAGAATTGACTAGAATTAGGCTTTACAGAGTTGGCTTTCACCAAGTTTTGAAAAATGAGGGAGAGAAAATTGTAGAATAAGTGGATCACTTTAATAATGAGAAAAAATTTTCCCAAAGTATTGTTTCCTTCCCTAAACATTTATTAAGACATTAAAGTTATATTCCATGTGTTAAAATTTATCTCCTTTCAGTTATCTAGTATGTACCAATTCTTTGTGTGTTTATGCATGACCAGCCTTAAAACTATTTTCTAGTATTTTAGGCATTAAAACTGACTTGCCCATTACCAGGTTTTCCTTAAGGACTTAGTGTTTATTCATGCATAAAGGAGATCCTATGACTAAATCATGTTTTAAAATTTCTAATAAGCATTGATTATTTGTTGTGGTTTAAATGAAAACTGAATTTAGATAAATAAAATATGTGATAGCTGTAAAAATATATATTAGAATATATGTCATCTTCCATTTCTGTTTCTTGGCAAGAGCTGCATTAGCTTTTATATTTCCTGAGGTATTCAGATCTTCATTAGCTTTTCCACTAATTTTTTTTAAAGTATTGTTGCCTGAAAAATCTTTTGAAGCTTATTTCCTTTATAATTTGAGTTTGAGTGTTTTTACTGAGTGTTTTTCTCTCTTCTCTTTCTGGTTCATAATATATGTGTTTTTTTATTTTGGTGGTTTTGTTTTGTTTTTGATTAAAGATGATGCACATCAACACATTTATATATATATATAATTTTTTTGCTGAGTTAATAACTTTCAACCCTTCTTATTTATACATTCATTTTACAAGGACTTTGCTAGTGTTTTTGACATCTCAAACTAATTTGCTTTATACCTTCCTTATTTGGGGATCTAACCTTCAGCTTTTTATAGAAATTTCTACTTTACTCCTTTCTTTTACTATGCTATTATTCAGAATTGTTTAAATTTTAAAATGTTTGGGAAATCTTCGTAATATTAGAAATTATATAATATAAAAATAACTCCCATAGTATGTATGGAATTTGTTTTATTAGGTACTTAATGAAAATAAGAACAAATTACTTGTTTCACGATCAAAAGAATGTCCTTCAGATTCTCATAAAATTTTCCTAGAATAGTTAAAATAGACAGTATCAGGAAAATTCCAACATTTATGCTGTTGTTGCTTCTTCAAGTCGGTCCCCTAGTTCTATTTATTTTTCCATGTCACTGCTAGCTTGTTTAGCATCAGTTGCAGTCTTTATTACAGGCAGAGCAGTATAATTGTAAAAATAACATGCTAGTGTTCTAAATAAATAGACATCTGACACACATTCTTAAGGCTTTATGTAACATTCAGGGGAAATTAAAATGTACACAATAACATGAAAAGGTACACTGAGATTTTCATAGTTTTCAAAAGAACTGGACGTGGCAAATCAGAGAATGCTTTGATAGAGTATATGAATAAAAGAGTCTCTCCCCTGCTAAATACAAATTTCTTAAACAAAGGAAGGCTTTCTTTCTTTTTTCAGTTACTTAGGAAGGAAGCCTAACTTTACTTTCCTTAATAATATTGGCTTTATGACTCTTAGAAAAATAATGAGATGAAAGGTCCTTTTTCTGTTAGATTTGGATGTGAATTTCATAATTATTCTTAATTTGTTATGCTGAAGATTTAAAACATGACCATTCAATGGGTTGATACAGATGGAATGTCACATTATCATCACATGGTAAGGCATGAAATTTATTTACTTTACATAATCAACCTCTACTTAAGACAACTTGATACAAATATTCCTAAGTCAATAGATGGCATTATATAGTACTTAGTATTTTCATTTTTTCTGGAAATATTAAAAAATACCATCATTGTTTGTCTATGACCAGTACTTCCAGTAAACAAAATGTTTTTGAAAAGAATGTAAGCAAATTGTAGAACAGTTGCCAAGATATGAAATCGAGACACTTAGCTTTAGTCCAAAACATATTTTATCTGTTTTGAGAATAATTGTGTAGGTTGCAGTATGCATATTTGAGATGAAATGTAACCATCTGAACTTTACATTGTTCAAAAAAGTTGATTGTCTCAGCTGTTTGTAATACAAAATATTTCAGAATTTTAGCTGTGGCCTTCAAAAGAAAAGCACAAACTATAACATTTCTGTTATCTTTAGCTAACTTACTGTCTTACATTGTAAAATTCATCTGGGTTATAGGATTTTAAAGTTTTCAAATTCTTGGACTACAGGACAAATTTTAAGCTCTTTCTGTTCTAAGACTATAAAATAGTTTGATACTGCCTTTTCATTCTAACCACCCACGGAAGTATTTTTTAACTTAAAAATATGTTGTTCTTTCCCCCACTCAGTCTTGAAAAAGTATTTATCATATCGGCCAAATAATTTTACTCCCTAGAAGACTACTACCCTTTTAGTTTTTTATATCTTAACATTAAACAGTATCTTTTTTCAAACAAATGCTTCGGTTTTAAAAGCACTGAAGTTTGAAGTCTAGACATGATGAGTTTTAGAAGAAACAACAAAAATTCCTACCTGTGCCTTAATGTTCTTGGTTTATCTGGAGATAAAAAAATGGAGATACTAGTTTTGGTGACAAATCTACATTAATGTACAACTGTAGTCCTTAGCTCTTTATCAGAATTCACCTATCATGCATGTTGTACGTGGTTCGTACCTTTCCTATTAATAATGTTAATGCCCTTGTCTTACACTATTCATCACTGTTTTGGGGATACATTTTGACTGCTTACTTGAGATTTGTCTAGGATTTAAGGAAAAACAAACTGATTTATTACTTTTCAAAGCCTTTTAAATAATTTCTTCCATGATTTAAATTTTTGTATACTTCTCTAGAAGTATGATCATTTTTATCTTTTAAATAATCAGTAAAAAAAATTTAACCATAGATTTGAACTCACTTAGTAGCAATTATGTGTTTAAGAGGTGTAAATAACTTGCTATCAGACTTTAGGAATATCCAGGTGCTCTGTATGTGCTGATGACAACAAAATTGAAACGAAAGACTGTAATAATTCTGACTGGTTTTCTCTGCAGAAGATATTGATTATTTGTGTGTGGTGAGAGATTTGGAAAATTCAATTAAAGGAGTTGTGCAAAGGTTTCATAAATTTTCCTTCTACAGCATGTACACAGACATTGTTGCGTATTAAATCAATGCAGCACTTCACAATATATTTTCTTTGAAACATAAAAATAAATAACATTTAAACAGTTCTGCTTACTACAGAAACAAATTTTATTTTCTGTGAAGCATTTAGTCATGTGCTATCACTGACTCATCCACATTTGCCAGCTGTAACAAATTTTATAGACATTTTCTCCAGAGACATATCTCACATGCTATGAATTTTTAAATGAGCAAATGGTGAAGAAGGGATGTCAGCAATATAAAAATTGATCAGTTAAAAGATAAAAGCATAAGTAAAGAGATTTGTATGGTAGTCTTAATAGGTTTTATTAAATAAAAATACTATAAAAAGACAGTAATGAACAGACTGAAGACTAACCATTCTTGAGGTGGAGAAAAATTATTCTGGCACATTTAGTAGAAATTGGTTTTATGTCACCTGACAGGTGAATATTTTTTTCCCCGTTTTAACTCTTAGAGTAGTCAGAAAAGCTCCTCAAAAGAGTCAGATGAATTTTCTAAGTGGTTTATGTATCAAACACATATCTAGAATAATAAAGCAGATACTTATAGTGTTATATAGCTAATTACATAGTTAAAAGCAGGAGTTCCGTAAAAGGTATTAGGTGATTTTTCCTCCAGCTCACACCTCACTCAGGAGGAAAGGAGGCATTTGAATGTATACTGTTCACACCATGTGACTTCAGCCCTCTGAAGTCTCTCTCTCTGTGAACTCCAGGTCTCTCTCCTGCTTCTCTCTCTCTACCTGGATTGCTCTTTCTCCCATGTCTGTCTAGTCCTGCTCATTCTTTAAGGGCAGCCTCAGATGTCACATCCTCTGTGAAACTCTCCCCAGCTCACCTAGGTAAAGCTAAATTGCTTCTTCTGGCCTTCTACAACACTGTCTGAATGTTTATAAATGTATTATGTTGTAGTATTGTAGTATATTGTAATTGTCCAGTTACAGGGCTCCTTCTGGGCTCCTCCTTGGCAAACAAACAAGAGCCTAGTATAGAACCTGATAGAAGGTCCACAATGCATGGTCAATGAATGAGTAAAAACAAATGCCACTCTAAGAATTTTTTAAAGGAACTTAAATATTTTCAAATACTTATAAATCACAATCTCCTTACATGCCTCATCTGTTTAATATTTACTAAATGCCTACTATGAGCCAGGCACTGTTCTAGCACTGGGGGTACAGTAATGAACAAGGTAGACATAGTCCTTCCCTCAGGATTGTAGAATATGTCACAAAAGACAATTATAATAAAGCGTAAGCATACGTTATAATGATAAGTTTTTTGGCACTTTTTATCCTAAATTCTTAAATGTACATTCTGAAACAGAATTGGGCAAATCAGTAAGATGTCGAAATGAGAATTTATAACTCCAAAGCTATTTATAATGTAAAATAAAATTTTAGGTTTAGGTTCTTTAATTTCATTTGATTAAGCATTTATTCTACATCATATACTGTGAATACTGTGACAACTTACTTTGACTTGTTTTCTGAAAAAAAATCTTTTTTTCTTTCTTATAGAATTATATCATCTTGACAGCTATGAATTCCTTAAAGGCATTTTAAACTGAGGTAGGGTTTCACCATTCTAATTAAGGTTAGCCTTGTTAAATTTCACTGTTTTGTTCAGGTGGAAACATTTTATTTATATTATCAAATTTGGTACTGTCTGTCTATGAATAAAATAGGAGTGAGCTTTGGAGGTGTTTTTGAAATTATATTTAATCTTTTTATAAATAATAGGATAGTTTGACAAGTTGTATGAGAGGCTGATTGAAAAGAACTGTTGAGCTCATTAGCCTAGCTTTAAAAGTCAAAAAGCTCATATTTTTAGGTGAGTGTGTAGAGGGCTCTTGATTTAGCACCTTTAGTACAAATAACTAACTAGGTACTGATAGGTGGGTTGTAGTTTCTGTAGGACACATGTAACTGAACAAGATAGAACAATTCTATGAATTTGGAAATGTGCTGAATTAAGTAAATAATTATATATTAATTAGTGTATCTTTCCTTCAGAACAGTTCCCTGTAGATTCAGCAATATAAGTAAAAATGATAGATTTATAACTAGCTTATTAGAACATACTAGCTAGAAGCAATATGAGTCATAATGTGATATTAGCGTCTAATGTGCCTGTAACTGAAGGTTCGCATTAAGAACTAGCCTACCCCACACTTAGTGGCATCAGTATTAATTAAGATTCTTAGAAGCTAACCAGATGTTGCCTACTATCTCTTAGAAAAAAGTTAAGGCAAAATAAATTCTATACTGAAAATACTTTTCTTTGGAAATGGTATTTCAAACGATTAGTATTAGCTTCCTAACTAATAACGGTTTTTAAAAATATTTGCAAAGCATCTTATATACAAAATTGTGTCACTTTTCATTCATTAAAATGTTTATTCTGTTGTATGCAACAAATAATAGTTTATAATAATAGCTGATACTTATTAGGCACTGTCAACATGCCAGGTACTATAGTAAGCACTTCATACAGATTCCATTCAACCTTTTTAACAACTTACATGATATACAGTTATTGTCTTTATTTTATAGGTGAGGAAACTGAGGCACAAAGAGGTTAATAACCTTGTTCTAGAATTACCTCAGAGACAGAGCCAGGATACTAACCTGAGTAGGCTGGTACCAGAGTCTTTGCCCACTCACAATAGTAAACTATGAGTGTCAGGTTTCACTGCTGGTCAAAGGTTTTAGATCCTATGCAATAGTAAGGATCTAATATATATACACATACACACCTACTCATTATAGGGTTAAACATTTTGTACAATTTCAGGTCCATAGCAGTCCAACAGACAACTATTAGAGGGCGATCATAAATACATAGTTACAGTTACACATCTGGCTAATAACATACACATTTAGTATATGATGGTCATTCATGAACTTTGGGGAACTTAGAGTACTGAGTATAGCTTTGTGTTCCTGGATTCTAATAAAGATTAGAATATTAAGGGTGTTCTTCTGAGTCTTTAATATGAGTAGTACTTAGAAAAAACTTGCAAGAATGAAGGTTGACCTACCACTCAACTTCCCTTTTAGTGGGAAGCAGTGGAGAGAAATAACAATGAAATGAAACTGGACTAAACCTTTGAGGCATTTCCCTGGGTTCTTTTGACTGTGTTTTCTTCTTACTTTGGGCGCTTTCCTCATGATCTCACCCATTCCTTGACCCTAGTTCTCACCTTAGTGCAATTTATGGTTTCCAAATCCATTTTTGACCCTCTGTAAACCCACAATATCAGCTGCCATATATTGTCCCCCAGGTACCCTAATTTCATCATTTTCCCCCAAATTTCTTCCTCATTCTACCTTTTTAGGGATTACATTCACCCAGTAATAAGGCTCAAAACCTCAAAATTCTGTCCCTTTTGTGTGCCCACATGTGCAACTGCTGCCAGGCGGTCAGATAACTTCTAAAAATGTTTACCTCTCCCTTCCATGCCCCCGGCACTAGTTTATTCCTTCATGACCTCATCATCCCTACTGTAACCTGCCTTTCTGCCCTTTGGTCCTTCTTTCCTTACAGCCTGTCCTGCTACTGGATAGATCATGCTTAAGAAGGTATCACTCTACCATATTCACAGTAAAATCCAAATTTATACTAACATTCAGAACTCTCCCTAATGTGACCACAGCTTACCTGGATAAATCACTTTGTTAACAAAACTATGAGGCTTAGTATAAACATAGCATTTGCACAATGCCAACCTTTTAAAACCTAGTCATCAAGCTAAAGAGACAAGATTTATATTCTATACATGAAACGATAATAATATAAGGCAAGATATGAAGAGCAATACAAGTTCAGAACCCTCTTCTTTCCAGGATTCTGGCAATAGCAAGCACAAAAAAGGATGAGTCCATTTAGGATCAAAGTCTCAACTTGGTTAGTGGAGGAACTGATAACCTCTAACATGGCAGGCCCTCTGGCAGAAGCTTAGGGTAACTAATATGGAGTGTGCCTAAGGCAGAAGTGGAATCTCCTCTCTCCCACACTGAGTCTAAATCTTGAACCCTTTGAATCTCAATCTTGAACCTGAGGAAAAAGCTGGATCTTTGATATAAACCCCATGTCCATGTACCTCTACAATAGAAAAGACCACAGACCTGCCTATGCTTGATTGCAGATGAGATCAACAGAATGGGCTGGTCTCCTTACAACATGAAATTAGGAAGCACAAGGACCCATTGGACTTGACAGTAGACAGGGAAAGGGTGTTGCGTAAGAAGAGTGACATATAATATTACTAGTAAAATATGGATCGATGTTCTGGACTTTGGCCAGTCACGTTTGTCACTCCTCCATGGGGTAGAGAGAGCAGAAGAGTTGACAGTTCCTTCCTCTTCAGACTAAGGAGTATAAACATTCCTCTCTAAGAACCAAATGAAGAATAAGCAACAGTATAGGAATACACAACAGACATAGATGACCTCAGGATAGAGTGATTAGTGATTATTTAAGAGTTCATGATATTAAAATAATTCTAGTTATTCCACTCTGCATTATCTCTGACAGAGGACCATCCAGACCCTAGTAATGTAAACTTTGTACTTTACTAGGAAGTTTGAATTTGAGAAATGGGTCATTTTGATGGGCTGTATAAACATACTAGGCAGAGAGAACAACATGAACACAAAAGGCAGAAAAGCAGAATGACTAAACAAGTAGGTTCGACCACATCATTGACAATTATGATCACCAGGCTTAATCGGTTCAGACTTTATTCATTAGGCAGAAGTAGACCAGTGAAGATTATTAGGGAAGCAACAATCCAAAATATGTTTTAGAAAGAATATAATTGCTGTATGAATGATAATTCCTGTCAAAATACTGCTCATGAACTGCATCACTGTCTCTAAATTGCTTTTTGTGTTCTGAGACATTCATCTCCAGAACCAGTATGGCAGTGTAGAGATAATATACATGCTACTGTATTCTTGTGTTGTGACATATATCACATTGATCACAGTCTTTATTTTTGCTGGATCCTGAATTTGGTGTCAGAATCTTTCTCAACACACTTCTAGCAGTCCTGATCGATTGATGAAACTCCTTTGCATGGTCTGGCATTGTAACAGAGGACAGGATTTGGATTACATGTCCAGCACCAGCTCTGTTATCTACTTAGCTCTGTGGCCTTAACAAGGAACTTGGTTCCCCTAAACCTTAATTATAAAATGGGACTGATATTTACCTTGTGGGATTGTACAAAATAAACTTAACTAGCATCTCCCCCATAGTAACTAATATAGTCTTACTTTCCTATATAGTATTGTCATTAGTTCTGATAACTGTGTATCAATAACCTGTAGGGATATTAGGTGAACACTAGAGTGCTTAAAATCTTCTATAGGAATCCAGACCAGACTCAAATTGGCAAGAGTTGGTGGTTGTCAAGTTGGCAACCTACCTTCTTCTAGGAAAAGAATATATGTGGACTCCCATGAATACGGAAATATAGGAGCCTGCCATGCATTACTTCTTAATAGCTGCCAGTGTAAGTATGGAAGGGGGTATTTCAGGAACGAAAGGTCCACGAGCCCTATGGGAAATATGCCATCACTTGCCAATGGCTTCTAAACCAAACGACAAGAACTTCTGCCACCACCAGGAGGCCCCAGAGGGACATGCTCTGAATAGGCATGCCAGTAAATACAGTCTCTTTTTGGGGGGGGCAGCTGTTGGAGGAAACACCTGCTGAAAGGCCCTTAAGGCTTATAGACAAAAGGCGTGTAGATTTTGGTGTTTTCAGCAAGTAGGTCATGTAGGAGTTTTAGAAATCTCTCAAGTAGTTCAAGATCGATCTTCACATAAAGTGAAGAGTGTGATGTCTGAGTAGCCCTATTGACAATTATTTGTGAAGGTAAATCTTGTTAGAAGACCCAAAAATAAGCAAATGAGAGATTACCAGTATCTAAACTAGGTACCAAATTACATGGTAAATGGGTTGTTTAAATCATTTAAGTAGTGTATAGATGCATGTTAATTTGGAAACTAATTCTTGATTTAATAATCATCTTTTATATCCTGCAGGCATTTAAAAGAAGTGCACTTACTGTGAAAACCAACTTCTTCTGCATCTGCCTGATCGTATTTAAAGGAACAGAAGAAATGTTTGTAATTAATCTGCCCAGTAAATACCAGATCATAGCACTAGGCAGGTGCGTGTCTAGATAAAATTTCTTGCAGCTAATTTAAACTTTCTACACACACCAGTAGATAATCTCAATGTAAATAATACATTTCTTCTTGACCCTTTAAAGTAAGCCAACATGTAGAAGAGGATATTAACTTCTATTCTGTATCACATACACTTCTGTATCCTTTTAGCTTTTGTGGATAGATTTAAAGCATTTATGAAGATGGCATTTTGGTAAAATGTTTTAAAACTCAGATTAAATTTAATGGTGAGTGGAATTAGGTACCACTTTCCCATGTAAAGCCCCAAATGCGTATTAGATTCTTTTTAAACTTCTAAAATTTTTCTAGAAGTTTATTGTGTAGCCACTATCTCAGGGATGAGTTTTTATACTCTAGTTATTTCTATGCTTATACAAAAAAACTATATTCAAAGTTTTAAATTTTTCACACCTCCTTTTATAAAATGCATTTTTCAGTACAAATATATTTTTAAATATGAAGTTGTTCTTAAACTGAACTACACAGACTCTACTGAATTTAAAGAAAAGAACTTTTTTATGGGGTATGTGATCACCTGCAAATTACTTTGAAGCATTAATTTAAATTTCTATTTTTCTGTGGTGTTATTTTGTATCATCCTCGTTCTATCACAAAATAAAGGGGAAGTGGGAATCACAGGATATGTTATAAATTAATAACATGTTTTTTTTAAAACCTCTGTATTTTTCTTTGACCATCTCTACAGGGGAAAAAATACTGTTCCCTTGGTACTTGCCCTAAGTCTTGACAAAATTTGTATATTACTGTATCATGTAAATAAAAATACTATATGAAAATCTGAAACAAAATTTAACTTAAGTTTGAAAATAACTGATTCTCCATTTAGATAAACTTCAGATTTACCTCTTAAAATGAAAATGAGTTTTTAAAAACTATTAAATGACATCAATTAACTATTAAACCTAATTCCCTTCACAAATGATTTTATTGGTACTATTTAAATAAGATTTTAAAGATAATCTGTCTGCTAAATACTAAGAACACTTTGTGATATAAACCTTATAATAGGACATTACCTAAATATACCAAAAAGGCTAATTCCTTTGTGTTCTAGCATTGAAAACTAACCTTAGGATGTAAGCCAAAGCATATAAAGAAACTTGTATTAGGAAAAAAGGGGTTAAGAAATAGATTGGTTGCATATATAATGCAAGTTATGTAGGTATGTGCTTAATGCTATTAAGTCAGTTACTGTATGTTTGACCTCAATACACTAAGCTTTTGCCTTTCAGAACAGCTGGGTCTGCCAAGAATCATTTCCCAGTTCTCTTCATTGTAGATCAGATGACTCTCGCTTTATCACCCTTGGAGGCCACATGAAGGACAAAGCAGAAAGATCCACACACAAAACTAATGTTTATATGGGGGGGAGGGGGGTATGGCATGGAGGAAGGCGGGGTATGGCATGGAGGAAGGCGGGGGGGGGGGCGGGGGGGATACACTTGGCCCTGATCTTCCAATGAACGTAACAGAAGAGACCAATTGAGACTTGAAACCCCTGTGTTACTCCAACCATTATTTAGTTACATCCTATCCATCTTTTTACTCTTTCTATTGAACAGAGAGGCTCCTTTGGCTGCCTTGACTTTTGTAAATGTTTCACTCACTTAGTTGTGGTTTATCATTTGGACAGAATGCTACATCTGGGATTTTTCTCCCCTCCTTAACGCCTCAAGGGAAAATGGCTTCTGTATGCTTCATATTTGATACATGAACATACACCCTGTTCTCTTCATTTTAAGAAGCAAGCCTAAGTTTATTGGTAAAAGAAAACTGCATTTCTCAGAAACAGCCCTTCCCTCTAAAATGAACTTGAAAATAACTTGGAAGGGTTCATTCCTTGACAGGTATATTAGCGAAGTAACTGAGAAATCTTCAATATTTTTGCATTACCTAAATATCTTTATATTAAAACATCCCAATAAGCCTGAGTGTAGCTGAGAGAAGTACTTTGGAATTGCCTGTTTCTGTGATCTTAATTCATCAATGGACATTTTTGGTATTTTGGAACCTAATCCTTCAAAGTTCAAAGTGGACTCTTCTTAAATTGGCTTCTAATGGATATGAGATACTTGACTTATGAGGTAGTTGCTACAGGTCTCCATGAAAGCTACAGTGTTACTCAATATGATTAAATTTCTGAGGAAAACGTGTATTTAGAGGATTTACGTTTAAGATACCTTGAATATGGGTGCATTCTACTTTATTATTTATATAATATACTTTTATTTTCAAATGTTTCTCTGCTCCAGTTATTTAGAAGCTAGGACTTCCTCATCACGGATTTAAATCAGCATCCCGTGTTAAACCCATGTATGCTATTACAAAAAATAAAAAACTAGGACTACACCAGCAGCCAAGATGCTGACATTTGGGCACAGTGATTACAGATGGTGGCCGTGGACAGCGATGCTCCTGCTGATTCGGCAGTGATTCAAGGCTGCTTTTCTGTGCTGACCTGCCCTTTGAGTCTTTATGCACATTTGCTTTGAGAAATACTTCCTGATTTTTGCTTTGTCTAAACCGACTTCCTTTATCAGACTTAGAAGCACATACCTTCTTGCGGCCTGTGGCTGTCCACGTCTAGAACCAGATTTTCTTTGTGTATATATGTTCACTGTTTTAAAATATATCACCACTTAGTCAATATACTTTAATAGATGTCTTATGAAAGAAATATATTCATTAAAAACCATAGGTTGATGTGAAAATAATTGTTTTATTCTTAACACAGAGACTAAAGAGAACACATCTTTTTTTTCCTCCTGCCCTCCCAAAAGAACAATCTTTACATAAGAAACTATAACATAGATATGACATTATTTTTGCCAATTGAATATGATAGTAAAGATGAGCTTCTCCTAATATAGAATGATATACGTTATTAACAGGGCCAAGTTAACATGAAACATGATACGAATCAATGCTTATGGAAGTGGTAATCTTGAACCACTCAAAAAAGATCAAAAGGATGAAATCTTGTATAAAACCATTTAACTTACACAGAATGATCCTAGAAGTTTAGAACTAGTGAACATGGGTAATTAAAAAAAAAAACCACTTAAATTCAGTAAAATTCACTGTTTAATTGTATTAAAGTAAATTAGCATTTTTGAAAATAAGAACATGGTCTAATCTCTCTGCCTTTTTATAAAGAAATCAAATTTCCACATGTAATAAGGCATGTTCAAACTTCAAGCACTTTAAATTGCCTTCTCACAGTAATTAAAAAGATCATCACAAATTTAATCCCTGAGATATAATTTCTAAAGAATGAAATATACATTACTTGCATTCTAAAATGTAACGAAAACTAAATTTAAATACCAAAATTCATGATTTCCTTTAAAAAGAAGGACTTGATTTTCCCAGTAGGCTCACTGGATTTGCAGATTTCTTTTTAAGACAACAAATTGTAGAGTACATTTCCTGAGTAAACACTGTGGATTAAGGGCATTTTCTCTTATTTTCCCACTTGGATAACTGAATATTAATAAAACTACAATATGTCTTGGCCACTCTATAGTTAGAAAATAAAAGCCTCCACTGGGCTTGGGTCCCCATATACATTTATTTTGTATATGGACAACAATGACTTTTCACCATTTTTTCCCTATGTGATTCTCAAAATGATCATTTCATTTATACGTAGCAAAAAAGTTAAAAAAAAAACCTTTAAGCACTGTTAATACTTTCACATTTGTTTGTGGAGACAGAGTTAGTTGATTTTCTTCTGATTTCTTCGATTTTTGGAATCCCACATGATTATAATGTTAAAGTATACCAAGAAGAACAGGAAGTTCAAGCAGGATACAAAACAAATCAATACAGAAAATAAGTCCGGTAGTTTCTGAGGAGGTTCCAGTGTGATAGTTATCAGTGTCAGAAGTACCATAGTGATGACTGAGATAAGAAACTATAAGGAGGGAAAAAAACATTACTGAGTAATATAAAAGATAAATTTAAATGTACTGGTAATATTTACTTATAGCTGTAAGTGAGCAGAATTGAAGGTGAAGGGTGGGGGCCCAATCTCTTCTACTAGTGGATCTCAACCTAGGCCACATGTTAGAATCATCTGGGGGTAGGTATAAAAATCTCAATGCCAGGCCACACTTCAGACCAATTAAATCAGAGTTTCTGGGGTAGGCCTCGGGATTTAAAAGCTTTCCACGTGATTCCCATGTGTAGCCAAAGCCTAAGAACCCCTATCATACTTAATACCACCCAAGTACTAAAGAAAGTTATCTGGAACAGACAATATTGCTAGTCAGGGTTAAATTCAGGGTATGCTCCAGGGTCTTGAGTCCCTATAGGATATAAAGTTCTAAGCTAATCTCAGAACTTGTCTATAAAAAAGCCTTCCATGGCAAATAGAAAATTACATTTCATATTCATGGAACACTTTCAATGAGCTAATGCTGCAGTAAGTCATGGTGGAGCATATGAAAGAAAATGTAATCTGGCCTCAAAGAGTTTTCAATTTGATTAGGGGAATACATGAACTAATTAAATAAAATCACAAGGTCACATTTTATTAAATGCCAAAGTGAGTAGTAAAAATACTTCATTTATTGTAATTGTGTAGCAGTCAGTTTTCTTTAGACTAGTGCACTGTACAATAGAACTTTCTGCAATGATGGAAATGTTCTATACCTGTGTACATCAAAAGAGTAACTGCTAACTACATGTGGCCAATGAGCATTCAAAACATGCCTATTGTGACTGAGCTGAATTTTTTATTTAATTTTACTAAGTTTAAATTTTTAATGTGTCTAGTGATTACTGTATTGGACATTTTTTTTTTTTAAGATTTACTTATTTATTATTTGAGAGAGAGAGAGTGTGTGTGCACAGAGGAGAGGAGGAGGGGAAGATGGAAGAGAACCTCAAGCAAACTCCCTCCTGAGCATGGAGCCCCATGCAGGGCTCGATCCCAGGACCCTGCGATCATTACCTGAGCTGAAATCAAGAGTCAGATGCCTAACCGAATGAGCCACCCAGGCGCCCCTTCCGTATTGGACAGTTTAGCTCTAGACTATGAGCTCCTTTAAGACAAGGACCAGCCAGATCTTAGTCATTTTACCCTGGCATAGCACGTAAGTACACAGAAGCTGCTTAAGTAAATGTAGAAAGCAAGCAGAAATCATAGTGACTTTCATGAAGAATGTGGGACATAAATGGAACCCAAAAAGATGTTTTAATGGCTATATTATAACAGGATTTAAAAACCTGAATAGAGTAATGCAGTGCTCATTCCAGATGGAAGCCTGGGAAGGATAGTAACCAAAAAAGCTGACAAACAGGTATAAACAGGCCGCAAATATCCTCCAAAGGGAAAATCCCTGTCAACCTTATTGAAAAGTAAAAACTTCTGAAGTGAAATCATCAAATTTAAAGTTTCAAACTTAAAGGGCACCTGCATGGCTCAGTCAGTTAAGTTTCTGACTCTTGGTTTTGGCTCAGGTCATGATCTCAGGGTTGTGAGACCGAGCCTCGAATCGGGCTCTACACTCAGCACAGAGTTTGCTTGAGATTCTTCCCCCCTCCCTCTCCCTTTTCCTCCCCCTCTGCTCCCTCCCCCCTTAAATAAAGAAAATCTTAAAAAGAAGAAAGTTTCAAATAAGAAATATGGGACTGGTTGAAATGTCATGACACTATGATCCTGAATCAGTGTTAAGGGGTATGTTAAAATTCCTCCTACTTTATTTTTTTTTTATTTTAAAGATTTTATTTATTCATTTGAAAGAGCGAGAGAGAGAGCACGAGTGGGGTGAGGGACAGAGGGAGAAGCAGACTCCCCGCTGAGCAGGGAGCCCAATGCAGGGCTTGATCCCAGGACCCTGTGATCATGACCTGAGCCAAAGGTAGACGCTTAACTGACTGAGCCACCCAGGTGCCCTAAAATTCCTCCTGCTTTAAACAAACTCCAGCTATTACCCCATTTGTCTGCTTCTGTTTACAGCAAAGTTTCCCAAAGGAGTTGCCTATAACTTACTGCATCCAATTCCCTTTCCATTCATTATTGAATCCAAACCAATTAGATTTTTACCTCAGTTGATCCAATGAAACTATATCTCAATAGCATCTGAAATAGCACATCACTCCCATCTCCTTGAAACACTTCCTTAACTTCCGTAACACTATACTCTTCTGGTTTCTTCCCACCTCAATAGTTAATCCTTCTCAGACAGCTTTGCTGGTTCCTTCTCATGTCCCCTACCTCTATGCATTGTAATATCCCAAGGCTCAGTACTTAGTCGTCTAATATACTCACACCTTTGGTGAGCTCATTCAGTGACATGACTAATTCTCATCTCTATGCCAAAGACTCAAATTATTGTCTCCAGCCTGGACCTCTCTCCCCTAAACTCCAGACTCATTCAAATGCATATGTAATAAGCATCTAAAACTATAAGGACAAGCTATCCTTAATAAGATTAACAGCTGACTTCTCATCAGAAAACACTGAGGCCACAAGGCAGTGGGATGGATGACATTCAAATTGCTGAAAGGAGAAAAAGACAAGAATTCCTTCTCTAGCAAAAATACCCTTCAGGGTGGCTCAGTTGGCTTAGCGACTGCCTTTGACTCAGGTCATGATCCCGGAGTCCTGGGACTGAGTCCCACATCGGGCTCCGTGCTCAGCGGGGAGTCTGCCTCTCCCTCTGACCACCCCCCCCCTCCCCTGTTTATGCACTCTAATAAAATCTTTAAAAAAAAAAAAATACTCTTCAAAATGAAGGAAGAATTAACAAAAACAAAGTCAATACATTTGAAAACACTGAAATAATACAAAGTGTGTTCTCTAAACACACTGGAATTAAATGAAAATACAAAAACAAAGAAATCTGGGAAACCCCAAATAGATGAAGATTTATTTATTTACTTGAGAGAGCACTTGTGCAGGGTGGGGAGGGGGGTTGGGAACAGAGGGAGAAGGAGAGAGAATCTCAAGCAGATTCCTGGGTGAGCAAGGAGCCCCACACAGGGCTCTACCTCATGACCCATGAGATCATGACAACAAAAATCATGAGTTGGACACTTAACCGACTTAGCCACCCAGGCACCCCTGGTAAATCCCCAAATATTTGGAAACTGAACAAGTTTCTAAGTAATTAATGAGCCAAAGAAGAAATCACAATGGAAATGGCCTATATTTTTAACTCAATTAAAAAATGTCAAAATTTGGGGCGCCTGGGTGGCTCAGTCGTTAAGTGTCTGCCTTCGGCTCAGGTCATGATCCCAGCATCCTGGGATCAAGCCCCGCATCGGGCTCCCTGCTCCGTGGGAAGCCTGCTTCTCCCTCTCCCACTCCCCCTGCTTGTGTTCCCTCTCTCACTGTGTCTCTGTCAAATAAATAAAATTAAAAAAAAAAAAAAAAGTGAAGGAAATCTACATAATAGGAGAAATATTTCCAAATCATGTATCTAGTCAGGGACCTGTATCAAGAATGTATAAAGAACTCTTACAACTCAAAAATAAAAAGCCAAGCCAATTAAAAATGGGCAACAGATATGAATAGGCATTTCTCCAAAGAAGATAATACAAATGGCAAAAGAGCACATAAAAAGATAAATAAAATCTTAAAAAAAAAAAACTGAACAGATAATGTCCATTACAATGGAATATAGTATGGCAATAAAACAGAATGAAGTATTGATGCATGCTACAACACAGATGAACCTCAAAAACATTATGCTGAGTGAAAGTAGCCAGTTATAAAAGCCTACATTTTTTTTTAAAGTAGGCTCCACGTCTGGCATGGAGTCCAACATGGGGATCAAACCCACAACCCTGAGATCAAGAGTCGGACGCTCCACTAAACCACCCAGGCGCCCCGACTACATTTTCTATAATTCCATGTTTTGGTCTGAATTATGTCCCCACAAATTCATATGTTGTAGTCCCAACCCCCAACGTGAATGCATTTGGAGACAGTAACTTTAGGAAGGTTAAATTGAGGTAGTACAGGAGGGGCCCTAATTTGATAGGATTAGTGTTCTTATAAGAAGAGGAAGAGCCACCACAGAACTCTCTACACACCCACACAAAGAAGAGGCCATATGAGGCCACAGCAAGGTTGCCGATAACCCAGAAAGAAAGGCCTCACCAGAAACCTTGATGAGGCACCTTGATTTTTTTTTTTCAATAGAGAGAGAGACAGCGAGACAGGGAACACAAGCAGGGGGAGTGGGAGAGGGAGAAGCAGGCTTCCTGCTGAGCAAGGAGCCCGATGTGGGACTCGATCACAGGACCCTGGGATCATGACCTGAGCCGAAGGCAGACGCTTAACGACTGAGCCACCCAGGCGCCCAAGGCACCTTGATTTTAGACTTCAAGCCTCCAGAACTCTAAGAAAATACATTTCTGTTACTTAAGCCACCTAGTCTGTGGTATTTTGTTATGGCAAAGCAAACTAATACATTTCATTTTTTGGAATGTCCAGATTGGTAAATATGTAGGTACAGAAAGTATATTACTGGCTGTCCACGGCTGGAGTTTAGGGTGGAATGGGATATGGCTGCTAATGGAAAGAGGGTTCCTTTTTGGGGTGATGGAAATAATCTAAAATTAGATTGTGGTCATGGTTGTACAACTCTATGTACATACTTAAAACCACCAAATTGCACACTTTAAATGGGTGGATTTTATGGGTGAATTTATGTGAATTATATCTCAAAAAAGCTATAAAAGAAAAAGATATTACTTTTTTTTTTTTTTAACAGTGGCATGCTAAGTCCCATCCCTTAAAAACTGAACAACTCATGGCACAGTTGGTTAAGTGTCCAACTCTTGATTTCGGCTCAGGTCATAATCTCAAGGTTGTGAGACTGAGCCCTGCATTGGACTCCTCACTGGGCATAGAGCCTGCTTAAGATTCTCTCTCTCCCTCTCTCTCCGCCCCTCCCCTCACAGCACTCTCTCTTAAAAAAAAAAAAAAAAAAAAAAAACAACTGAACAACTTACCAAATATTGTATAATTCTGGGAAAAAATGTAAAACGTGGAAGATATTTCCTAACAGAAATGGAAAAGGACTTCAATTGCAGTTCTTCTTCAGAAGTCTTTTCAAATATTGAAAAAGAAATTGCACAAGCTATAAAAAATGCCATTGTTGTCACAACTGAGGGCATTAGGAGTTCATCCTTCAGTAGAAGAGGTAGCATACTGTAAGAGAAAACAGGAAAAACATCAAAAGAGAATTGCTAATTCAAAACATAATCACTTTGTAAAAAATTTTTAAATGAGTTTATGAGAACTATACTGAAAACATATAAATATTGGTTTGACTCACCTAAATGTTGACACAAGTAAAAACCAAGTAGACATAAAAGGAATTTCACTTAAAACTAAGCAGACTGGTCTAAAATGATAAAGAAAAAATATTTTAATCTTAGGAAACAGAATTTCAATTCTTGTGAAAAATATAAACACATTTTGTCTGTCTGATCTTTGGGGTAGCTAAACAAACAAAAAAGAGCCAGTAAGGTCTCCATATGGATCACTGGTTCATTTTTTTATATCAATCCAAACTAAGTGAGTCTAAACATAAAACAAGGTATCAACTCCTCCTAATAAATGAAAAACTGCTTCTTCCAATATTCCATTAATGGAACCTTTTTTTTCTTGTCATACAAGAAAAAAAACAGCAGCTTACAGAAAGGATCAGATAAATTCAAACATTCAGAGAAAGAGAGGTTTTTCATGTTTCATCCTACTTGGGAAATAAATTAATTCCCAGTATAGTGGTTTCAAACTTCTTTTTTTATTATCTTCCATGTTACATATTACTAATCTAAGTTAAAAACTAAAGTTATAACAGGATCATCCTCTGCCACGGATGCGAGAACAACAGACACAAAGAATTATAAGAGGAAACAAGTTGATAATGGCAGAAGAAAAGAAAAGCGGAAAAAAACAAGTAGAAAGCAGCCAAATGAAAAGAGCAATAGTATAGGAAGAGGAAGTATAATGCCAATAAATGGAACTACTGGCTTTATGACAGAGTTTAGGGTCACAGGTCCCAATTCTGTGACCTCCTTACTAGCACCACTGGTCTCATTACCTTCTGGATTCTACTGTGGCAATGCTCAAGAAGAAGGGGACCTGAGTCCTAGTCCCAGCTCTGCCACTTACTGTATGACCTTGAACAAATGATTAATTTAACCATCTTTCTTAGGTGTAAATGGAAATAGTAGTAATACCTTGTATTGTTACATAATTGAAAGAACTCTTTTACAAGTATTATCTAATTTTTTAATAAAATAACTTTTTACTAATGATGGCAGTTGTTGAATACTTGTTGCTATTATTATTATTATTTTGGGTCTCCTTATTTTAAAAGGTTTGAGCATTCTCCTCCTTTCTTAGAAGGATGACTTTTCCCCATATCAACCAGCATATGCAGTGTAAGGCCTGGGATTACAAACTGATTGAACTACCACACTAAAAGAAAATACTAGAGGACTTTCAATTTCACTACTTGATGCTTTTTAAATCAGAATGTATTTATGTTAAAAACATGCACGTAGTAGGTGCTCAATAAACAGTATTTTCTCTTTCTGGGTCTTAACTCTTTCCCATTTATTCATTCAATAGTCATTTACTAAATACAAGTATTTATTGAAAACTTATGTACAATCACTGCCCTGAAAGGAATACAAAGAGGAATAGAACTCAGCCCTTGAACTCAAGGTACTTAGTATTTATATTTAAGCAGCAAAATCCCCTGCATCCTCAACCTCTTCTCTCAATCTTTTCCTTCACCACCTTGTTGAAAACAAATCCTGGCTCCCTTCCCCTGAGGAAAACGCTGCCCCTCGGCCCTCTCAACCTCACCTGTTTTGTTGTTCTTTCCATAGTCCTGAAACAACTTGACCCAGAGGGAGATAACCCCTTTGCTCTTTATCACTTCTTCCACATCAGTTCTCCGTCTCTCCACCCTAATAATCTCCATGTCCTCAGGCTTTATCCCTGTTAGTCCTCATCTTTGTCCTCATCCACCAACAAAAGAGTCACTTCCCTCATTACTCAGTCATTTCAACTCCTTACTCACGCACTCTCTACAACCCTACTCATCTTCATTCCTGGCAATTTTTACATAGATGATCTTCCAACACCCTGACTTCTCGTTTGCTGGAACTCCTCTCTTCTAGTGATCTCATTTTCATTCCTACACCCTTCGGTTATACTCAGGACTGTAACCCCTCCATAATCACAACGCAGCAACTGCATCCTGACCACTATCTCCTACCTTTTCAGCACTCCGGAACTTCCACAATCTTTTGATCCCAACAATCATTTGATCCCATCTTCAATCCATTATTCCTACCACCTCTTTCACTTTGCCTCACTCCTTTGGTTGTCTTTTCTTTTCCCTTCTTAACCAGCTTAAATTCTAAGGTCAACCATTAAAATCACTCCCATGCTTTCACTCTCAAGCCCTGTGCAAGCCCATTATCCTCACTAGACAAAACCACAAACCTGGAAAGACCCAACTCTCCACCTGTACTTATTCCAACCATACTGAGCAACTGCTCTTGAAGGAAACACTTCCCCACACTGTTTTCACTTTAAGGAATTATTTATTTTGAGAGAGAGACAGCGGGGAGGACGGGCAGAGGGAGAGAGAAAATCTCAAGCAGATTCCCTGCTCAACGTGGAGAAGCCCAAGGCAGGACTCATCTCACAACCCTGAGATCAAGACCTGAGCCAAAAGAGTCCGATGCTTAACCAACTGAGCCATCCAGGTGCCCCTGTTTTCACTTTGGATACATGATCATGATGATATTCAAGTGTGTACCACTATATATTTCTCTAGTCTGTTCTGTGTCTCTTTTGAAAAATAATCCACACCTTCTCATAATCTCATAATCCCAACAGCTCCAACCTGCTCTTGCCTAATGACCTTGCCTTCTTCTTCGTTAAGAAAATTGAAGCAATTAGAAGAACTTTAACAGATGCCACCATCACATCTACTCTCTTCCCAGCATCTATACCAATATACCCTGTTGCCTCTTTTTATTAAAGTGAACTACTCATGCATCTGTCCAAAGCCAGTCCTTCCATTCACACTCTGGGTCTGATCCCATCTCCCTTTCCAAGGGGTATTGCTCCAACAACTCTGACCTCCCTCCTGTATCATCAGTGTTCCCTCTGTACAGACCATTCCCACACCATTATTTCTCCTATCTTACAACCTTAAACAACAAGCCTCACTTGACTCTACTTTCTCTACCAATTATTGCTTTTATTTTTTCTCCCCTTTTCAGCAAAGCTCACCTGTTTACCTATCTCACACCATATATAAAAATTAACTCAAAATAGATCAAAGACCTAAACTTCTATAGAGCTAAGTCCATAAACTTCTTAGAAATAACATGAGAGTAAGTCTTTATTACCTTGGATTTGGCAATGGTTTGTTAGACATGACACCAAAAGCCCAAGCAACAAAAAGAAATAATAGATAAATTGAACTTCATCAAAATTAAAAACTTGAAAGTTTTTAAAACCTTAAAAAATGCTCAACATCACTAGCTATTAGGGAAATGCAAATCAGAACCACAATGAAATACCACTTCACACCCCGTAGGATGGGGGGGGGGGGGGGAAGGAAAATAACAAGTGCTAGCAAGGATGTAGAAAAACTGGAAACATCATACATTACATTACTGGTGGGAATGCAAAATGGTATAACTGCTGTGGAAAACAGTTTGATGGTTCCTCAGTTAAATACAGAATTACTATATGACCCAGAAATCCCACTCCTGGGTGTAGACTCAAGAGTACTGAAAACAGGGGCGCCTGGGTGGCTCAGTCGGTTGGGCGTCTGCCTTCGGCTCAGGTCATGATCCCGCTGTCCTGGGATCGAGCCCCGCATTGGGCTCCTTGCTCAGCAGAGAGCCTGCTTCTCCCTCTGCCTCTGCTACTGCTCTGCCTGCTTGTGCTCTCTCTCTCTCGAATAAATAAATAAAATCTTTAAATTAAAAAAAAAAAAGAAGAGTACTGAAAACAAATGTTCAAACAAAAACTTATGCAGGAATGTTCATACTGGCACTATTCACAATAACCAAAAGGTGGAAACCCAAATGTTCATCAAATGATGCCTGGATGAACAAAATATAGTATATCCATACAATGCAATATTATTCAGGCATAAAAATGAAGTACTGATACATGCTACAACATGGATGAACCTTGAAAATATTATCTTACATGAAATAGATCAGACATAAAAAGCCAAATATTATATTATTCCAATTATATGAAGTATCCAAAATAGGCAAACTCATAGAGACAGAAAGTAATTTAGTGGTTACAAGAATTGAGGGATGGGAAGAGAATGGGGACTGACCCCTTAAAGGGTACAACATTTCTTTTTGGGGTGATAAAAATGTTCTGGAAGTAGACAGTGGTGATGGTTGCACAGCATTGTGACTACTGGTATATTTTGCCACAATTAAATAAATTAAAAAAAAAAAAAATTATCTATAGCTATCTTCAATTTCTCTCCTCTCTCCTCTCTCCTCTCATTATTTCTTAAACCCACCTTAATCAGGCTTTGATCCCTGCATCACTCCATCAACATTAGCCTTGTCAAAGTCACCAATGACTTCCATTTTGCTAAGGCAAAGAGTCTGTTCTCAGCCCTCATCTTGAGTGATCACCTCAGGATAAGAGGTGGGATTGATCTAGGGCTGGATTCAAGTATTCCAATGTGTTCTGGGCAAATATTATTTTAATATTGGGATAATATACCCCGACTGTCACCCAATTTCTGTGATAACCAGGAAAAAATTTTAATGCTCTTAAAACAAAGTAGTCTGATTAGGGATTGCCAATAGGGTCTAAACAAAGGTTTTGACAAAACAGCACGGAGTCAACATATGAAAGTTGCTAAAGAGGTGAATGAAAAGAACAAAACTATTAAACAGTTGTGGAAATGAATGCAATGAAAAAGGCAAAGATGACAAACAGGCTCCAATCTGAGGAGAAAATCTCTTTGGTTTATTCAATTTTTTTATTAGCATATAAAAAATATATATGAAGAAACAGAAATAAGTATGTCAGTAATTCTATGAAACTTTCAGTTTAAAATATTATATTTATAAAGAAGTAAAATTATAAGAAATCATTCTGGAAAAATATAATTTTATGAATAATCTTATGCAACTACATAATAACATTTGTGTGGTTTTGTTTTACACTTGGGTTTATGTATATATTATAAACACATAATAATAAATAAATAAAACACAACATTTTTACTTACAATGATACCAAGAGAATGGACTTTTCATGTACTTGGAAAGAAAATAAAAAGAATGACAGTGCACAGCTAACCTTTAAGGAAAAAGGAGGGAGAATGAGATATAACAACTTATAAACTATAACAGTAGTTTAATTATGAATCTAAATAAAAATCATCTGAAGTAAAATTTTAAAGTTTAATGTAGTTTCTATCTAGAAGGAAAATATCTATACAACACTAATGCATAATATTTTATTCAAATTTAGTATAACATTTCTTGAAAAAACAATGATTATAAAGCTATATTTAACCACCTAAAACAAGTTCATTCAGACTCAGTTATTAATAAACAAAACAAAGACACAACAATCAGACCTTCATCCCCCCCTTGGAATCTCTGACAATTTATATTAAAAAGCACTGAGGGCCAGAAGTTCAAAATCTAAAACTCGTGAAACAAATCTATTTTAGTGTTTTTAAAAGATACACGTCAATAAAATATATTAAATGTTTTATAAAGTCTTCATTTGCTATTTGGGGTTTAAAATTAAAATTACTTAGATCTATTTTCAGAAGTTTATGATCTGCATATTGGACATCCATCTACACACATCCAGTCCAGAGCAAATCCTATCTACACCACCTTCTAAATACAATATCCACCCACTTCTCTCCCTTCCCCTCTGCTGAGGGTGGCAGAGGAGTGGTCTAAGCCACACTCATCTTTCTCCTGGACTACTGCAATAACCTCCTAATTGGTAACAGTCTTGCTTCCTTACAGTCCATTATGTACTCAGCCACCATATCAGATCATGTAAATTTCCCTGTTTAAAATCCTCAAATAGCTTCCCATTAACCCTGAGAATAAAATCCAAACTCCTATCTGGGTCCTGCCTTCCTCTTCCAGTCTATTTCTTACTGTCTCCCTCACGCACTTCATACCAGCCACTTCATACCAGTCCCTTTATGTGCTGAACATACCAAATGTGTTCCTGCTTTAAAGAAAAACTTCATTTTATCAAGTCAGAGAACAGATCTTCTTGTGAATGGTTCCTTCTGGCCAGTCATTCAGCTCAAGGCTCAAATGTCACTTCCATAGAAAGGCCTTCCCTTTCAAGCTAAAGTAGTGCACCCTAACCAAAACCCACCAGCACTCCTTTCATATAACACTATTGTCCTCATAGCTCCCATTACTTCCAGATATTTTCTCATTAACAAATCTATTTTGTTTATTGTCCTTCTACCACTAGCATGAAAGGCCCCAATTAAGAGAGCAGGGATATGAGCTGTCATTCAGTTACACACCAGTACTTAGAAAAGGACCTGGCACATTAGAGGGCACTCAAAAAATACTACTTGAATAAATTAAATATGATCATTTTGCTGCTATACATATATTAGTGTTCATACTATCAATTACCTCATATAGACTTATACTGAGAAATAATTCAATCTTTATTGAAAGGAAAACACTTTAAAATAATTATGGGAAATGTTTTCAAAGTTCTCAGAAATATTCAGTAAGAATTCAAAACATCAACACTAATAAAAAAAGTCATTAATTAAATTGTTTTTAGTTTTTTAAACCAAAGGCTTATATTAAAACATATCAAACAGAATAAAATTAGGAAATTAAGAGAAAAAATGTTTTTTCTGGCTTATAATCCTAAAAGTAATTACCTCTAACACTGCTACAGTTACTCAAACTCTGAAATTCCATTCGATTATCTTTGAAATATACCTTTATTTAGCATGTTATTTCCTAGAAAAATAACATAATCTTAAGTAAGCTTGCAAATATTTCAAGTTAGGCTTATTAACAACATCAGAGCATTATTATTATTCCTTCTATTCTAAAAGTCCTATAGAAAATTAACAGATGATGTAGAATGCTCAGAGTTTATTCTCAGAATGAAACGAGAAATTGTCAATAAAAAGGTAATAACAAAGGAAAGAGAACATGAAACTATCGTTTTTATACTGGGGTACCCATATGCACTTTTGAAGTATTTTACTGTTATGCTCTGTTCTGGCTTGTTTTTGAAATGCAATGTAAGTAAGTGGCCGTCCCAAAATTAAAACCCTAATTTCTAAAATGTTGTCTCCTTATAAGTCCACTAAGACTTTGCATAAAGTAAATTTTCTTGATATTTTAAAAGATATTTTTAAAATACCATCTTAGGGGCACCTGGGTGGCTCAGTCGGTTAGGCGGCTGCCTTCAGCTCAGGTCATGATCCCAGGGTCCTGGGATCAAGCCCCATGTCCAGCTCCCTGCTCAGCAGAGAGCCTGCTTCTCCTCCCTCTGCCTGCCACTCTGACTACTTGTGCTCTCTCTCTCTCTCTCTGTCAAATAAATAAATAAATCTTTAAAAAAATAAAATAAAATATCATCTTAGAGACCAAGGCACAAAGAACCAAATTTTAAATACCACAGAAATACAACCAGGGAGGAATTTGTGAACTCACTCAGAGAAACCCAAAGTTGTAGGAAATATAACCAATTCATCTTCAAGTATAACCAAGTCATCTTCCTAAAACAGAGATCTGTCCCCTCTCCTCAAAACTCTTTTTTGGTACCTCTGGCACACAAATCAAACTCCAATTTTTTCAACCCAACATTCAAGGTCTTACCCGATTTGATCCTTTTCGACTCTTATCTCCCACTATATCCTTTCCTAACCTCAACATACACACACACACACACACACACACACAAGTCACACAAATTTCATTGTTTAATAGCTATTCCCAGCATTCCCTATCCTTTCCCACCACGGTATCCTCAAGTTCTTCCTCCTGCCTTGAATTCTCTTCTGCTATATAACCTCGTATTCCAAATCTTGCCCAGCTTTCAAAATTTGGTTCCAATCCCACTTACTCTAAGAAGCTGCCTAAAATCTGCCCCAGGGGCGCCTGGGTGGCTCAGTCATTAAGCGTCTACCTTCAGCTTGGGTCATGATCCCAGGGTCCTGGGATCGAGCCCCACATTGGGCTCCCTGCTCCACGGGAAGCCTGTTTCTCCCTCTCCCACTCCCTCTGCTTGTGTTCCCTTTCTCACTGTGTCTATCTCTGTCAAATAAATAAAGTCTTAACTAAATAAATATATATGTATGATAAAATCTGCCCCAAAGTAATATCTCCCTTTCCCACACTATCATAGCACTTAATGTGTAACTAAAAGAACTTACTACCTTCTGCTTAATAGCATAATTATTTAAACATATGTCTATCCCCACTCTTTTCTTCTCTGTATTCCCTCATTGACTAATACAAAGCAGAAATTTAATTAAATAGTTGTTGAATTAAACTGAAAGATTCTGATTATTCAGCCTAGTATACAACACAGCACCAAAGTATGTCAGACACTCAATATATGTTCACCAAATATATGAATACCTTATTTTCCAGTCCAGTAAATCCCATACAGAGTAAGAAAATAATTATCTGTATTTTTAAAAGATCAGTTGCAGCAAGAATTAAGTATTTAAAGTAATGAGAAACTTACCAGAGTAAATCTGAATCCTTTGGGAGAGGGCTGAAGTGTTAATTTTATACAAGCAGGGAGCAGGCTCAAAAATGTAAAACAAAAGCTAAAAAAAGAATAAAAATAAAACATTTGTTTTCTTTGTAGAGGTATGTAATTAA
The DNA here is from genome assembly GCF_004348235.1 of Phoca vitulina. NCBI lineage: Eukaryota > Metazoa > Chordata > Mammalia > Carnivora > Phocidae > Phoca > Phoca vitulina. Next base: position 50,309,190 of record NW_022589705.1, read on the forward strand.
AACAAGGAAATATTTTTTAATATAAGGATCACATTACTTACCAACTTGTTTATTTCAAATTAAAGGTTTTTTATTTATTAAATGTAAATTTAACACCAAATAACATTTAAATAAAATCCATGCATTGAAATATTTACAAACTTTTATACGTGATTATATAATACAGAAAAAAATACTACACTACTTATGTTATTTACAGAAAACATACACAAAGATAGATAGCTAAAGTCAATTCTCAAACACTCAAAATAAGAAACACTACCAGGCATAAAGAGACAATATATATTTGTAACACAAATATTCATAAAATTTACTCACAAGAGAACCTCTCACAAAAGTTGACTGATTTTCAGCCCATGGTAAATCAGAAAGAACAAGTTACAAAGGGAGTGGGCAGCTGCTAGAGCTTCTCCTAGTGATGGCTGATGGGCAGGGAGGAAAAGGAACTCAAGAGCAGAGCCATGTGGAGCCAGTTAGTACCATGGCAAACAGCTTTTGCAAGCCTTAAGGACAAGTATTATAACACAAAACAATAACTGATTTTCTCACTGTTGGTGGCTTTGTGGTGTGTCAATGTGGCTCGGCTGAACTACAGTTCCCTGAATTCTCTCTCTAGTAGGCTGCCAGCTACAGTGGGCTACAAGGGATATTCTCAAAAGAATTGGAGGACAGAGGGAGGCAGCACCATTGTGTAGCGGGCACACACACACACACAGCTTCTCCCAGTTATTCAAACACGAATCTTGGTGCTGTGGGGACGAGATTGTGCAGATGTAATGAAAGTCCCTCTTCAGTTGATTTTAACTTAATCAAAAGGGAGATTCTTGGATGGCCTGACTTAATCAATTCAAAGACTTTTAAAAGAGAGCTTAGGTCTTCCCTAAATCGAGATTCCAAACAGAAACTGGATTTGAATTGCTCTTCCTTCCCCTTAGATATTCCTTCCTGAATGCCTGCCTTGTGGACTTCCAGTTTGTTCAATCAGACCCCATGACAGTATAGGCCAATTTCTTATAATAAATTCTCTCTCTCTCTCTCTCTCTCTCTCTCTCTCTCTCTCACACACACACACACACACACACACCCCTCCCACTCATTCTTCTTCTCTGGTTGAGCCCTGATTGATACACTACTGAAAATCATGACTCTTCAAGATAATGTTTAATCATGTTTAGTACACTTTGTTTAAGGGGGAGGGAAATAGGTAACAATCGAGAAAGATGATCACTTAACATATTTCAAATAAAAGTTCTGCTATATAGAAGGATAGGTCTGTGTTATGTGGAAAATTCACTAATGAAGAACACCTCATTCCCTAATGACACCAGATAAATGAGATATTACCATAACACTTTTAGAGAACAGCTTATACAACACTATATACAAACTTTGTATCTCTTACCTGATTATTATCTGGATGTGACGTGGCAAAATATCCTTGATCTTCAGAAAGATACTGAAGCTGCACCAAATATTGGCTACTTTATCCTTAAAAGAGATTTGTTAGTTTTACATTCTGATATAATAGAAAGAAATATTAAACTCTATCAAAGTACAGCCCATAATCTCTAAATAAACTTTTGAGACATAAAGCTTTTGTTCACAATTTTATAACTTGCTTAAACTCTCCAAGGAATACACACATACACATACACACACACACACGCATTTTTCGTTTTTTGCAATGGGAGCTGACCTAAATCACTAGGCAACCATAATCTAGACATTCCCAAGAAATGTTCATTTTTTTCAAAGAGCAGCACACTATCCCTAAATACTTAAAGTTATTCATCTTTGGAAATTTTTCTAGGGAATCTTTTTTCCTAATTTGCAGAACACACATTTTTTGACCCATTTTATCACACACCTGAAATTATCTCAAGTATAACCTACTAGCAACTTACAATGACAAGAGTTAATTGCTAATAAATCAAGGTATTTAAAGACATTAGCAGTTGTGGTAGGATCACTTTCAAAATTAAATTTGTAACTACAGCTCTCTGCTTGTGAAACCTATCCTCTACACAGCTGCTTAACTCATAGCTGTGTAAGCATAACACCAAGAAAGTAACTAACAGGGAAGAGCAAGATGGCGGAGAAGAAGGAGACCTAAATTTTGTCTGGTCCCAGGAATTCAGCTAGATAGGGATCAAACCATTCTGAACACCTACGAACTTAACAGGAGATTGAAGAAAATAATAGCAGCAACTCTCTGAACAGAAAAGCGACCACTTTCTGGAAGGTAGGATGTGCAGAGAAGTGAATCGGAGGCAATATTCAGGAAGACAGACCACGGGGGGAGGGAGCCTCCATCAGCAGCTACTGGCGAGTGATAGAGCAGCAGAGCACAAAATCAGAACTTTTAGAAGTCGGCTCCGCTAAGGGACATCGCACCAGTCGCTAAGTGGGGGGTGGAACACTTGCTGGGACAGTGTGGTCTCAGGACCCTCGGGGTCACAGAAAGACCGGGGGTGCCTGAGTGCGGCAGAGCTCCCAGGTATCGGAGTGGGGAAGCCAGCTGCAGAGATGGAGCCAAGGAGTGGGCTCTCAGATGGGGTTGCCATAAACCGTGATCCGTGGCACAGTCGGGCCACCGCTCCTCCAGCAGGGACCCAACAAGCGGCAGATCCAGGAAGACTCCCCTTCCTCCCCGGGGAGGAGAGGCAAGGGAGCGCACCGCAGGGATCTGCTGGGTTTGGAGACTCCACATGGGGTCGGGTGCCAGAGACAGAAACAGTCACAGGCTGGGTGAGCACGGAGTGCGGCCGGAGACTGGGGAGACGGGAGTGACTGACTGCTTTTCTCTGGGGGCACACTAAGGAGTGGGGCCCCGAGTTCTCAGCTCCTCCAGGGTGGAGATTGGGAGGCCGCCATTTTCACTCTTGTCCTCCAAAGCTGTACGGAAAGCATGCAGGGAACAAAAGCTCCCAAGAGCAAACCCGACCAGATTACTTAGCACAGCCCCAAGCAAGGGCAGGGCAATTCCACCTCAGGCAAAGACATTTGGGAACCATGGCAACAGGCCCCTCCCCCAGAAGATCAGCAAGAACAGTCAGCCAAGACCAAGTTTACTGATCAATGAGAATGCAGAATGCCAGCACTAGGGGAATACTGCACATAGAATTCATGGCTTTTTTTCCCCTGATTCTTTAGTCTTTCAAAGTTAATTTTTAAAATTTTTTTTTCTTTTTCTATTTTTTTTTGAATTTTTCTTTTTCCCTTTTTCAACCAACATCTTATCAATCTCTTTTTTAAAAATCTTTATTTTTCATTTTTAGAGTCATATTCTATCCCTTCATTGTAGTTAACCTTATTTTTGGTATATATATAAGTTGTTCTCCCTTTAAAATTTTGGGATACAGTTTCTTCTAACAGACCAAAATATACCCTAAATCTCTAGTGTATGGCTTTGTTCTAGTCTCCTGCCTGATCACATTCTCTCCCTTTTTTTTTTTTTAATTTCTCTTCTTTCTTTTTTCAACCAACTTCTTATCAATTCCTTTTATAAAATCTTTTATAATATTCATCTTTACAGTCATATTCTATCCCTTCATCATATTTACTCTTATTTTTGTACATATATAAGTTTTTCTTTCTTTAAAATTTTGGGAGGCAGGTTCTTCTAACAGACCAAAATACGCCCAAAATCTAGTGTGTGGCACTGATCTATTCACCAGCCTGATCATATTTGATCATATTCTTTTTTTCTTTTTTTGCTTTCTTTTTCTTTTCTCTGTCTCTTTTTTTCTTTTTTCTTTTTTCTTTCTTTCCCTTTGTTTTCCCCCGGTTTCAGGTCTCTTCTGATTTGTTTAGTGTATATTTTTCTGGGGTCGTTGTTACCGTTAGCATTTTGTTCTCTCATTCACCTGTTCTCCTCTGGACAAAATGACAAGACAGAAAAACTCACCTCAAAAAAAAGAACAAGAGGCAGTACTGACTGCCAGGGACCTAATCAATACGGACATTAGTAAGATGTCGGAACTAGAGTTCAGAATAATGATTATAAAGATACTAGCTGGACTTGAAAAAAGCAGGGAAGATACTAGAGAAACCCTTTCTGGAGAAATAAAAGAACTAAAATCTAACCGAGTCGAAATCAAAAAGGCTATTAATAAGGTGAAATCAAAAATGGAGGCTCTAACTGCTAGGATAGAGGCAGAAGAGAGAATTAGTGATATAGAAGACCAAATGATGGAGAATAAAGAAGCTGAGAAAAAGAGAGATAAACAACTACTGGATCATGAGGGCAGAATTCGAGAGACAAGTGATACCATAAGATGCAACAATATTAGAATAATTGGGATCCCAGAAGAAGAAGAAAGAGAGAGAGGGGCAGAAAGTATATTGGAGCAAATTATAGCAGAGAACTTCCCTCATTTGAGGAAGGAAACAGGCATCAATATCCAGGAGGCACAGAGAACCCCCCTCAAAATCAATAAAAACAGGTCAACACCCTGACATCTAATAGTAAAACTTACAAGTCTCAGAGACAAAGAGAAAATCCTGAAAGCAGCTCGGGACAAGAGGTCTGTAACCTACAATGGTAGAAACATTAGATTGGCAACAGACCTATCCACAGAGACCTGGCAGGCCAGAAAGGACTGGCATGATATATTCAGAGCACTAAACGAGAAAAATATGGAGCCAAGAATACTATATGCAGCTAGGCTGTCATTGAAAACAGAAGAAGAGATAAAAAGCTAAAAGGACAAACAAAAACTAAAAGAATTTGCAAACACGAAACCAGTCCTACAAGAAATATGGAAAGAGGTCCTCTAAGCAAAGAAGCCTAAAAGTAACATAGACCAGAAAGGAACAGAGACAACATACAGTAACAGTCACCTTACAGGCAATACAATGGCACTAAATTCATATCTTTCAATAGTGACCCTGAATGTAAATGGGCTAAATGCCCCAATCAAAAGACACAGGCTATCAGATTGGATAAAAAAAACAAGACCCATTGATATGCTGTCTGCAAGAGACTTATTTTAGACCCAAAGACACCTCCAGATTGAAAGTGAGGGGGTGGAAAACCATTTACCATGCTAATGGACACCAAAAGAAAGCTGGGGTGGCAATCCTTATATCAGACAAATTAGACTTTAAACCAAAGACTGTAATAAGAGATGAGGAAGGACACTATATCCTACTTAAAGGGTCTATCCAACAAGAAGATCTAACAATTGTAAATATCTATGCCCCTAACATGGGAGCAGCCAATTATATAAGCCAAATAATAACAAAAGCAAAGAAACACATCGACAACAATACAATAATTGTAGGGGACTTTAACACCCCCCTCACTGAAATGGACAGATCATCTAAGCAAAAGATCAACAAGGAAATAAAGACTTTAAATGACACACTGGACCAAATGGACTTCACAGATACATTCAGAACATTCCATCCCAAAGCAACAGAATACACATTCTTCTCTAGTGCCCATGGAACATTCTCCAGAAAAGATCACATCCTAGGTCACAAATCAGGTCTCAACTGGTACCAAAAGATTGGGATCATTCCCTGTGTATTTTTGGACCACAGTGCTTTGAAACTAGAACTCAATCACAAGAGGAAAGTCGGAAAGAACTCAAATACATGGAGGCTAAAGAACATCCTACTAAAGAATGAATGGGTCAACCAGGAAATTAAAGAAGAGTTAAAAAAATTCATGGAAGCCAATGAAAATGAAAACACAACTGTTCAAAATCTTTGGGATGCAGCAAAGGCAGTCCTAAGAGGAAAGTATATGGCAATACAAGCCTTTCTCAAGAAACAAGGTCTCAAATACACAACTTAACCCTACACCTAAAGGAGCTGGAGAAAGAACAGCAAATAAAGCCTAAACCCAGCAGGAGAAGAGAAATAATAAAGATCAGAGCAGAAATCAATGAAATAGAAACCAAAAGAACAGTAGAACAGATCAACGAAACTAGGAGCTGGTTCTTTGAAAGAATTAAAAAGACTGATAAACCCCTGGCCAGACTTATCAAAAAGAAAAATGACACAAATAAATAAAATCATGAATGAAAGAGGAGAGATCACAACCAACACCAAAGAAATACAAACAATTATAGGAACATATTATGAGCAACTATATGCCAGCAAATTAGATAATCTGGAAGAAATGGATGCATTCCTAGAGATGTATAAACTATCAAAACTGAAACAGGAAGAAATAGAAAACCTGAACACACCTATACAACCACTAAGGAAATTGAAGCAGTAATCAAAAATCTCCCAACAAACAAAAGCCCAGGGCCAGATGGCTTCCCAGGGGAATTCTACCAAACATTTCAAGAAGAATTAATACCCATTCTTCTGAAACTGTTCCAAAAAATAGAAATGGAAGGAAAACGTCCAAACTCATTTTATGAGGCCAGCATTACCTTGATCCCAAAATCAGACAAAGACCCCATCAAAAAGGAGAATTACAGACCAATATCCCTGATGAACATGGATGCAAAAATTCTCACCAAAATACTAGCCAATAGGATCCAACAGTACATTAAAAGGATTAATCACCACGACCAAGTGGGATTTATTCCTGGGCTGCAAGGTTGGTTCAACATCTGCAAAGCAATCAATGTGATACAATACATTAATAAAAGAAAGAACAAGAACCATATGATCCTCTCAATAGATGCTGAGAAAGCATTTGACAAAGTACAGCATCCTTTCTTGATTAAAACTCTTCAGAGAGTAGGGCTCAATATCATAAAAGCCATCTATGAAAAACTCACAACGAATATCATTCTCAATGGGGAAAAACTGAGAGCTTTTCCCCTAAGGTCAGGAACATGGCAGGGATGTCCACTATCACCACTGCTATTCAACATAGTACTAGAAGTCCTAGCCACAGCAATCAGATAACAAAAAGAAATAAAAGGCATCCAAATCAGCAAAGAAGTCAAACTCTCACTCTTTGCAGATGATATGATACTTTATGTGGAAAACCCAAAAGACTCCACTCCAAAACTGCTAGAATTCATACAGGAATTCAGTAAAGTGGCAGGATATAAAATCAATGCACAGAAATCAGTGGCATTCCTATACACCAACAACAAGACAGAAGAAAGAGAAATTAAGGAGTCAATCCCATTTACAATTGCACCCAAAACCATAAGATACCTAGGAATAAATCTAACCAAAGAAGCAAAGAATCTGTACTCAGAAAACTATAAAATACTCATGAAAGAAATTGAGGAAGGCACAAAGAAATGGAAAAACATTCCATGCTCATGGGTTGGAAGAACAAATATTGTTAAAATGTTTATGCTACCTAGAGCAATCTACACATTCAATGCAATCCCTATCAAAATACCATCCACTTTTTTCAAAGAAATGGAACAAATAATCCTAAAATTTGTATGGAACCAGAAAAGACCCCAAATAGCCAGAGGAATGTTGAAAAAGAAAAGCAAAGCTGGTGGCATCACAATTCCGGACTTCAAGCTCTATTACAAAGCTGTCATCATCAAGACAGTATGGTACTGGCACAAAGACAGACACATAGATCAATGGAACAGAATAGAGAGCCCAGAAATGGACCCTTAACTCTATGGTCAACTAATCTTCGACAAAGCAGGAAAGAATGTCCAATGAAAAAAAGACAGTCTCTTCAACAAATGGTGTTGGGAAAATTGGAGAGTCACATGCAGAAGAATGAAACTGGACCATTTCCTTACAGCACACACAAAAATAGACTCAAAATGGTTGAAAGACCTAAATGTGAGACAGGAGTCCATCAAAATCCTAAAGGAGAACACAGGCAGCAACCTCTTCGACCTCAGCTGCAACAACTTCTTCCTAGAAACATCGCCAAAGGCAAGGGAAGCAAGGGCAAAATGAACTACTGGGACTTCATCAAGATAAAAAGCTTTTGCACAGCAAAGGAAACAGTCAACAAAACCAAAAGACAACCGATAGAATGGGAGAAGATATTTGCAAATGACATATCAGATAAAGGGCTAGTATCCAAAATCTATAAAGAACTTATCAAACTCAACACCCAAAGAACAAATAATCCAGTCAAGAAATGGGCAGAGTCATGAACAGACATTTTTCCAAAGAAGACATCCAAATGGCCAACAGACACATGAAAAAGTGCTCAACAACGCTCGGCATCAGGGAAATCCAAATCAAAACCTCAACGAGAAACCACCTCACACCAGTCAGAATGGCTAAAATTAACAAGTCAGGAAATGACAGATGTTGGCGAGGATGTGGAGAAAGGGGAACCCTCCTACACTGTTGGTGGGAATGCAAGCTAGTGCAGCCACTCTGGAAAACCGTATGGAGGTTCCTCAAAAAGTTGAAAATAGAGCCACCATACGACCCAGCAAATTGCACTACTGGGTATTTACCCCAAAGATACAAATGTAGGGATCTGAAGGGTTATGTGCACCCCAATATTTATAGCAGCAATGTCCACAATAGCCAAACTATGGAAACAGCCAAGATGTCCATCAACAGATGAATGGATAAAGAAGATGTGGTATATATATACAATGGAATATTATGCAGCCATGAAAAAAACCAAAATCTTGCCATTTGCAATGACGTAGATGGAACTAGAGGGTATTATGGTAAGTGAAATAAGTCTATCAGAGAAAGACACGTATCATATGATCTCACTGATATGAGGAATTCTTAATCTCAGGAAAC
>NW_022589705.1:50317959-50448675 GCF_004348235.1 Phoca vitulina
AAAAAAAAAAAAGAAGATAGTAGGAAGGGAAAAATGAAGGGGGAGAACTCAGAGGGGGAGATGAACCATGAGAGACTATGGACTCTGAGAAACAAACTGAGGGTTCTAGAGGGGAGGTGGGTGGGGGGATGGGTTAGCCTGGTGATGGGTATTAAAGAGGGCACGTATTGAATGGAGCACTGGGTATTACATGCAAACAATGAATCATGGAATACTACATCAAAAACTAATGATATAATGTATGGTGATTAACATAATAAAATTTTTAAAAATCTGTTTTTTAATCATTCAAAAAAAAAAAGAAAGAAAGTAACTATCACTGACAACTGTACCATCCCACTTCCCTCTGTCGATCAAAGAAAATGCTCTTCAGATTTTGAGGGCAATAAGTGAATGGAGGTGGCCAGCAACACCATCAAACATATATGATACTCATTTTTATAATTATCCTGATAAATACTATTTCTGAAATGGAAGGCAAGGCAGATAACCAAGCAGCTTAGATGGGGAATTAACTTTTCTTTATATAGGTTTTAAGGTTGAGGAAATAGAAAGAAGGAAAAAAAAAACAAAAGAAGTAAAGAACACAATTTTCAAAATTCAAACCACAGCTCTGCCATGTATAAGCTACATGAATCTCTGACCTCAGTTTTCTGATCTGTAAAATGGATACAATAGCTACCTCAGTCAGAGCTATTATAAGAATCAAATAAAATCACATGTGAAGTATGTGGTACCTAGTAAGTAAGAGTGGTGACAATAATAGTGATTATTTATGATTATCATTATCAGTAGCAGCAGTATCCCCATCAACATATAAGTCGCATATTCCTGTTCCATCACAACACCAAACTCTTTCTTGATCTCTTTCAAAATGCTACTACCATCTTCCTATAGATCCACGGAAAGATAATCTATAGCAATTTATATATTCAAAAATTAGAAAGATATATATGCTTTTCTAATTCTTTTTAAAAGAAATGTTTATCAAAAGCAAATTATCTATAAATATGTTGTCTCTAACTTTATTAAAAGGCCTTTTTGTTTCAGAAAAATGGTTTGTTTAATGTAATTACTAAATCTAAATCATCAAATTATCCATGTAATAAAAGTTTAACAAGAGTGATTAAGCTAGCATTAATGAAAGATTCTAATTAAAAATTACTATGGATGAAGGTTATATAAGGAATTATGAGATCTTGCTGAAGCAAACATGATTATTAGTTTAATAAATAATGTCCTAAGACTAAAAAGAGAATATAAACCAAAAAATTAGAGCTGTTAACTTTGTAGCTGCAACTTCTCATGCTGTCTTTCACTATGGATCTTATTTCATTAGAAAAATATATAATTTAATTATGGATTTCATGATGGCATAAATATTATCTATTCACTTACTGTACTAGAAAATGCCAGCCAAGCTAGAGGTTATATACTGGATTAAATAACTGGCAAGGAATTACTGCAAGGAGAGCAGCTAAAGTTACTATTCCTTGTGTGTCTTCTACATGAAATCCCCAGAGGTCACAGCAAAGGTAGTGTTAACAGAAAGGAGTGAGAACACATTTTTTAAACATACCTCAAATAATCCCCGATCAACTGGGAAGAGTCTTCTCAGAACTTGCTGCATTTGCTCCCTTTCTGTAAAGAATGGCAGCCAGCAGAGAATGAAGGAAGCCACAACTGTACAAGCTAGCTTAATTAACAACACAAACCTAGAACAAAAACAAAGGTACCCAGTAAGACAGGGAGAGGTTAATAATTCTGAGAAATCAGTCTCAGTCTCACTAAAGTTAATAATAAATACAAATGTATGGTAATGATAAATCTATGCTACTAACAAAGGCTTAATATGGGAGTCTACTCAAATCAGAGTTAAGAAATTCACAATTATTAAGGTGTATAGCTCTCCAACAAAATGAATATCACCATCTTAATTAACATTTAACTTACACACCTTTCCAATGCAGCCATGATCAAATTGGGATGTATTTCTAAAAATATAAAATGTAATATGCTCTAAATGGGTGAAATTCATAGCAATGCTCTAACAAGCCAATCCACATTACCTCCAGTAAATGTACATTGATCAAAATATTTCTCTAGTTAGGAAGATTTAAAATAAAATAATAGAGAACATGACTTAATCTCTCTTCCAACTCACCCCACGGTCAACACGGTAATAAGAAATCACCTAAAGGCAAAATGAAAGACCATCTTCTTTCTGGTAAGTATGCCAAATAAATTCTCTGAAGTACTTTTTTAAAATTCTGATGTTTAAAAGCCACTCACCCCTTTCCTTTCAGGCCTTTTTTAAAACACTTGCCAAGTAAGAAGCAAAAAAATGGCAAGGAGTGGTAAAGTTCCATCTGTTTATAATTTATAGCTAAGCAAAATGCCAGTGAGCCTAGCAGGTCCCAGTCACAAGATACTCCAAGAACACCCCACAAAGCAAAGCCAAGACTCACAGAATTATATATGTTCCTATGTCAAGGAAATTAACTCAATAATTAAAAGAGATAGATCTTGCATTTTATAGAGCATATTTTTATGTGATTTTAAAATAATATATAATGAAGGCTATTTCTAAACAGAAATTGTAAGTATTGAAGTGATAAACTAATATGAAACAGTATATAATGGCCTCAAATATATTAAAACGACTGCTAAACAGAGCAACTGATTTGTTTAGATTTAAAAGATCACTAAATAGTTAACACATAACTTTGTTTCTGCTAGACTATTGCACAGTATTATTATAACAACATACCAAAATCTAAAGAAAACAATGGTCCAAAGTAAAACACACACACACACTTACTGATATTACCATACTTTCCTCTATAATATGCATCAATATTATAAATTAATATATGTTCTTGATCAGAAACTAATAACCTTATTATAGTAAAACAACATCACAATTAGATTTTGCAGTTCAAAATGGTTGAGCTGAGCTCTCACGTTTACCTCCTCTTCTTCCCGAGACCCCCTTAAAATGATAGGGAATTTTATTTATTTTTAATTTTTTTAATGATTTTATTTATTTATTTGACAGCACAAACACAAGCAGGGGGAGTGGCAGGCAGAGGGAGAGGGAGAAGCAGGCTCCCCACAGAGCAGGGAGCCCAATGAGGGGCTCGATCCCAGGACCCTGGGATCATGACCTGAGCCAAAGGCAGACACTTAACCGACTGAGCCATCCAGGCACCCTTGTAGGGTATTTTTAAAAGTAAATATGCACAGCTGTAAAGAGAATAGGAAGATGGGTTACAACAGATGAAGATTTCAACACATTTCTAGAAGACAGAGGACACAGAAGCATAACAAATAAAATAGGATGAAAGAAGCTAGAGCTTAGAAAATGCAGAAGAAGCCTGAGCAAGCAAGGAGCCAATCCACTCTGCAAGCCCCTAGAGAACTCAAGAAACACCAAGTAGGTTAGAGGGCTTGAGGAACATGTTAAAAAGAAAACAGGAGGATTAAATGAAAATGCCTACATGGAGACGTCCAATTCCACCTTACTCCTGTGCAGAGAGGTCACATGCAACTTTTTCTTCTGCCTTATTCTTAAATAAGAATAGATACATTAGGATCAAACAGACATTTTAGAAAACCCTATAACAAGAAAAAAACCCAAAATGAAAAGGGGAAAAAAACTGACCCTAGAAGAATGGAAATAATTCAAGGAATAGTAGAAAAAAAGAGTAAATTCTAATTTAAGATGGGATTAATAAAATAAATGAAATTTAATAGAAGTATTAGAGATAAAGTCATGATAATCTAAACCATAAAAAAGAAGATGAAGAGATGCTCAACACAGAGGTGAAGGGGCACCGGGATGTCTCTGACAGTTAAGCGGCAGACTCTTGATTTCGACTCAGGTCATGATCTCAGGGTCATAAGATCAAGCCCCATATAGGGCTCCACGCTCAGTGGGGAGTCCACTTGGGATTCTCTCTCTCCTTCTCCCTCTGCCCCTCCCCTCACTCACATGCACACGCTCTCTATTAAGTAAATCTTAAAAAAAAAAAAAAAAAGAGGTGTAAGCTCTAACATCTGTCTAATAAGCTCAAGAAAGAGTGAAGTGAGAAAATCATCAAAGAAATAGAATTTCCCAGAACTGAAGAACATGAGTCTTCAAAAAGAATGACTCACAGAGTATCCAAAACAATTGTTGCAAACACCTATGCCTAAACAAATCATTGTTTAATTTCAGAGCCCAAACAATAAAAAATAGTAACAGCAAGAGCAGTAACAACAGATAATAATAGCAATAAATACTCATATAGAGCTTAATATTTCCCAGGTACTGTTTTATTTATAAATAATAATTAAACAATAATTCACTTAATTCTCAAAACAAGCATACAGGGGCGTCTGGGTGGCTCAGTCAGTTAAGTGTCTGCCTTTGGCTCAGGTCATGATCCCGGGGTCCTGGGATCGAGCCCCGCATCGCATCGGCCTCCCTGCTCAGTGGGGAGTCTGCTTATCCCTCTCCCTCTGCCCCTCCCCCTGCTTGTGGTCTCTTTCTCTCTCTCTCAAATAAATAAAGTCTCAAAAAAAAAAAAACAAAACAAGCATACAAAGTGGGGCACCTGGCTGGTTCAGTCTGAAGAGCACTGATTTTTGATCTCGGGGTTGTGAGTTCAAGCCCCACGTTGGGCACAGAGATTACTTAAATCAATAAGTAAACATAAAAAGGGGCACCTGGTGGCCTTCGGCTCAGGTCATGATCCTGGAGTCCCAGGATAGAGTCCCTCATCGGGCTCCCTGCTCAGCAGGGAGTCTGCTTCTCCCTCTGACCCTCCCCCATCTTATGTGCTCTCTCTCTCATTCTCTCTCAAATAAAATGAGGAAAGTACATAGTGGTTAAAAAAATGTGTCCCTACAAAATGACATAATCCCAAAAGCTTCAAGACTTTGATTTTAATCACAGAGGACATACCACTACAAATTCACCAGAATGGTTAAAATGAAAATGACTGACAGCTGGTGAAGATGAGCACCTGGAAATTCCACATTGCTTCTAATGGGAGTGTTAATTGGTATAACATGCTTAAAAATCATTTGGGAATATCTGAAATTAAACATGTGCACACCTGGGGTGCCTGGGTGACTCAGTCAGTTAAGCGTCTGGCTCTAGATTTCAGCTCAGGTCATGATCTCAGGGTTGTGAGATCAAGCCCTGCGTCAGGCTCCACACTGGGCATAGAGCATGCTTAAGATTCTCTCTCTCTCTCCCCCTCTGCCCCTCCCCACCTCTCTCCCTCTCTAAAAAAAATAAACATGTGCACACCCTATAACTCAGCAATTCCACTCATAAGAAATATATCTAGGGCACCTAGGTGGCTCTGTCAGTGAAGTGTCTGACTCTTGATATCAGCTCGGGTCTTGATCTCAGGGTCATGAGTTCAAGCCCTGTGTTGGGCTCCATGCTGGGCATGGAGCCTACTTAAAAAAAAGAAAAAATAAAAAAATATATATGCAATGTGTACAAAGAGACATTTACAAGAATGTTCATAGCAGCATATTCATCATAGCCAAATCCTGGAAACAATCCAAATGTCTCTCAGTAATAGAATTATGTATATTCATTCAATGGAATATAGAGCAATGTAAGTGAATAAGCTACAGCTACACACAAGTACATGAAAAACTCTCACAAATGTTGACCAAAAATACCAATCACAAAGGAATACCTATTGTGTTGTCTCTCTTATATAAAGTCCAGAAAAGGAGGAAAACTAAACTATAAGATTAGCAGTTAGTATGTGGCTATCTTTGGGAAAGGAAGACAAAAGCACTTGGCAGTTGTACAAGTGTAGATGTTGGACACAAGCAACGTTCAGTTTTTTTGACACAGGTAATAGTTTGTCAATGCACTGAGCTACACATTTACATTTTGCGCACTTTTCTATATGACTGTTACATTTCAAAGTAAATATAGTTTTAAAAATCTTGTAAATAACTTTTTTCTTTAAATCAGTGTTCTTGATATTACCAGAGTATCAGATGGCCATGATCCCAAAATGCAAAACAAAGAAACAAAAAAGTCAACTTGGAAAGTGGACAGAATAAAAACTCTGATTTAAATCTTTTGCAAGTCCTTTGACAAATACACATATTAAATTTGTTATAACTACAACAGATTGGCTTCAAAAGGAAAAGCTATTCATCAATCATGTTGCTGTAGATTATCTTTTTTTTTCTTTTGGGGACAGATGGGGACAGACAGTAACAGTTCACACATCAGAAGACAAGCTGGAGAGCCATGTCCAGATTTTATCAACTTTCCTCTAAGATTTGTTTGAATGTTCCTTATTTTACACTTCAAAAAATTACACGCATAAAATCCACATAAATTATAATTATTCAATTTTAGTTCCCCAAAGCTTGCAGTTACCACTATCTGTAAGAGAAACACTTTGGTTTAAAACTCAAAAAACTGTAAGATTGTTTTCCTTTTGTCAGTGTTGGATGACATTTACAAAAGACAAGATAGGTGATACCTCTTTAGAATTAGGAGAGCATAACCATACTTGCACTCTTTTTCCAACTCTCCAGAAGAGCTAATCCATGACCCACATTTTGTTCCCAAGCTAAAGGGTGTAAAACAGCAATCTACTTTCAATTAATCTGTACTTTACCCTTAAAATAAAAGCTTGGTGAAAAGAGTCTTTTATATTGTTGTGAAAAATAGTTTATATAAGCAAGTACCCTAGCAAATAAGACATTACTGGATGACAACATTATACACACTAAGCCCAGATTTCAAAAATATGCATCTGACTTCATTTATAAATTAGCAAAGGATACTGAAAATGTCCATAGTCGATAAGAATAAGGCCTGGATACAGCAATATGCATAATGCATGAGCAATCTGTAAAGAAAAATATTGTGAGAAAGGAATGTTACTCAAATCAAACAGGGTAAAATTGCTGTTTGATTTAACACAGCAAATGTCCCCCCCTCACCTTCTATTTACCAAAATATTCCTTTTTACAAAACAATTCTCTAAAGACTGAAGTTTTCATGGAGGTGACATAGGATACCTCAGTAAAAAGAAAAAAGAAAATCACTAAAAGATATTTGTCAGAGAAAGCACTTTTAGATATACAAATCAAAGAAGTTAATCTAATGATTGACCCAAAGGAATATCGGTTAAATGGGAATAAGAGAATATACAATGACTTCTCAAAATTCCTTCCAGTTTAGTCATTCTCACAAGCCAATTCAAAATTCAGATTTACCAGTAAAGCCATAAATTCAGCAGTACCTAACTTCTCAAATTCAATGCATCTTATTACTAGAGTTGAACGTTAAAATTATTAGTCTAAGTTGATGTTTTCTAAATGAAAATTAATTAACAAAAGAATCACTGCTCTACAACAGCCTATTGCCCAAAGCATGGCTTCTATAAGCTCTATACTTTAATAGTTAAGCCAATAAAACATTTCAGAGATGACATTTCAGGTTGCTTTAAGACTTACTTTTTTCTTGGTTGAGATTTCTTTTAAACACCAACAGTATAACACCACTGCAGGTATATAAATCAGCAAATCAGCAATTAACACTGAAAAAACAAGTAAATCATTTTAAACATGAGTCCATTAGGATTTACAATAACCTATTAAGTGCCATCCTCCCCCCTCCAACCTCGAGTGGGAATTCTGTTAACAGAAGGCTCTCACCCACTCTGGACAAGGCCTTTACATCTAGCCCTTTCCATTCATTCCCTTCACCTGTGCCTAATTTCAACTGCTATGGTGCTACAATTATGATTAAGAGACCCCTAATTTTCTCTAACAAATTCACATATTAAATCAGTTAGAAGTGTCCAAAACTAATTCCCTCTTTGCTCTGAGACTTAAAAATTAAGAATACTCAAAGGAAAGGAAAACAACATTTTTTCCCCAGCATCTGTATACTCCAAATTATCTGGTGTGAAGTGTACCTCAAATGTGGCAAATCATGTAAGAATCCTTCTTAAATGTTAATATTTATAAAAACTGCATAAACTTTTGCTAATTAATGCATATAAAGAGCTTGACAGACCCAGGTAAGGAGGAAACTGAAAAAAAAAAGTTTAAAATTTAAAAAAAAAAGTCATAATTTGGAATGTTCAGTTCTTTTAGAACAAAGAAAAACAAATACATCAAGTTCTTCAACAGTACAAAATAGCTATCCAAAGGGCCTATTTTTTTCTTGTTCCACACTAACTATGGTGTCCAGAATAAAGTAAATGACAGTAAACTGTCAGTTTTAGATGCATGCAATCTATTTTTAGCTCTAGCTGCCACATTTAAGGTGACACTGACAAAATGGAATATATTCAAAGGAGCACAACCAGAGGCCTCAAGTCATAATCATACTCAACAAGCTGGCCATCTAAGAAATAGTTAATGTATCTAAGAATATTTAACCTGAAGAAGAGGTGACTTCAAATGTTTGTAGGGTGTTAGGTATACAAAGGATCAGACTTGTTCTATGTAGCCCAAGGAAACAGAACCTAAAGTGATGAGTGGAGGTATTACGTAAGAAGGAAATGTTTAGGGGTGCATGGGTGGCACAGTCGGTTGGGTGACCGACTCTTGGTTTCCAATTCGGTCGAGGTCTCAGGGTCGTGACATCAAGCCCTATGTTAGGCTCCACACTTGGCATGGAGTCTGCTTGGGATTCTTTCTCCCTCTCCCTTTGCTCCTCCCATTCATGCGCACTCTCTATCTTTCAAAATAAGTAAATAAATCTTCTAAAAAAGAAATAAAAGAAGGAAATGTTTAATGATTAGGGCTCTCTGAAAATAGAATAGACTGTTTCTAAAGGTTGTGAGTTCTCTGCAGATACAGGTATTGGTTCAGAAGTTAAATAATCTTCCAGTGAGTATGCAGTTCAGAGAAGATTAAAGCACTGATGAGGGGGAAAGGAGAGTAGTATGGCAGAGGGAACAACAGGCAAAATAATCTCTTCAGCCTGAGATTCCATGACTGGATGAATGATAAAGAGAACAAACTCTGAGTAAATTTAGACTAAGGAAAAGGTATAGAGGAGCATTAAAGTCTAAGTCATGCAAAGCTTTTAAAGAAATTGGGGTGTGGGGGGAAGCCCTGGGTGGCTCAGTCAGTTGAGCATCTACCTTCGGCTCAGGTCATGATCCCAGGGTCCAGGGATTGAGCCCTGCATTGGACTCTTTGCTCAGCAGGGAGTCTGCTTCTCCTTCTGTCCCTCACCCCGCTCTCATGCTCTCTCTCTCACTCTCAAATAAATAAATAAAATCTTAACAACAACAAAAAAAAGAGTCCAACTCTTGATTTCAGCTCAGGTCATGATCTCAGGGTTGTGAGATGGAGCCCTGCATCAGGCTCCATACTCAGCTGGGAGTCAGCCTGAGATTCTCTCTCTCCCTCTCCTTCTGCCTCTCCCCCTGCTCACGCTCTCTCTCTAAATAAATCTTTAAAAAAAATTAAGCAATTAGGGGCACCTGGCTGGCTCAGTCAGAGGAGCACACAATTCTTGATCTCAGGGTGGTAAGTTTGAGCACCACACTGGGTATAGAGATTACTTACGTAAATAAACTTAAAACAAAGCTTTTAAAGAAATCTAATCTTATTACTTTCAAGCTCTTAGAACACCACACAATACACCACACAACAGATGCTCAATAAACATTTGTTGAGGCGCCTGGGTGGCTCAGTTGGTTAAGTGACTGCCTTCGGCTCAGGTTATGATCCCAGGGTCCTGGGATCGGGTCCCACATCAGGCTCCCTGCTCCTCGGGAAGCCTGCTTCTCCCTCTCCCTCTGCCTGCCACTCCCCCTGCCTGTGCTCTCTCTCTCTCTCTCTCTCTGTGTCAAATAAATAAATAAAATCTTTAAAAAAATAAAAATAAAATAAACATTTGTTGAAGGGATTATTTAATTTAGCAAAAATGCACAGCAATACAATGTATGAGATACAATCAAAAGGTTTACTTTAAGAAAAAGGTTAAAGGGATGTGGAATTAAGATAGTAAAGCAGCAGCTAAACAACTAAAACTTCAATATATGGCTATCTGACCTCAGGTAAGCTATTAGCATCAATCAACAATGCCTCTACCTCCTCAGATTAAAGTAAGGATAATAACAGTATTTAGCTCATTTAGGTGTTAAAAGAATTGAGATAATAATAAGTGAAAAGCACCCAGAATGATTCCTTTCTATTCTTTTGTCTTTAGCTTACATAAACATTTGGTCTTGTATTATACATATATATGTATACATATAGTTATACAATATTAAAAGTCAGTAAGAACAATAGAACTTTTTATCAGTTTGTTCAAAATTTTTTTTAAAATCAAAATTTGATTCAGAAAATCAACACTTTGTTGCTCTTTTACCTGTGGTGCGCATAAAGAGCTTATGTGCCTGACTCTCATATCCACGTGATGAATGGAGAGCAATCCAGTCTGGATTTATGAACTTTGCCCTGAAAATCAAAGCATATATACATATACAGTATTACTTGTCACTTTTAGCAATAACAACATCTGAGGACATATGAATCTATCTCAAGAAGTGGCCATTGCTCTTATAAAGTGAGAGAGTCGGGGCCTAAGCTTTACTTTTTTTATTTAATCATGTGAAACTGACTTAAGCTATAACACAGGGTCTACCTCACTCACCTTCCAACAAAACCATGTAACATGTCACGAAAAGCCCTCCAACAAAACCATGTAACATGTCACGAAAAGCCCTACCTTCACAATTCTTTCAGTGTAAAAACAATCTGATGTGTCACATTTCATTTATTTATTTATTTATTTGATTTATCCTTTGGTTACTACTAAAGGATCATGTTTTATAGTTTATAATCTTCTCAGTTATAACAGTTGGTAATAATAAATAGCTACTAATTATAAATCCTTGCATAAAACTGAACATAACTGCTAAGATAACTTCTCAAACATACTACATTACTCTGAACACTGCAAAGTATATCTGATTATCATGAACTTTGGGGACTTATTTTTTTTATTATGTTATGTTAATCACCATACATTACATCATTAGTTTTTGATGTAGTGTTCCATGATTCATTGTTTGCGTATAACACCCAGTGCTCCATTCAATACGTGCCCTCTTTAATACCCATCACCAGGCTAACCCATCCCCCCACCTCCCTCCCCTCTAGAACCCTCAGTTTGTTTTTCAGAGCCCATAGTCCCTCATGGTT
This sequence comes from Phoca vitulina, assembly GCF_004348235.1. Lineage (NCBI taxonomy): Eukaryota > Metazoa > Chordata > Mammalia > Carnivora > Phocidae > Phoca > Phoca vitulina. The sequence continues at coordinate 50,329,171 of NW_022589705.1, forward strand.
CGTCTCCCCCTCCGATTCTGGGGACTTATTTTTAATCCAGGAAGCTAATTTCTACAAGATATAAATAGTCCATTCCAGAAAAAAAGCTTTGCTATACACAACTAACCATATTAGATATATTTGTCAGTGCCCATGTATAATTGGTAGAATCTTGACTTCAAAACAAAGATAGATTTTTACATTTCTTTCTAGCCTGTCCTTCAAAGAAATTACAGAAATATTCAAATTTTGATAGTTAACTTACTTACAACCCAATTGCAAAGGTATAGTGCTTTATTTTTTTTTTAAGATTTTATTTTTTATCTATTTGACAGAGGGGGTGGGGGAGCACAACCAGAGGGAGCAGCAGACAGAGGGAGAAGCAGGCTTCCTGCTGAGTAGGGAGCCCAACATGGAACTCGATTCCAGGACCCTGAGATCATGACCTGAGCTAAAGGCAGACACCCAACCGACTGAGCCACCCAGGCACCACAGGTATACTGCTTTATAAACCACAATGCAAAAGTAGCTACAAACAGTCTGTCCTCTATTCAACAAAGCCAGATTTCACTATTTCTTACTAAACCTGCTAAGTGCATAAATATGTAGTTACATTAAGGAAGAAACACTGGGGCACCTGAGTGGCTCAGTTGGTTAGGCAACCGACTCCTGATTTCGGCTCACCTCACGATCTCAGGGTCATGGGGTCGAGTCTCACATCAGGCTCTGTGCTGAGCCTGGAGCCTGCTTAGGATTCTCTCTCCCTCTCCCTCTGCCCCTCCCCTGGCTCGCGCACGCTCTTCCTCTCTCTCTCAAAAAAAAAAAAAAAAAGTAAGAAAGACTTACACATATGCACATAAAAGACTATGATAGGCTGTAAGAGGTGGATAATCCAATCCCCAATACTGTAAATTGTTATCACTACTGTTAAAATACCTGGAAAAAAAAAATGAAAGAAACATTCCATTAATCAATATTCAAGAAATAGACTTATAATTTAACATCTCATTTAATATAATTAAAATGAAAAATATGTTATGCAAGGTCAAAAAAATTCATCTAAACTTTTGTCTATTCCCCTTCACTTAAAATTTTTTGTGAAATCACAATTAAAAGTTTTTGAGTAGAGTAAGTAAATAATTTATTGTCTAAACCAAGACACTCTTGAGAGTAAAAGAGGAAGTTATTAATAATTAAGCCATAACAAAAAATGTAAACCAAGTTTGTACCAAGCAAACCGGAACTTACTGTCACTCTATTAATAAATTGATGATTAACATGTACACAACAAAAAAATATGCAACAAAAAAAGACAATTCACTTCTGATAATCTAACAAATTAGAGAAACAATATAAAATCACAATTTAAAAAAGTAAAAATATCAGCAACAAAGAACACACAAAGATTTGATTTATGTAAAGAGAAATACCTCATGGAACAGGTAGACTTTTTTTTTTTTTAGGATTTTTTTTTTTTTTTTTTTTTTAAGATTTTATTTATTTGACAGAGACACAGCGAAAGAGGGAACACAAGCAGGGGGAGTGGGAGAGGGAGAAGCAGGCTTCTTGCGGAGCAGGGAGCCCGATGCGGGGCTCGATCCCAGGACCTGGAATCATGACCTGAGCCGAAGGCAGACGCTTAATGACTGAGCCACCCAGGCGCCCCTTTTTTTAGGATTTTTAAGTAATCTCTACACCCAATATGGGGCTCAAACTCACAACCCCGAGATCAAGAGTTACATGCTCTACCAACTGAGAGAGCCAGGCACCCCAGAACAGGTAGACTTTCAATAAGACTTTGAAAACAATTTAACCAACTTATAATGAGAGCCTATTACATGCAAGATTCTGTGAACTGAGGAAGAAAATTAGGTCTAACATCTATAAATTAATAGACTCCTGAAGTTGGCCAGAACGGGAAGGCATGATATACAACTACTATAACTGAAGAAATGAAAACTAAGTTTACATAAACAGATTCCTTAATTATATCCTTTATAACTAAGGAGCTTCTTCTATCCAATTTATTTTCTCAGTCCTAAGAATAATTTACAGTAACGGAGACCAATCTATATAACCCACAACTAATCAGTATTCATAACCTGTTTCAAATGGGTCACAATTTTTTAGTGTCACAATCTCTTAATTTGGGATTAAAATTTTTTCTTTTAAATTAACATTCAAGGGCGCCTGGGTGGCTCAGTCGTTAAGCGTCTGCCTTCAGCTCAGGTCATGATCCCAGGGTCCTGGGATCGAGCCCCGCATCGGGCTCCCTGCTCAGCCGGGAGCCTGCTTCTCCCTCTCCCGCTCCCCCTGCTTGTGTTCCGTCTCTTGCTGTGTCTCTGTCAAATAAATAAATAAAATCTTTAAAAAATAAAAAATAAAAAAAACATTCAATCTCATTAAATAATCTATTGTTCATCTTCAGAAGGTCTGCTTTGCTTAGTCACATAAATTGTAGGTTTGTATGGAAGGGATGGGGATTAATAAAATGATCAAGGCATGCTGCACAGCCAAGAGATCTGGGCATAGGGTAGTAAAGTATGTACCATCTGGCAGTAGTTGTCACTCCAGGAGCGACATCCATGTGAACCACCCTACGTCCTGTATCTGGCTGGGACTTGAAGCCAAGAGGTAGATAATCCAAGAATCTCCAGGTTAGTTGGAGCCCCTTTTGACAGCTTGAATCTGGGAAACTGGGCCAGGCCAAGAGTGGAGACCAGAGGACTCACTTCTCTGGTACCCTCTGAAGATAGGCACCAATTGTGTTATTTCCAAATTCACCTTATTACCAGGTACACTGGCATAAAGTTTTATTGCATCAACCTCACAGAGTTGTTGAAGGATTGCGTTAAATACATAAAGCTGTTAAATCATTGCCTGACATACAACAAATACATAATAGTAGTTCTAACTGCCTATTAGCCACAAAACTACTGGAAATGGATCTAGCAATGGAAAACCACTTTGACCAATACAATTTCATTTGGTTTTCTGTTTCTTATAAGACAAAAGCTATTTTTTGTTTACTTTAACCTTGAGATTCTCTGGAGATAAGTAAAAGAGGCACTGACAGCAAAGACACATACTAACAGTAAAGTCACTAGTTGAACTGGGAAGAAAGAATGACAGGGCTAACAACCTTTATGGAAAAAGTAGCTTTAAAATGTTTCAAGTAGGGCGCCTGGGTGGCTCAGTCAGTTAAGCGTCTGCCTTTGGCTCAGGTCATGATCCCAGGGTCCTGGTATCCAGCCTCATGTCAGGCGCCCTGCTCAGCAGGGAGTCTGCTTCTCCCCATCCATTTACCCCTCCCCCCTGCTCCTTCTCCCTCTCTCTCTCTCTCTCTCTCTCGCACACACTCTCTCAAATAAATAAATAAAATATTTAAAAAATAAATAAATGTTTCAAGTAAAGCTGCAAAACCTACCAGTAGAAACAAAGCAACTAGTTAATTCTCCTGCTTTATATATTTTGGATATATCTGAAAAGTTGTATAAATGCTATCAATATGTTGAAATGTATTTTCCCAACAAATCCCCATATAATCTCAGCAGCTGTTTTGTCAGAAAAAAATTGGCTGCCATATGAATTATGAAATTACATTCAAGAATATTATTAATAACTTCAAGGTACAATTTTTTCTAATATACAACCCACAGTCATGGGTATTTTTGCTTTTAAAAAATATATATTTTAAAGTGAAATAGTTTCAAACTTACAGAAGGGTTTCAACAGTAGTTCAAAGAACTTCTGTGCATCAAAATTTAAATTTTTTATATGAAAAAAGACACCATAAAAAAAGTTTAAAGACAAGAACAAACAGGAAGATATTTATTTTATACATACACACATACACACACAAGAAAAATTATTAAAACATAGAATACTGTTGTAGCAGACAGACTTTAAGGTCACCATCATGAAGCCCATCTCCTGTTGTTCATACCCTTGAGTATGTACAACCTCACCTTCAGTGTGGGCAAGACCTGTGACTTGCTTGTAACCAATAGAATATGGCAAAGGTGACAGAAGTCACTCTTGTGCTTATGTTTTATGTATATGTAAGATTCTGTCTTGTTAGCAAGTACGCTAGAGAAGGCTCCTTCCACTGACTTTGAAGAGGCAAGCTGTCATGTTTTAGTAAGTGACCATATTGAAGAAGCCACATGGCAAAAAACTACAAGTAAACTCTAGGAGCTGAGAGTAGCTTCCAACAAGAAACTGAAGCCCCCATCTTATAGATGAAAGAAAATTCATTCTGCCAACAGCCAGAGGTACCTTGGTAATGGTCGCTTCTGGTTGAACCTCTGAGAAGGCTAGAGCCCCAGCTAACAACAGGATTGCATGCAGCCTTCTGAGGCCCTGAGCAGAATATCAAGCTAAGCCATGCCTAGACTTTTGACCTAAAAAAACCTTTGTGATTAAAAAATATGTGCTTAAGTAATTACCATTTGTGGTCATTTGTTAACACAGCATAGAAAATTAATGTACAGTAGTCTTCTCTTATCCACAGTTTACTCTCTGCGATTTCAGTTACCAGTGGTCAACTGCAGTCTGCAAGCAGACTGTCCTCCTCACGTATCCTCAGGAGGTCAACAGTAGCTTAATGCTATATCACAATGCCTATGTCATTCATCTCACTTCATCTCATCCCATAGACATTTTATCATCTCACATCATCACAAGAAGAAAAGTGAGTACAGTCCAATAAGATATTTTGAGAGAGAGAAACACATTCATGTAACTTTTATTATAGTACATTGTTATAAATGTTTTATTTTATTACTAATTCTTGTTATTAATCTTTTACTCTGCTTATTTATGAATTAAACATTATCACTGGTATGAATGTATAGGAAAAACCATAGCGTATAGGGTTTGGTGTTATCAATAGCTTCAGGTATCCACTGGGGGTATTGGAGCTTATGCCCCATGGGTAATGGGAGACTACTGTAACTTTATTTAAAAATCATACAAATTATTATAAAAAAGATCAGCAACCCAACAAAAACATGGAAAAAAAATATGAGTATGCAAATTTGAGAAGAAACATGGTGATCATCAAATATACTAAAAGATGCCCAATATCACAAGTACTCAAGGAAATGGAAATTTTAAAAGTCTGGTGTTATTAAGTGTTGATAAATGTATGTGGAAAGAAGATATTCTGGTGTTGGTATCCATTAAAACTACTTCAGAGATTCCACTTCTAAGAATCTACCTAGAAAAAACATGTGCACAGGGAAAATATACTTTATTTAATCATTCCCCTACTAAAAGATATTTTAGAGTATTTCAGGTTTCTCAATACTATAAACAATGCTGAAATAAACAGCTATGCCCACCAATTCTCTTTAAAAAAAAAAAAAATTATTTATTTATTTGACAGAGAGAGGGACACAGCGAGAGAGGGAACACAAGCAGGGGGAGTGGGAGAGGGAGAAGCAGGCTCCCGGCCAAGCAGGGAGCCCGATGTGGGGCTCGATCCCAGGACCCCGGGACCATGACCCGAGCCGAAGGCAGATGCCTAACGACTGAGCCACTCAGGTGCCCCCCAATTCTCTTGATTTATAAAACTGTGATTTCATTTAAAAAGCAACAAGCTCAGGGTAGGCGGACTCTTCCCCTAACCCCAGGTATAAACCATGCCTGCACTGAGCCAACCATTTCTTTTTTTTTTTTTTTTTAAAGATTTTATTTATTTATTTGAGAGAGAGAGAATGAGAGAGAGAGAGCATGAGGAGGGGAGGGTCAGAGGGAGAAGCAGACTCCCCGCCGAGCAGGGACCCTGATGTGGGACTCGATCCCGGGACTCCAGGATCATGACCTGAGCTGAAGGCAGTCGCTTAACCAACTGAGCCACCCAGGCGCCCCACCAACCATTTCTTTTTAATAATGATTGCTTTAAATGTGGGAAAGAAGGAAGCCTGGGTGGCTCAGTTGGTTGGGCAACTGCCTTCAGATTGGGTTGTGATCCCAGGTTCCTGGGATCGAGCCCCGCATCGGGCTCCCTGCTCCGCAGGAGGCCTGCTTCTCCCTCTCCCTCTGCAGCTTCCCCTGCTTATGCTCACTCTCTATGTCAAATCAATAAATAAATCTTTAAAAATTAATTAATTAATGTGGGAAAGATTTTGCTCCTTGACAAAAAGAAAGGTAGAAAGATGGTATTCCTATTATTCTTGCCTTGAACATGGCTGTATAAAGTTACAATGCTTGTAGCCTGAGCAATCATCTACTGACCATGGAGTGAGTACACTCAGGATGAAAAGCCAACATGCCAAGAAGAAAGAATGGCAGAGAGGAAGGAATGGAAAAAGCCTGAGTCCTGGATTGTTATTACTGAGCCACTTTACCAGGATTACAATGACCTACTTCTTGACATAACTGAATTATTTTATTGCTTAAGCTACTATTACTCAAGTTGTCTATTACTTGATGCCAAAAGTCCTGATTCTACACATAAGGAATTTTCATTATAAAATTTATCATAAAATTAAAGAAATAAGTTCTATTTTCCTTCTTAAAATTATACACAATGAATAAATAATAAAAGTTTTCTTTTAATTTAGAATTATCAAAACTAACACTTTTAGGGGCGCCTGAGTGGCTCAGTTGTTAAGCGTCTGCCTTCGGCTCAGGTCATGGTCCCAGGGTCCTGGGATCGAGCCCTGCATCGGGCTCCCTGCTCAGCAGGAAGCCTGCTTCTCCCTCTCCCACTCCTCCTGCTTGTGTTCCTGCTCTCGCTGTGTCTCTCTCTGTCAAATAAATAAATAAAATCTTTAAAAAAAACAAAAAAACTAACACTTTTAAAGTTAACATGACCAATCCTGATATCATATTTTAAACAACTATGTCACTTGGAAAGAGTTTTGACTAATTACACTATAGCTTACTCTAGGTAAAAAGAGAAAGACTTCACTCTTGGAAAACTGAAGTAAAAAATAAGAAATCACACCGTTCAAACATGAATCTGAAACAGATTAGTTTCTCTTAGAATTGTCAGGTGTACATTTTTGGCTTTTCTAGTCTATCCACTAATAAAGAGAAAATTTCTGACATTTATGATACTAAATCATATTTCTTAGATTTCTTACAAACTTTGTGAGGTACTGCACAATCGACTAATGATAAATCATACTTCTTTATACCTTATGTCTCTGTTTCTGAGATGTGGTTCTTTCATTCAAGAAAGATGTGGTTCTTTCATTCAGGATTCTTATGCTACACACTGCCTAATAAAGATTTCAACATTATAAAATTTACCACCATGATTACTTTAGACATTTCATGATATATAAGGCTCACATACCACAATTAAAACTGAATCACATAATTATATCTGAGGTATACATTTCTGGTTTTTAACAAAGAAAAAGAATGAAAATGTATACATGTAATCAACTCTTTTTTTTTTTTTTTTTTTAAGATTTTATTTATTTATTTGACAGAGAGAGACACAGTAAGAGAGGGAACACAAGCAGGGGGAGTGGGAGAGGGAAAAGCAGGCTTCCCGCCGAGCAGGGAGCCCGATGCGGGGCTCGATCCCAGGACCCTGGGATCATGACCTGAGCCGAAGGCAGACGCTTAACGACTGAGCCACCCAGGCGCCCTACATGTAATCAACTCTTGATTATCTGGGCCAAAGTAGGAGACAATTGGTACAAAAAACTGAAAAATGAGATATAAGTATTAGAATAACCCACCCTCCATACTGAATTGAGATTATATTCTCACTCCTGGAATCAATGTTTTATCCAATAACAGTAAGCCAAATGCTGCAATTTATCACTTTTCTGTAATCTTTCAATACTAAATACCACAATTACTTTTGTATCAAAATCTTTGTTGAGAAGTACTTACCATAGAATAGCCAAAAATACAATTATCTTTTCCATGTAATTTTTCAGAAGGAATAAAAAAGAATTACAAAACTCAAAAGCAATGAGCTGGTTTCTCTCAGCAAATATTACCTGATTCTATCAATCAAGCAAGAGAAAAACACATTAAGAATGTACTAGTAATTGGAACAATAATACTCATTGGTTAAATCATTGTATGAGGATATGAAAGATGCTCAAAATAGTACAATAAAGAATAGTGCCAAATATTTATCTGGTCTCTATTTTAAATGCTCTCTGACTAGGGTACAGCCTACCAACCTATTAATAGGGAGTTTAATATGAAGTTTGTGCATGAAACTCTCTCATAAATGAATTATATAAAAGCAGTGACAAAAAACAAAGAATCCTAAAATGTTTATGGAACCACAAAAGACCCCAAATAGCCAAAGCAATTTTGAGAAAGGACAAGGCTGGAGGTATCACACACCCTGATTTCAAGCTATCAAAGCTATAATAACCAAAACAGTATGGTACTAGCATGAAACAGACACAAAGATCAATGGAACAGAATAGAGAGCCCAGAAATAAACCTATGGACATAAGGTCAATTAATCTATGACAAAGGATGTAAGAATACACAATGGGGAAATGACAATCTCTTCAATAAATGGTGTTGGGAAAACTGGACAGCTACATGCAAAAGAATGAAACTGTACCACTATCCTACACCATACACAAAAATAAACTCAAAATGTGTTAAGAACTTGAATATAAGACCTGAAACCACAAAACTACTAGAAGAAAACATAAGCAGTAAGCTCTTTGACATCGGTCTTAGCACTGTATTTTTGGACCAATCCCCTAAGGCAAGGACAACAAAAGCTAAAATAAACAAACAGGATTACATCAAACTAAAAAGCTTTTGTACGATGAAGGAAATCAACAACAAAACAAAAAGGCAACCAACTGAATGGGAGAAGATATTTGCAAATCATATATCCAGTAAGGGGTTATATCCAAAATATATAAAGAACTTACACAACTTATATCAAAAAACAAACAACCAAATTAAAGAATGGGCAGAGGACTTAAATAGCCATTTTTCCAAAACAGACATACAGATGACCAACAGGCACATGAAAAGATGCTCAACATCACTAAGAATCAGAAAGATGCAAATCAAAACCACAATGAGATAACATCTCATCACACTGGTCAGATTGGCTAATATCAAAAAGATAAGAAACAAGTGTTGGTAAGGACATGGAGAAAAGGGAATCCATGAACTGCTGGGAAATAACTTGGTGCAGCCACTATGGAAAACAGCAAGAAGTTTCCTCAAAAAATTAAAAATAGAACTAGCATAAAATCCAGCAATTCTACTTCTAGGTATTTATCCAAAGAAAATGGAAACACCAATTCGAGAGATATATGCATCCCTATGTTCACTGTAGCATTATTTACAATAGCCAAGATATGGAACCAACCTAAGTATCCATTGCTAGATAAATGGATAAAGAAGATGTGGTATATAAGTAACTCTTGAACAATACAGAGGTTAGGGGCCTCGACCTGACACAGTTGAAAATCCATATATAACTTCTGACTCCCCAAAACTTAATTATTAATAGCCGGTTGACTGGAAGCCTTACCAGTAACATAAACAGTTGATTAACACATATTTTGTATGTTTTATGTATCATATACTGTATTCTTCCAATAAAGTAAGTTAGAGAAAAGAAAATGCTATTAAAATCATAAGGAAGGGAAAATACATTGATAGTACTGTACTATATTTATTTTAAAAATCCGCATATAAGTGGACCTTTGTAGTTCATTCAAACCTGTGTTGTTCAAGGGTCAACTAAATAGGGGCGCCTGGCTGGCTAGTCGGTAGAGCATCCAACTCTTGGTCTCAGGGTTGTGAGTTCAAGCCCGATGTTGGGTGTAAAGATCACTTAAATAAATAAAACTTAAAAAAAAAAAAGGGTCAACTGAATATATGCAGTGGAATATTACTCAGCCACAAAAAAAGAACAAATTCTTGCCATCTGCAACAACATGGATGGACCCAGAGGGTATTATGCTGAGTGAAATAAGTCAGACAGAGAAAGACAAATACTGTGTGATTTCACTTATATATGTAATCTAGATAACAAATGAACAAAACAAAACAAATACAGATTCATATAAACAGGAAACAAACTGTTGGTTATCAGAGTGGGAAGGGGTTGTGGGGTGGACAAAATAAGTGAAGGGGATTAAGACGTACAAACTATTTATAAAATAAGTAAATCATGGGGATATAATCCACAGCACAGGGAATATAGTCAATAATGTTATAATAAGTTTGTATGGTGACAGATGGTGACTAGACATCATGGGGATCATTTCATAAAGTATAAAAATATTAGGGCGCCTGGGTGGCTCAGTTGGTTAAGCGACTGCCTTCGGCTCAGGTCATGATCCTGGAGTCCCGGGATCGAGTCCCGCATCGGGCTCCCTGCTCAGCAGGGAGTCTGCTTCTCCCTCTCCCGCTCCCCCCTCTTGTGCTCTCTCTCTCTCTCACTCTCTCTCTCAAATAAATAAATAAAATCTTTAAAAAAAAAAAAAAATAAAAATAAAGTATAAAAATATTAAATCACTATGATGTACACCTGAAACTAACAGGATTTTTTATGTCAATTATATTTCAATTTAAAAATAATAATAAATGTATTTTAACTTTGAAAAAAAAAGGTATCATATAATTTCCTCACATAAAATCCCATGAAATGGTTCTTTTGGATTCTAATGACTTGAATAATTTATCAACATACAGAAAAAAAAAAAAAAGCAGTGACTAAAGCAATCAACAGAACAATGCAAACAGTTTGTGTAGCCAGTCTCTCATAAAAGAATCTATTAGGCATCCAATAAGTCAATAAATAAAGTCATCAATTGTTACCAGAATATGTTTGATAAAAATGACAAAGGCACAAATTTCTGTAAAGATATAACCACACCTAACATTTCCTGAAAGCTCATTTTGTTGCAGACACTGGTGCTTTACATATATCATCTTATTCAATCCTCATAATAATCCAGTGAAATATGTACTCTATCATTTCCACTCTAGAAGTGATAAAACCATGGCAGAGAAAGTTAAATAATTTCACCAAAGCTCACACAGCTAGTAAATAGTAGAGACAGGATCTGAACTCAGGCAATCCAACTTGAGCACCAACATTCCTTACCACTAAGCTACTGCTCGTTCATATCTCTTTCACTCCTAATAAAGAAACTCTGCAAAACCACCAGGAAAAATACTGTTAGCCCAGGATGGTTCTTCAGTTTATGTCCAGAGGAGCCTATAAGATATATAGTGTTCTATCCTCAAAGTTCTTAGCATATTCCAGCTGCTGAGTACATGGGTAACTTTCAGGAGTATAAAATTTCAAAGATGAGCCTATAATATGCAAGGTAATACAAGAAAATGAGGATGATGAAGATGAATAGCATACTTTCCTTTTAAATTATCTTAAATAATCTGTATTAACTATGATAAACAATAAAATCAAGTTAAAATGATCCATACCATTGTTTGACTGGTAAATTAAAAGTAATTTCTTGCCAGTGTCTCTGAGCTTCATAATCACCAAACATAGGGGGTTTTCCAGCACCTAGATGAAAGGTAAAAAGAGCCAGACAACAATATACTTTAATGTATCAATGATATTTATTTCCTTATGAAATTTTTCTAAATTATAGAAAGGCAGTGTCGGTTAAAGAACAGAGACATTACCGAAACAGCAGAGATGAGGTGTGAATCCTAGCACTGCTAGTACACTGAGTGACTGTGTGACCTTGGACAAATTACTTAACCTCCCTAAACTTCGGCACATTAAAAACAGGATATACCCAGGGGCGCCTAGGTGTCTCAGTTGGTTAAGCATCTGCCTTTGGCTCAGGTCATGATCCCAGGGTGCTGGGATCAAGCCCACATCCGCTCCTTGCTCAGAGGGGAGCCTGCTTCTCCCCTGCCTGCCGCTCCCCCTGCTTGTGCTGGCTCTCTCCCTCTCTCTCTGTATCAAATAAATAAAATCTTTTAAAAAGAAATACAAGCTATTGTTAACATTAATTAGTTAATAATACTAATTATAAAATATTCAAGTTTATTTTTACTTCATGAGAAAGACTATCAATTATACTGTCCAGTAAGTATCTAAAACAATAATAATAATGAGTATCTATATTTTACAAGGGGCTTTTGCAAACTAAATATAAATAACTGAAGGTCAAGTATAGAACCAAAACCAGACTATATGTGACAAAGACATTTGTTAGGTCAGGCTTTGCTGACTGTCAAATGACTGATATAAAGACTGTCGGTTTACAGCTTTTTTTTTTTTATTTCAAAATTGCTAATAGGGATAATGAATCTTTAATAACTAACAACTGATAGCACCTACTATGTGCCAGATACAGCACTGAAATAAGTATTATTATTATCCCCAATGTACAGCTGAAAAAACAGAGGCAATTCACCCAGGCATCAAGTAGCAGAGTCTGGATTTGAACTCAGGCAAACTGGCTCCATAATCCATGCTTTTAACTCCTACTTTATATTGGTCACAGCTTGGTTAAGTAGGTTATTAACCTTAAGTCATGTTAAATGACATAAAGGTAATTCCATTTAATAAATAGTAAACATCCACTATTTAACCAGCAGGTAACTACAAAATTGTGAGAAGCCCAGACATGTGCAGTACAGTCACAGGTTTTTAAATCAGCAACTGAAAATCACATACAGTCAAATATACTCAATAATCCATTAGTTATTAATTAATGCCACATTGAAGAATGATATATTAACACTCATTCAAATCCAACCCAGATTTTCTCCAGTTTTGGAACACTACATTAAGTAGGGCTTTTTGCATGTAATGACTACATTATACCAATATTCTTTAATGGCTAGCATCTTCACCCAAGGAGATATCCCCACTGTTGAGATAATCACGGGAAAAGCAGATTAACATCTTCAAAGCAAAAAAGAGAGTGACTATCACAAGCAATTACCACAGTACACAGACACATGTATACACACACACATATACACACATACACACACACCTGTCCCTCTCTCAAAAAATACCGTCTTCTTCATTTTTGTATTCTCAGATGTACTGGCAAACTGGTAGATTCTCAGTGAATGATGCTGAAGCAAGAATACTGATACAATCAGTGTGATATAGCAAGGATTTTAAGTTCAAAAGATTTGAAATTTTGAGTCCATGATTTTCCACTTACCATATGTGCAACATTAAGCAATTTGTGATGGCAGACCAAATTATGCTGACTATTCTAATACAATGCCCATTTATTGGTTCTTGCCCAAAACATCTTTAAGTCATTGACAGAGACTTTAAAATTCTAAGCCTCTGTTCATGCTGCTTACTCCCTGTTTATACATCCCTTCCATTAATTCATATCCAATCTTTAGGAATCACCTCAAATTCCAAATTCTCCATGAAACCTTCCTTATAAATTAAAAACACATTGTTCGCTGATTTTTTTTTTATTTATTTGAGAGAGAGAGGGAGAGCACAAGCAGGGAGAGGGGGCAAAGGGAGAGGAAGAAGCAGGCTCCCCACAGACCACAAAGCCCAGGACACTGTGATCATGATCTGAGCCAAAATCAGATGCTTAATTGACTGAATCACCCAGGAGCCTCCATTGTTCACTGATTATTTACTTCTCATAATACTTATATTTTCAGTATCACCTATTTTGTCACATGACTATACTATTTCCTAACTGCTACCCAAGTAAGAATTTTAGTTCCTATGAACAAGAGAATATGATTTTCCAGAGTTCAAAGGACACATTGGTATATACATACTTTCATTAAAAACTTATTTAATTAACTGAACAGGAGAGGGAGAATAACCTTTTTTTTTTTTGGAAGTTAAAATACCCCAGTGAATTGCAACTTTTGCATGTGCATTTTATAGGATAGGAATGTGTGTTTTGGGACACCTGGGTGGCTCAGTCGGTTAAGTGTCTGCCTTTGGCTCAGGTCATGATCTCAGGGTTGTGGGATCAAGCCCCGCATCGCATCGCATCGCATCGCATCGCATCGCATCACATCACATCGCATCGCGCACTCTGCTCAGTGGGGAGCCTGCTTCTCCCTCTGCCTGCAACTTCCCCTGTTTGTGCTCTCTCTCGCTGACAAATAAATAAATAAAATCTTTAAAAAAAAAAAAAGAATGTGTGTTTCTACTTTAAGGAATATAACCATTGTCTATGGCTTCTTTTGTGGGGGGGAGGAGTTGATTTCTATTTTTTGTTTTGTTTTTGTTTAGTTCCACTGGGATAATAAAAGTCAGAGAGGATCTTAGGTAATTTTCTACACCTGAAAAAATCCAACTATCTAGATTTTCTGAAATTGCTCTAGACGTGTGGTCAATGTGGAAGAATTTATTACCATTCTCTAACAAATAGAAGAATGGATAATGACTCTCTTTGGGGTTGAGAAACAAGTTTCTATCCAGAGTCTGACCTACTTCAATAAATCCAGCTGACACTGGCTATGAAATTAGTACTTAAGTTTTTAAAACTGCTAAAGTGCCCTTAAAGCAACCCAGAAGGACAACCCAACTGTACCTGTGGGAGATTCACCTGGGAAGGACAAAAAGGATTCCTTCCACAGTGATTAATTCTACAAATTCATTTACATAAAATTCATAATTACATAAAGAAAACACACTAATGTATATTCATGGAGTTTCAATTTTGTCTTGTTCTCAGGGAAATGGGCTTAAGCAGCACTTAGATATTCATTTTATCAATTGTTGTTCAACTATTCAGAATTATGCTATAATTTAAAAAACAAGTAGTTTCTTTGATAACAATACATTCTAACTGCCTTTACATTTAAATTTTAAACATTCTAAGAGAATTTGGCTAAAATTTTCCAGAACAAAATCCCCCTTTTATATGTTCTTGGTGAGTAAGAAGAAACATTATAAACAGCAATGGGTAACTTGAGAGAAACTAACCAATAAAATAAACATTTCTTCTTTTTTTTTAAGATTTACTTATTTGAGAGAAAGAGAGACACAGGGAGAGTGCACGAGTGAGGGGAGAGGGAAAGGGAGAGTCTTCAAGCCGACTCCCCACTGAGTGTGGAGCATGATCCCAGGACCCTGAGATCAAACCTAGAGTCAGATGCCTAACTGAGCCACCCAGGTGCCCCAAAACTAACTAATTAAATAGAACACAGTCATGCTTTAACAATGATTGATATGTTGCCAAAAAAAAAAAAAAAAAAAAGATTCTCTATGGCTTATCCCTCCTAAACAGCCAATAAAACTTTGGGGGGAAAAGAGTATTAGAATAAAATAACTTTCCTTGGTTCAAGTATTACTATTTGCTCAACAACTATAGAGAAACCGTGAATCTCTACAAGACATAAGAAACAATCAATACTAAAATCAGAATTTGTTTCCTCCCTGGGGCTACTGGTTGGCTCAGTTGGTAAAGCATGAGACTCAATCTCAGGGCCATGAGAAAGCTCCATGATGGGTGAAGAGATTACTAAAACATGAATACCCCCCAAAAAAAAGAATTTATTTCCTCCCCAAAGCTTGTTTAAAAGTAAAAAGCAGGGGTGCCTGCATGGCTCGGTCCGTTAAGAGTGGTTCAGCATCTGCCTTTGGCTCAGGTCCTGATCCCAACATCCTGGGATCAACCAGGGGCTTCCGTGCTCAGCGGGGAGTCTGCTTCTCCCTCGCCCAGCTCCTGCGAGCACATGCCCGCACGCTCACTCGCGCTCTCTCTCTCTCCTCCCCTCTCAAATAAATAAATCTTTTTTTAAATTAAGTAAATAAATGCACAAACAATGAATCATGGAACACTATATCTAAAACTAATGATGTAATGTACGGGGATTAACATAACAATAAAAAAATTTAAAAAAAATTAAGTAAATAAATAAACATAACAAGCAATATTTATTCAATATTTTTAGGTCTGTAAAAATCAATTACATAAGCAGCATTTTAGTTAGGGGTATAATGTAAATATGTAAGGGGTACACATTTTAGAAAAATTTAAATTACAATACACATTAAGTAGTTTGCCTATACAATATACGCATTTCCAAAGGAAAAATAATGGATTAATACTGAGCAAGCTAACCTGAGCTTCCTCACTTGAGTGCTTCCTAATTACAATCTTAAAACAAGATAAATGAAAAGCAAATTAAAATAAGCATGTTAAAAAGAAATTATAACAAAAAAGGTATTTTAATTAAGATAAAATCCCAGAATCAAGGATGTCATACTTAATTCTTTAATTCTGCCAGCCTCCTATGATATAGAAGTTCTTTACAAGTGCTAAAAATGTTGTATTTTTTATGATGGGGTTAAGAACTGACAGAATCACAATTTTTCTTAGTGCTTAGCACTTTATTCTTCTCACACGAAAAATGACAAAAACATATAATAACCACCTATAAAAGATTTCTACAAATATTCTACTACTGTATAATAACAATACTTTTCCTATACAATAATCCAAAAGTAATCCTGTTATGTTGACTTTCTTATGGGACAATTTAAGAGTAAAGTTTAAAATAAGCAGGAGTCCTATTTTCCAGATAAAGTAAGTAACTGAGTAAACTCAGACTTTAGGAGAGAAATGTTAGAGTAAATAATGTATGTAAGCCACAGGATAGAAAAGTATTATATATGCTTGTAGTCCTCTATTCAGTTCCCATTAAGCATTTGATTACATATGCCAGTAATACTGAAATAGTGTGATTCCTTAAATTATGTTATTCTACTCTATACCTTTAGTTCTTTTCTACTTCACCTCAACATGAAAAGTTCAAAGAAAATAATGTATCTGTCAAAATTAGAAGACTAAAGGAAAATTTTAAGAACAACATAATGATCAGTTATAAAATCATGCTGAAGGAAGAAAAAGAGATGACCATCCAATAGACCAGTTATAGGATGAAAGCAAAGGTAACATAAATTACATATTTTACACAACAACTTTTGACAGGGCTTTTTTTCTGACCTCCTTACCCCATTCCTGCTACCAAACTAACTCCCTCTTTCCATTCAAACTTCTTTTTTTTTTTTAAAGATTTTATTTATTTATTTGACAGAGAGATAGAGAACACAAGTAGGCAGAGGGAGAGGGAGAAGCAGGCTCCCCGCAGAGCAGGGAGCCCGATGCGGGACTCGATCCCAGGACCCTGGGATCGTGACCTGAGCCGAAGGCAGCCGCCCAACCGACTGAGCCACCCAGGCACCCTCCATTCAAACTTCTAAGAGTCGCTATGCCCTCTTGTTAACTCTCATTTAGTCCTCAATTCATTATAGTCTGATAATTAAGAGGCTCACAATGGCCTCCTTAGAGATCTTTTGTCTATTCTTAATTTTCACCCTACTTGACAGTCTAGAACTTGACACTGTAGGCCAGTCCTTATTTCTTAAATTTCTCTAATTTCCTGGCTTCCAGGCTCTAATCCTCCCTCCTCATGGTTTCTTCTGAGCCTCCTTTAATCATTCCCCTTCTCTGTGAAAGTGATCAGTGGTTAAATCTGTTTTCTTCTTGCAATATAAATGCCCCCAATCCTGTGGCTTTAACCATCATCTGTATCAACATTTTCTAAAGATCAGAGTAACATGTGGAGGTTTTAAAAATACAGATGAGGGGCACCTGGGTGGCTCAGTTGGTTAAGCATCTGCCTTCGACTCAGGTCATGATCCCGGAGTCCTGGGATTGAGCCCAGCATCAGGCTCCCTGCTCAGCAGAGAGTCTGCTTCTCCCTCTGCCCTTCACCCTGCTTGTGCTCTCTCTCTCTCGCTCTCTCAAATAAATAAATAAAATCTTTTAAAAAATTTAAAAAAATACAGGTGAGACCAGTTTCCAGCAACATGGCAGACTTAGGTCAGAAAAACACCTCCAGGGTGCCTGGGTGGCTCAGTCATTAAGCGTCTGCCTTCGGCTCGGGTCATGATCCCAGGGTCCTGGGATCGAGTCCCACATCGAGCTCCCTGTTCGGCAGGAAGCCTGCTTCTCTCTCTCCCACTCCCCCTGCTTGTGTTCCTGCTCTCGCTATCTCTCTCTCTCTCAAATAAATAAATAAATAAAAATCTTTAAAATAAAAAAAAGAAAGAAAGAAAAACACCTCCAATGGGGGGGGGGGGCGGGTAATGGCTGAATTAGCGTCAAAACAAGAGAATTCCTTAGGAGCCAGAAATAACAAAAGAAGTTTAAGATCAAGACAAGTAAGCATTAGTCCTGAGGGTATCCAATGACCTTTTGTGACCTATGGCCTGGCTACCGAAGTTCTACGAAATAGAGGTATAGCCTAGAACTTGAACAGGTAAAAACTTCAGTGACAGAGAACCATTTACTAGGATATAAAATAACAATGCCTTTGGGGAAATGGGGAAGATAATATTTATCTCTGCCTTGGCTCCTGGTAGTACAGGAAAAAAAGAAGTCTCCTGAAAATTCCTAACATTATCCTGCATTCACCCAGTGTGGGGCCTGAATTCACACCAAGAATTACAGCTGAAGAGGGGCGCCTGGGTGGCTCAGTCGTCGGGCGTCTGCCTTTGGCTCGGGTCATGGTCCCGGGGTCCTAGGATCAAGCCCCCGCATAGGGCTCCCTGCTCGGCGGGAGGCCTGCTTCTCCCTCTCCCACTCCCCCTGCTTGTGTTCCCTCTCTCGCTGTCTCTCTCTCTCTCTGTTTCAAAAAATAAACAAAATCTTTTTAAAAAATTTTTTTAAATAAAAAATAAAGAATTACAGCCAAAGAAACCTTAAGATGAGAATTTAGTTTGACTTTAATAGTGCCCAAAGTGCCTAGCAGGAGGCAACCTAAATCCTCTGGAGAAATACACAGTAAACTTGGGCCTCAAAAAATTCTCACAGATAAAAGTTCCAAGTAACTTGAGCTCACAATTTTAAAAAATCGCTAAACCCACAAACAAAATACCATGAGCTAGAGTCCATAGAACCAACAAACCAGGAAATCAAACTGCAGGTATTAGTATTTTCTGAGAGGGAATATAAAATAAGTATGGCTAATATGTTTAAAGATATAAAAGAAGACACTGAGAATATGTTGAAGGAACAAGAGACAATCAGAAATGATGAAGATGATTTGAAAAGGAAACAAACAGAACTTTTGGAAATAAAAAAATACAGTAATTAAAATTGTAAAAACTCAATCGCTAGTTAAAAAACAGATTAAACACAACTAAAAAGAAAAGTAATGACAAGGAAGATAGATCTGATGATTATAAAAAAAAAGCAGTATGAAGAAACTATGAGACAGAATATAGGAGATTTTGAGACATAGAGGATAGGATGAAAGGACCCAATATACCTATAATCAGAGTTGCACAAGGAAAACAGAAATGAGGGAGATGAAATACTTGAAGAGAGAACTGAAAATATAAACTCAAAGAGATGAAGAGATTATTGTCTGTTTTATTTTCTGCTATATCACCTGCCTTTGGCATGAGTACCCTACACATATGTGGTGAATTAATAAAAGACCAAAGATCTAACATATATCTAACCAGAGTTTTACAAAGAGGAAACAGAATGAGAAGAGACAGTAGCTGAGCAGTTTCAAGAACAGACAGAAGGTTACCATTCATTAGACTCAGAAATCCCAGAATATCCTGAGGATAAATTTTTTAATACTCACACTTCGATACATCATAGTGAAATTGCAGCAAGAGAGAAAAGACAAATTACCTACAAAGAAATAACAACTGAAATGACAGCTGATGGTCTGAACATAGCAACAGAAACTAAAAGACAATGAAATGAGATTTTCAAAATATTAAGAGAAAATAATTGTCAACACAGAATTCCAAACCCAGTAAAATGTTAGGACCTAGAGCAAACTAAAGGCATTTTCAGATAAAAACTAAGCCACCAACAGGCTCTAACTAAAAAAAAAAAAAACCTCCCGGAGGGTGCCCATTTGACTCTGTCGGTAGAGCATATAACTCTTGATCTCAGGGTTCTGAGTGCAAGCCCCACACTGGGAACTGAGCCTACTTAAAAAAATTGTTTTCTAATTAAAAAAAAAAAAATTTAAAAACCTCCCAAAGATTTGGAGCACTCAGTCAGCTGAGTGTCCAAATCTTGATCTCGGCTCAGGTCTTGATCTCATGGTCATGAGTTCAAGCCCCACACTGGGCTCAGTGCTGGGCATGGAGACTACTTAAAAAACAAAAACAAAAACATTATGCTAAGCAAAATAAGTCAATCAGAGAAAGACAATTATCATATGATCTCACTGATATGTGGAATTTAAGAAACAAGGCAGAGGATCATAGGGAAAGAGAGGAAAAAATGAAACAAGATGAAACCAGAGAGGGAGACAAACCGTAAGAGACACTCTTAATCTTAGGAGACAAACTGAGGGTTGATGGAGGGGAGGGGGGGAGGGGGATGGGGTGGCTGGGTGATGGACATTGGGGAGGGTATGTGTTGTAATGAGCACTGGGTATTATATAAGACTGATGAATCACAGACATGTACCCCTGAAACAATCCATTATATGTTAATTACTTGAATTTAAATTTTAAAAAAATTTAATTAATAACAAAAACAAACAAAAAAACCTCCCAAAGATGTACTTCAGGAAGAAAGAAAATTATCTCAAAAGAAGATGCAATATGTAAAAAGGAAGGTTAAGCACAGAAAATGATAAACATGAGGGTAAACCTAAGTAAATATTAATTTATAAAACAGTGATTAATCTTAGGCAATAATAACATTCTAATAGCGGGGGTGAGATTTGTAACTAGAGTTAAAGCATCTCATGGCCCTTGCATTGTTCAGAAAGAGAACAGAAATATTAATTTTAGACTTTGTTAAGTTAAATAGGTATATGAAAAAATCTCCACACCATGCCCTGAAAGAACAAAATAAAGCATAACTTCCAAACCATCAGGAGAAAGTGGAATTAGGGTGGGGAACTGGTTAGTCAGGTCTAAGTCACAGGGATTCAGAGGTAAAGAGTAAAAGGATAGAAAAAGATATATCAAGCAAAAATTAACCTAAAGAAAACTGGTGAAGCTTTATTAATTTTAGAGGAAATGGACTTTAAGATAATAGAATTACTGTAAATAAACAGGGACACAACAGTAATGTCATGAAATTCAAGTCACAAGGAAAAAAACTCTGCATCACCTAATAATATAGATACAAAGTATACAAACAAAAATTGACAAAACTACAAAGAGAAATTGCAGCTCTCTCAACTGGTAGTTTAATTGGGCAAAAATAAGTAAGGATATAAAAAACTAACATCAAAACAATAATACTGAGTTAATGGATACATGCAGAATATTAAGCTGGAGAACATGTATTTTTCAGGCACACATAGAACATTTATAAAACCTGATCATATAGTATGCCAAGTCTCAATACATTTCAAAGAATATGTACCATAAGAAAGATTCTCTTTCTACCATGCAATTAAATTTTAAAAATGTCAAAAAATCATTTTTAAAGCCTAAATATTTTAAAAATTTTAAATATGCTTCTGAATAATTCAAGAGGCAAAGCATAATCACAACAGAACACAGAGGGGCACCTGGGTGGCTCAGTTGGTTAAGTGTCTGCCTTCAGCTCAGGTCATGATCCTGGGTCCTGGGACTGAGCCTCGTATTGGGCACCTTGCTCAGCAGGGAGTTTGCTTCTCCCTCTCCCTCTGCCCCTCCCCTCTGCTCATGCTCTCACTTGCTCACTTTCTCTCTCTCTCAAATGAATAAATAAAAAATCTTAAAAAAAAAAAGAGGTCCCAGTGTGATAACGATTGCCAATTCCCCCCAAATTACTCAAAGGTATAGAATAATGTAATTTCAATCAAAATCCCAACAGGGTTTTTCTTAGGACTTTGACAATCTGATTTTTTTTTTTTTTTTACTTTGGAGTAAAACAAGATTTCATTGTTGACAAGGTTACTTCTGAGTTGCAGAAATTCTTCTGGTTTTTCCCTGTACTCCCCCATTCAATCTTGACTGCCATAATGAGACAGATTTTTTTTTTTTTAAGGCATATATGTGGGTACCTGGATGGCTCAGTCAATTAAGCATCTGCCTTCAGCTCGGGTCATGATCCCATGGTCCCGGGATTAAGGCCCACATCGAGGCCCCCTGCTCAGTGGGGAGTCTGCTTCTCCCTTCCACCCTCCCACTCATGCTGTCTCTCACACACGCGCTCTCTGTCTGAAATAAATTAAAATCTTTAAATAAATAAATAAATAAATAATGGCATATATGTGTGTATTAGGTGTATTAGCTTTCTATTGCTACATGACAATTATTACAAATTTAGCAGCTTAAAACATCTCACAATTCTGTAGGTCAGAAGTCTGAATGGGTTTAACTTGATTCTTTGCTCAGGGTCTCACAAGGCCAAAATAAGAAGGCAACCAATCTGAACTCTTAACTGGAGGCCCG
Organism: Phoca vitulina; assembly: GCF_004348235.1. Taxonomy (NCBI): domain Eukaryota; kingdom Metazoa; phylum Chordata; class Mammalia; order Carnivora; family Phocidae; genus Phoca; species Phoca vitulina. Next base: position 50,351,492 of record NW_022589705.1, read on the forward strand.
GGGAAGGAATCCACTTCCAAGCTCATTCAGGCTATTGGCACAATTCAATGCCTTGCTGCCACAGCCTGAGGTCCCATTTCCTTGCTGACTGTCAGCTGGGAGCTACTCTCCGTCTGCAGCCAGCCGGAGGCCACTTGTGTTCCTCCAGACATGGCCCTTCCATTGTCAAACCAGCAACAACCTTAGGCCCTTATGTTTTGAATCTCTCAGGAGTCCCTTTCTGCTGCCAGCTAAAAAAGTTCTCTGCTTCTAAGGGCTCCTGTGATTGCACTGAGCAACCCTGGATAATCCAACACAATCTCCCTATTTTAAAGTCAACTGTGCCATAGAACCTAACAATCACTCTTGAGTGAGATATTGTTTTCACAGTTCTGGGGAATAGGGCAGGACATCTTTGGGGAGCCATTTTATAAATTCTGCCTACTGCAATATGAATGAGCAAAGCCCACAATACCTAAAACATCCCTGAAGTGGAAATATCAGGTAGGAGAATTTGCCTCACAATATATCAAGCCTTATTATAAAATTATAATAGTAAGACACAGCAGTAGTGGACCAATTGATCAGAATGAACAATCAGAAACAGACCCATGCATATACGAAAACCTGAGATAGAGCTGATAATGCAGATTAGCAGGGAAAAATACACTATTCAATAAATGGATTGAAACTGATTACCCAGGTGAAAAAAATTTAAAATAAATCCTTATCTCACATGTTATATATAAAATTCAATTTTAAGAAGGACTTCAGTAGGAGAGACAAATCTTAAAACTTTTAGAAGAAAATCTTAGGAAAATACCTTTGTGACTTGGAGTAGGGAAGAATTTCCTAAAGATACAAAAAGCACAAATCATAAAGGAAAATGATTAATAAATTTCACTATTTTATCCTGTTCATCAAGACACCTTAAGATGTGGGGCTCCTGGCTAGCTCAGTCGAAAAGCATGTGACTCTTGATCTCAGGGTCTCAAGTTCAAGCCGCACATTGGGTATAGAGATTACATACATACATACATACATACATACATACATAAACAAACTTAAAAAAAAAGACATCTTAAGATGTGAAAAGATAATCCATAAACTGGGAGAAGATATTTACAATTGTACAAAGGTTAGCTTCCACAATATGGAACACTTGAGAAAAAACCCCAAAATACATAATATATAAGAAAAAAAATCAAATAGAAATATAGAAATGACATAGCAAATATCCTAGAAAAGGAAATATAAATGGCCAGTAAAGATGAAAATATGCTTAAGCTTTCAATAATGAAGTAAATTCAAATTAAAAGCACAACAAAACACCATTTCACATACCCCAGAGTGGCAAAAGTTTCAACACTACCAAAAGTTGTGAAGTATGTGGGGTAACAGGGACCCTCCCCCTTGGGAACTGCCTCAATACTAAAAAAGCTTAGAATGGATGACTGAAATAAAATTTGCTCTAGGAATTGGCACTAATGTTTTCTGGTTCATTTCCTGCAGTTTCTTTTTAAGATCTCAGGTTGAGCATGAGCTTAGAGAGAAACTGAAATAGGACCTGCCTACTTCGGTTTTAGCCACGTAAAAAGGATTCCTGCAGTTGGCCCAGCCTCGTTCATCACAGAGCTGCACTGAAGTATGAAGCCAGGGCCTACCCTGTTGTTCTCTGTGACCAGATGAAGATGGATTTACGTGTTCTTGCGCCCCAGGCAAATTCCATGTCTCAAAATTCACCCTTCTTTATATGACTAAAATGCACCCAAACCTTACCATACCCAAAATGGAATTCATTCATTACCTTCCCCACTGAATCTGCTCTGTTTTCAAGTCTCAGTATCTCTGAACTAGAAACCAGACTCACTGTCAAACTCCTCCTTATTTATCCCCATATACAATTCGTCGTTACATTTTGTTGATTTTTACTCAATGTGGCTCTCAAACTTAGTCACTTAGACAAGCCTCATCATCCCTTGCCTAGACCACTGCAACCAGCTTTATGCAACAACACTTCAAATAAGCATCATAAATTGAAGTAAGGCTACGGCACATATATGCTGTCAGTGTGGTCTTGCTACCACCAGCCTCTCCTTGTTCTAATCCAAACTCCACGCTGCCTCCGTATTTGTCTTCTTAAACAATATACCTGATCATGTAAAGTCCCTGCTTAAAAACCTCCACTGGCCAAAAGATAAAACCCTCACACGTTACTTTGGCTCACAATCTGGCCCAGTTTATTCCTACTTCATCATCTACTGCTCCACCTTAACCACGCACCCTGTATTCCAGTCACATTTACAGCCTCAACATACCACAAAGAACTCTTGGCCTTTGTTCATGCTATTTCCCGTCACTGGAATACTCTCCTCTCCTCCTTATCTGCCTAGTAAATCCTCCCCACACTCCTTTCAGAACAAACATGTTATCGTTAATGTGATACTCTAAGCCTTTCTTGTCTGAACTACAAGTCTTTTGTGTTCCCAGTCTTCTTGGTTTATATCACACTATATTTTAAAGTAATACATATTTACAAGTCTGACCTACCCACCTGACTTGGAACATCTCTAGGGAAGTGAAAGGGTGATTCAGGAACCCAATTACAATGTGGGGATGGGGGATTCCCCTCATGTCCAACAAGCAATTCTCAGACACAAACTCCATATCCTACAATTCAACTCAATTCTGACACTATCTGCCCAGAGATACCATCAGATTCCACAGGTTATGGGTTCAATACTAAAAGACCGCCCCCTCCCTCCACGGCAGAGGCCAGTCACAAGCCCAGATTCTGACCAACTAGGTTATCAACTGGAGTAGGGAAGAATTTCTTAAAGATACAAAAAGCACAAATCATAAAGGAAAATGATTAATAAATTTCACTATTTTATCCTGTTCATCAAGACACCTTAAGATGTGGGGCTCCTGGCTAGCTCAGTCGAAAAGCATGCGGCTCTTGATCTCAGGGTCTCAAGTTCAAGCCACACATTGGGTACGACCCCCTCCAACTCTGGATGCCAATCTCAAGTCTAGACTGCAACCTGCACTTCTGACCGACTGGCTATAGATCCGATGTTCCCACAACCTCCTCCTTTGGTCCTTTGCTAGAGCAGCTCTCAGAACTCAGGTAAACATTTACTTACTAGATTGGTAAAAGGATGTAACTCAGAACAGCCAGATGGAAGAGATGTATAGGGCAACGTGTGGGGAAAGGGCACTGAGCTTCCATTCCTTCTGAATCTCCATGTGTTCACCAACCCCATCCTACTTTTGGGTTTTTATGAAGGCTTTATTACAAAAGCATACTTGATTAAAACATTGGCCACTGGTGATTGATTCAACCTCCAGCCCTCTCTCCCCTCCCTGGAAATCAGAAGGTAGGACTGAAAGCTCCAACCCTCAAATGATGCAGTTTGGTTTTCCTGGCAACCAGTCCCCAACCTTAGGTGGGTCCAAAGGCCAGCATTACCATAACAAAAGACAACTTTATCACTTTCACTTAGAAAATCCCAAGGGTTCTTAGGGGCTGTGCCAGAAGGAGGACAAAGACCAAATATATATTTCTTACAAATCACAATATGATAGGAAGATACCATTTATTATTCTTGGTCATCCTGAAAGCCAGACTGAAGGACTTGATCACCAGTAAGATATTTTTGCTGCACAGCAGACACTCAATAAACATTTTGGGGTTAAATGATCTGATGTAAGGATCAAACAAGATAATAGTTGTGAACCATTAATATGCTGATTATACTCCTACACTACTAGAAAAGAAAATACGTTGGGCATCTGGTTGGCTCAGTCGGTTAAGCGGCTGCCTTCGGCTCAGGTCATGATCCCAGGGTCATGGGATCCAGCCCTGCTCAGCAGACAGCCTGCTTCTCTCTCTCCCTCTGCTGCTCCCCACCTCCCCCACTCATTCTCTCTCTCTCTTTCTCTGCTCTCTCTCCCTAATAAGTGAATAAAATCTTTAAAAAGAAAAGTAGGGCACCTGGGTGGCTCAGTTGGTTAAGTGTCTGCCTTCGGCTCAGGTGGTGATCTCAGGGTCCTGGGATATAGCCACGCATGGGGCTCCCTGCTTAGCAGGGAGCCTGCTTCTCCCTCTCCTCCCCACTTGTGCTTTCTCGCTATCTCTCTCTCTCTCTCTCATATAAATAAATAAAATCTTGGGGTGCCTGGGTGGCTCAGTCGGTTAAGCATCTGCCTTCAGTCAGGTCACGATCCCGGGTTCCTGGGATTGAGCCCTGTGTTGGGCTCCCTGCTCAGCAGGAAGTCTGCTTCTCTATCCCCCTGCCCCCCGCCCCTCCACCCTGCTCGCCCCTCCACCCTCCTCGCCGCTCCACCCTCCTCGTGCTGTCTCTCTCTCTCGCTCACTCTTTCTCTCAAATAAAATCTTTAAAAATAAATAAATAAATGCTTTAAAAAAAAAGAAAATACAGTTCATACATATTATCTCAGGTAATCCGCACAACCCTGTTAAAATACATATTAATATTCCCACTTTGTAGAAGAGGTATCTTTGTAAAAGGTTCATGGAGATTAAGTAACTACTCTAAGATCCACCAGCTAACAAGGGAAAAAAACTAAGATTTGAACCCAAGTCTACTACTGCATCCAAGTGATTTTACTTCCTCACTATTTCTCAAATTCATTTATCCATCTTTTAGCTGGCTTAGTTTGACTTCTTTCTCAGAAGCCACAGAGTAGTGTCCTAAAAGCACTGATTTTGGAATAAAATACAACTGTATTTGAATCCCAGGTGTCATTTATCAGTTGTCTCATTTTCCATTTGTAAATTAGAGACAATACCTATCTTCAGTAGTCATGGTAAGTAAAAGAAAAGGCTCAGTGTCTAGTATATGATAAATACTTAAAAGGTAGCTCATACTTCTATTATTATGATTCTCTTTACCTCCAACCTGCTTCTGACAATCCTTTTTCATTACAATGAAAGTTATTTTTCTAAAACACAAGTAATTTGCCAAGCGAATTGTATACCTAAATCTCGAGCTGCTCCCTCCCCATCTTTTTATTCCTTCTTTTTATGCTACAACAATACTGACTACTTAAAACCATGCTCTCATTCTACCATGTTTTTGTCCATGTTCCCCATTTCATTTGTCTCGCAAATTCCAACTCATCCTACAAACCTTGAACTCAAACATCATCTTCTCTGAAAAGTTTTCTCTAATGCAACCTGGTCATTCACTTCTCTATGTTACCTTTGTACTTTACAAATACTTCTAGTCATAATAATCACATTGTCCTATGACCACTTACCTACTAAAATGTGGACCCTTTCAGTACTGGATATTCATGTATTTTAACACCTAGCACATTGCCTGGAACATGCGCAGTGCTAAATAAATACTCCCAGGGTGAAATCTAATCCTATCCCCTGTCCAGGACCGCGTACCATCAATTCTCCCTCCCTTTCTCTCACATCATTCCCAGTCTTAGTCTCCACTGGTCTCTTCCCTTCAGTCTAGTAACATGGCTTCTCTACCCTAAACAAACAAACAAAAGCCTCTTTTGATTCCACTCCCACCTTGAGGTAATACCTCAGTTCTTTCTTCCATGAGTAATTATTTCTCAACTTGTCATCTTCCCCATTAGAATACATTTTTGTTTTCTCATGTCATAAACTATGCTTCTATTTAGCTCTTACACATATTTTTTTTTTTAAAGATTTTATTTATTTGACAGAGAGAGAGACAGCTAGAGAGGGAACACAAGCAGGGGGAGTGGGAGAGGGAGAAGCAGGCTCCCGGCTGAGCAGGGAGCCCGATGCTGGGCTCCATCCCAGGACCCCGATATCATGACCTGAGCCGAAGGCAGACGCTCAACGACTGAGCCACCCAGGCGCCCCTACACATATTATTTTTACTAGAATTCAATGTTTAAGTGTATTTTCTTGACTATACCAATAAAGCCTCAAATTCTTCTCTGTCCCAGTCAGATATCTATAAATTATTACAAAAAGGAGGAGGAGGAAGAGGGGAAGGGGGAGGAAACTATTCAAAGGAATATTTACCCATCTTTTAAACAGTAAAGATGTGTTACCTGAGTAAGAATTAAGAGAAACTGTCCACCGTACTGTTAGTCCTAATAGGACCACAATTGCCATCAAGTACCATTTCTCCATATTTTTTCTTCAATTCTAAGGAGAGAAAAAAACAGGACCAGTGCCAGAATACTCTTAACATGTAGTCAGTCACTTCTTCATCAGAGAAAGGTTATCAATTCTTTGGGATTAGGAGTTTGAGAGAATTTTAAGTGATGCTTCGTTTCCAGTTAAATATTGACTTTTATGTCTATGAAGAAGTAGCCTGGAGAGAAAAAAAAAAAAAAGAAGACCGAGAGTTAGCTGAGCACAGTATAACAAAGAACCCATTAAACCAACCAGGAAGATGGAGAATTGGGGGTGTTGAAAAGGAGGAAAAGTGGGTAGTTTTAAGTTCTTTATTCCCTAGTCCTCAGTTGGGAAATATACCTCAAAAGGTAGCTCTCCCTATTAAATGGGACTCAATATATCTAAAGTTGTGGTAAGGATCTTTCTTACAAGGGAACAATCCTGAATGAAGAAAAACAACAGACATATATAGATAGTAGAAGAGTCAATTCCATCTAAAGCATGTTTATCTACACATAAAAGTAATACTACAAAAGTTAACGAAGAGATGATTTATCTTTGGTACAGAGAGAAAGAGGAATTTTACCTTTCTATTTAGTTTAAGAAAGTCTTCCACTAAAGTAATTTATGTAGTTTAATTTTTACTTCTTTTCTTCCAAAATATACTTTCACTAACTACACCATCTTTCCATCTTAGAGAATGAACCTTTACAAGAATCAAGTAATAACCCCAATTCTTTTTTTTTTTTTTTTTTTAAAGACTTTATTTATCTGACACAGAGAGAGAGCACAAGCAGGGGCAGCGGCAGGCAGAGGGAGAGGGAAAAGCAGGCTCCCCGCTGAGCAGGGAGCCCCAGGCAGGGCTCAATCCCAAGACCCTGGGATCATGACCTGACCCGGAAGATAGACGTTTAACCGACTGAACCACCCAGGCACCCCAATAACCCCAATTCTTAAAAGAAAAAAGCAGTAAGATGCAATTAACCATTTACATGTTTCATTTTTTTCAGTTTTTTCCTTGAGTTGGAATGGTTTAAAAGTAAAAAAGCTTTGAGAAATTATGGGCCATTTTAACCACAGGATATACTTTATTTTTTTTTTTTAAGATTTTATTTATTTGTCAGAGAGAGACACAGCAAGAGGGAACACAAGCAAGGGGAGCAGGAGGGGGAGAAGCAGGTTCCCCGCAGAGCAGGGAACCCAATGCGGGGCTTGATCCCAGGACCCCAAGATCATGACCTGAGCCGAAGGCAGACGCCTAACGACTGAGCCACCCAGGCACCCCCACAGGATATACTTTAAAAATAACCAGAAAAATACAATAAGTCAACTGAATAAACTAGGGGAAAATTGGTACATTCCACGTACTGGGTAAAAAAAAATTTTTAAGAATGTAATTAAACATATTAGTTTTATTTTTTATTAAGTTTATTTTAATTCCAGTATAATTAACATACAGTATTGTATCAGTTTCAAGTATACAACATAGTGACAAAAATTATTCTCTTATTTAAATATAGCAAGGGTCAGGGCGCCTGGGTGGCTCAGTTGGTTAAGCATCTACCTTCGGCTTGGGTCTGTGGTCTGGGGGTCCTGGGATCTAGCCCCTTGTCAGGCTCCCTGCGGAGCTTCTCCCTCTCCTTCTGCCTCTCTTTCTCTATCTCTCATGAATAAATGAATAAAATCTTTAAAAAACAAAACAAAAATAAATAAATAAATATAGCAAGAGTCAACTCTAGAACTAATGAAGTCTAGCATCTCAATTAGGGAGAATGACTCAAAGCAGTAAATAAGGCTATGTAAACATATTATTCACATTTGGATTATATAAATGCTGTTTCCTCCCTGCTACCACATCCATTTTTTATCATTTTACTATTCACTAGAACTTCTATCACAGAGGCAAGGTAAGAGGAAAAATTAAAATTCAATCACTTTGGCACACCTGGGTGGCTCTGTTGTTAAGCCTCTGCCTTCGGCTCAGGTCATGATCCCAGGGTCATGGGATGGAGTCCCGCATGGGCTCCTTGCTCAGGGGGGAGCCTGCTTCTCCCTCTGTCTGACACTCCCCCTGCTTGTGCACTCAATCTCTCTCTCTCAGACATAAATAAAATCTTAAAAAAAAAAAATAGGCTAGACGCTAGACACCAAAGAATACATATTATATGGCTCCATTTATGAAAGGCTCATAAATAGACAAAACTAATCTATGGTTAGATATCAATAAAAGAGAAAAGAGAGGATGGTGATTGGGAGAGGTCTCCAGGGAGGTCTTTCTGAGAAGAAGGTGAGAACATTCTGTATTTTTGTTGGTGGTGGTGTTGTTTTGTTGTTTTGAGGAAGGGAGTGTGGGAGGGGCAGAGGAAGAGGGAGAGAGAGCGAGAATCTTAAGCAGGCTCCAGGCCCAGTAAGGAACCCCACGTTAGGCTTGAACTCACCACCCTGAGATCATGACCTGATCAAGAGTCCCTCGCTTAACTAACTGGGCCATCCAAGTGCCCCAAATGTTGTTTCTTGATTTGAGTGGTGGTTAAAAGATGCGTTTACTTTACAATAAATCAGCAAGTTACAACTTATGATTGCTGTATTTTCTTGCACATGTTATATTCCAATAAAAAAGCATAAAAGGAAATTACATTTTTTAAAAAAGAAAATTACATTTGACAACTACAGTGTAAGTTCTGTGCAAGCAAGGATCCTCCTGTCTTAGCCCCTGGCTCTGTTCCCTGCACTTAGAACAATGTTGCAAAAAGCAGGTACTCATAAAATATTTGCTGAATGGAGATCTTCCTGTGTACGAAGAGGGGAAGTACCTAATTTTACTGAGTCCTCTGTGGTCAAAGATATTATGAGACTTAACGGATCTCTTCTTGAACAGTAGCAAGGGTGCTTTATTACTTTTTCCATCTGCAAAGCACAGTAACTTTCTAACCCATCCACACGACACGAAGTCTTTACGCAGGTGGCAGATAAGTTTTCCGTCCTACTTTGCCCTAAGATTAGTAGATTTCGATCAAAAGCAAAAATAAAACAAACAAAACCTCAGCGACATTTCGATCAAAAACAAAAATAAAACAAAACCTCAGCGGTTCACTTCCAGGGCTGAATTTGTTCTTAGTCTGAGAGGTCCTTCCTCCAAGGTGGACACAACACCCAGGGAGTGCGGCTATCCCCGAGGAGCACGTCTGGCAAAAGGGACCGTCCTAACGTTTCTCCTCCCTTTCTCCAGCGGGCCAGACCCTCAAGACCGCAGGAACAAGGGCGTCAAAGGAGCCAAGGCTGCTGCCAAGCCAAGGGGTCCCACCACCATCAGCACGCCCCGTCACCCGACCCCCAAGCGAGACAGCAGGCTGACCCGGGGAGGCCTCGCCAGCCGCCCCTCTGAGAGGAGCGGGACCTGGAGCGGGGCTGCTACCTGCGCGCGGGATCGCTGCGCGTCGCAAGTCCCCCTCCCCTCCGCACCCTGGCCCCGCAGCCCAGACGTCCCAAGATCCCGGCCTCTTACCCCACCGCCCGCCGAACGTTACGAGTCGCGCCCACAGCTATCCCAAGAAGGCGCCTGCGCGCTCGCCCGTGGGGCGGAGCGCTTCTCTCCGCCTTCCGCTTTTGCGTGCGCGCGCGCCGAGCGCGGGAGCGAGCCCGTCGAACGTGAGGGGAGGGTCCGGGAAAAGGCGCGGAGAGGAGATGGCAGGCTTAGGAGGCGGAGCAGCGGCGGCAGGAACGCGAGAGGCCTCTCACCCCGGGTTAGGCTTGGGGCAGGTGGAAAGCCCCTTGCTCTTCTTTCCCGGGATGATGGCCAAGTCCTGAACGGCTGCTTAGTCCACGGATTCCTGTCAGGGGCGGGTCCTGGCTCCCTTCACAGAGTGGAGAGCCCTTGGCTAATCCTCACCACCGGGCAGCGGGTCTTCCTCTGTGCCTGTGCCCTCAAGGAGCCAGAAAGCCACCTGCTTCACTTTCTTCAAGCCACGTGCCTGCGAAGAAGAATGTATTAAGGCTGGTAAGTCACTTCGTGTAAGAAACATTAAACGTCCAACCATTTTTGAGCCTGTGGGTTATACAAAAGAACAGCCCTGCCCTCAAGTAGCCACTACACCTTTCCGGTCAGGCAGCTTGGATCACCTATTCCCAAACTTGCCCAAAATAACTACCTTGCCTCCTTTGTTCAGTGAATGCACACATTCCTCTCTGCTGAATCCTATCATTCTCTATAAGCCAACCCCTCTGATTTATAATACATAAATACCGGCAAATATTTGACTATGGCTGTATACTAAGTGGGTCTGCACAACTCTCTGGATCTATTTTTCTTCATCTGTGAAATGAGTGATAGGTCTATGTAAACTTCCACATCTAAAACTTTATTCTATATTTAAAAGACTCGAGGGGCGCCTGGGTGGCTCAGTTGGTTATGCGTCTGCCTTCGTCTCAGGTCATGATCCCAGGGTCCTGGGGTGGAACCCCACCTGGGGCTTCCTGCTCAATAGGGAGTCTGATTCTCCCTCTACCCTCTGCTCGTGCTCTCTCTTGCTATCTCTCTTTCAAATAAATAAAATCCTTAAAAAAAAGAAAACAAATAAAAGTAAAAGACTGTCAGTACTAGAAATATGGAGAAATATGGCCAAGTCCCTGCCCTCAAGAGATTTCTCATTGGAAAGACATTTTCATACATAAAAGGATAGAAAGCAATAGAAGGGAGCACATGCTAAATGTCAGATTATTGGTATATGCATTAAGTAGTGTAGGAGTTCAGAGAAGAAATGAAAACTGTAAATTAAAAACTATCAGGAAATGCTTTCCCTGGAGCAGTCAGCTGAGCTTTGAAGGAAAGCCTGGAGGATGGGAGTAGGACTCCAGGCAAAGGAAAATGGTTCAAGTCAAAATTGTGGCAGCTGAAAAGTGCAGAACATTTCCTCCAGTTCAGATGATGGCTGATGAAGCTGGAAAGGAACAATTGTGGAGAGCCTTGAATATGGTGGCTGTGGTCTTTGGAATTTATTCAATGATCAGTAAGGAGCCAATAAATGACTTTTAGCAGGGATTCGAGTGTACAGTACAGTCTTAGAGAAAATTTAAAGTGGTGATAATGGATAAGATGAATCAGAAGAAGAGGTAGAAATCATTATAGTAGTCCATGCATGATTAGACAAAGGCCTGGTCTGAGATGGTAATAGTGGAACTGGAAAAGAAGAAATCAATGCAACAGGAAGAATGGGCAGGTCCTGGTAACAGTATATACATAGAAGAAGTGAAACAAAGGAGAGGGTAAAATCAAGGAAGGCTACCAAGGTTTCAAGTCTGAATTACTAGAAGATCTGAAAGATCTAGGGAAGCTTAGGGAGAAGCTGGCTTGGAGGGAAAGGCAATGCATTGTACTCAGTTTGAGGTGAGCAGGACAACAAGTTAATGATCTTCAGGTACCAGTTATGAATCAGAGCCTAGAAAAAAATTGGAGTTGAAGATAGAGATATGAAAGTCTTTCATTTGGCTGAAGAATGAGGGAGACAGTACAGTGGGAGAATAGACAACCATACTTCAGTAAACCCATATTTAAGGTCAGAAGGAAAAATACAAGCTAATGAAGGATATTACATGGTTACAAGCATAGGGGGAAATCCAGAACATTGCAAGATATAACTAAGCATCTTGTGGATAAGAACCATGTTTGGCAGACTAAAAATCATGTTTTATTGAATCTTATTGACTCTATCAATTGTAGGAAGCACCATTATTTTATGTACCACTAAGTAAGAAGGTTCCCATTTAAACTAGTTATGACTGTAAAACATATAATTTCAGAAATATTAATATGTGAGAAATATACATCTTCAAATGATGAAATTGGTATAAGCCTCTCTCCTTTCTGCCTAGCTTCTGGCAGAGTATGAAGAACACAGTTGGTACTTAAAATGTTCATTGAGGGGCGCCTGGGTGGTTCAGTCATTAAGCGTCTACCTTTGGCTCAGGTCATGATCCCAGGTCCTGGGATCGAGCCCCACATGGGGCTCCCTGCTAGGCAGGAAGCCTGCTTCTCCCTCTCCCACTTCCCCTGCTTGTGTTCCCTCCCTCGCTGTGTCTCTCTCTGTCAAATAAATAAATAAAATCTTTAAATAAATAAATAAATAAATAAAATGTTCGTTGAATAAATAGCAGAAAAGACTTCATAGCCTCTGATTCATAGCTGAACTGCCTACCAGTACATCTACATCCTACTCCTGCTCTTTCCTTCTAGTAGATACTATCATCTCTGAAAGCCCAGTACCTGTACATAACAGAGTAAATGCATTTTGAATGAGGTCATTAGGGTAAGCCCTAATCCAATCTGACTGGTCTCCTCATAAGAAAAGGAAATTTGGTCACAGACATTCCCATACACAGAGAGACCATGTGAAGACACAGGGAGAAGATGACCATCTACAGCCAAGGAAAGAGGTCTCAGAAGAAATCAACCTTGTTGACACCTTGATCTTGGACTTTTGGCCTCCAGAAGTGTGAGAAAATAAATTTTTGTTGTTTAAGTCATCCAATCTGTGGTATTTTGTATGGCAGCCCTAATAAACTAATATATACCTTATGAAAGGTACTGTCAATACTCAAAGCACTAGGCAAACTTCCTCACACAAATCATACTTTATTGGTAGTTTCTAGCTCCTTCCCTAGATTACTTCCCCACTAAGAAAACAAGCCCTTTTCTATCTCAAGCCTAGGGCTTCCCTGAGTCTAGGTGAAAATCACTCATCTGGTCATAGCTGTTCTTTGAAATAGAATCATTTTACCAGTCTGTACATCTTCTTAATTTGATCCTTGTATGTCATTTTTCTTTGTTCTTCAATCTCCAAGTTTCATTATACCCTTGCCCTCTCCAAGGAATAAGTCCACCTAAGTAGCATAGAGTTAGAGTTAACCCCCACATTTCCAAGTTTGATTAGAGCCATTAGCAAACTAGTAGCCTCTTTTATATACTAAAAATCTTTCATATCCAATTCACTTGATCCAGACAATAACTCAGAGAATGGTAGAACAGGTATTATTATCCCTTTCTGACATACAAGAAAACTTGAGAGCAACATTTCCCAAAGTATGCTCCATAGAACTCTCATTCAGTGAAATGTGTATTGTTAAAAAAAAAAAAAAAAGTCTCTTAATGCAGAGATAAATAAGTTTGAAAACAATGGGTTATACTAATGTAAAAAGGATTCCTCACTCCAGGTCTTTTCAGAGCCTTTTATGTGTTATATACATCATGATTCTCCAAGAGAATATGGAATTTTCAGACTTATTTGACCATGGTATCCTATCCTCACACTCCACCCTACCTCCCACTTCCCATCTTACAGAGTGGCCCATGAAACACATATGGGAAATGCTGATTTGAGACATTGTGTAATTTCTATAAGAGATATAGCAAATAAATGTCAGAACTATGATTAAACGTGGATCTTACTCTGATTCATTTTGGGGTCTATATAAAAGAAGTTCAAAAGCGTAGAGATTGCATACCAAAAAATGCCAAAACATTGACATGAAGACTATCCTTAGTAAGATTATGAACTTTCAAAGTTAATTATAAAACAAAACTAAATGGAAAAAAGAAATCCCTAAAAATCAGAAATAAAATGAAACAAACTGTAATGTGTGTCCAGGTGTGGCTCAACTACACAGAAAATAACTCTTCCAAGTGACTTTAAAACATGATAATTTGACAGTAAATCCCTACTGCTGTATACCCTAAGGAAAAAGATCTGTTTAAAAAAATAAAATAATTGTTATTAGTAATTGTGTTGTTGGTATTAGGATTAGTGTTGTCATTTTAAAACTACTGTATGTGTAAAGTGGGGTAAAGAACATGAAGATTTATGTGATATTCAAATTTTATCATGCTGGTGTTTTGACATCAGGATTCTTGGTGTGAAAAATGAATTAAAGATGGAAGATGGAAGTTAACTATCAGTATAAACTCATGATTTATTTTATTGAATTATGGAAGGGAAGGAAAGGGAGGGAGGAAACAAAGAAAATATATTGCCTAACTTTTTTTACTGAAAGGACTAAAAACAAAGACCAACGCAATAATAATGAGCATCCTTAGCACACAGATTGTGTCTTGAAATTCAATCCTACTAAAAGGAACGAGGGATCCTCAGAGAAATAGCTAACTACAAGTCTGTTAAAGAAATATACAAAAATCTGGAACATTTTGTTATACTATCAAGGAAACTATCAAAAACTACAGCCAATGTCAAAAAGTCTCTGAGCCAACTTGAAGAGACTCCCACTGGTCATAGGTGGGACACATTGAGCATCAGTAAGCATAATAACCAATGGACTGAAACACATCAAATTAGAATTGTCTGTGAAATTGTCACATTTTCCATGAGCTCATAATAATATTAAAAAAAATCAATGGACGAAGCTAGTAAACCACTTATTATTTTGAAAACTGGCAAATAAAGAATCAGTTATTCTGCTTTTGTTATACAAATTATTCCACTGGGTAGCCAAATAGTTTTTACACACACACACACACACACACACACACACACACACAGAGTCACCCTTGTTTCAAACCACGAAACAGCCTTATAGATGAAACTAATTGCTTTTGACACTTGAGAAACTTACCTCATATTTGGATGGGACCAAAGTAGACTCAACCTTAACTGCATCATTATCTACTATGAATAGAGTGATTTAAATTTCTTTATTGCTTAAATGAAGTTAATCAAGTTAATTTTACTTATGGATATACTCATTTACTCAACAAATATTTATTGAATAAACAGCTTTCTTTTAAGGAGTTTATAGACCAGTATTATATACAGCCCAAGGGATAATAAATCATTGTTATTTTTACTGTCAATATCAGATGGCACGTGGAATTATTCTCATACAAATACAGATTTTTCAACTGTATATACATAATCATACATATAAAATAATTTTGTTGATATGGACCTAAGAGAAATAATACATGTTTCTGCCACATAGCTCAAACACTGTTATTGTAACAATCTAGGAACAATTCTAAGAAGTTCATATTTCTATATCTTTATTTATATCGAGATGTAAATAAAACAAGAAATATAAATCTATAAAGGTCTGCAGATATAATTTGGTATGGAAGTCTAAGTTCTTTAAAATCGTAAGATTTTAAAACTCTGTTATTAAAATGGAGTATGGTGCTTATATCTTTACAGATAAAAAGAGTTCTTTAATGTGGCAATGTAATGTATTCATTGGTTCATGGTCCCCAAACCTCCAAGGAAGTGTTGCAAATCTATATCTCTCTCAGCCCAGGATTTTGAATTTAAATTTAAATATGTGACATAACTTAACTCAACATATTTTGGAGAATTATAAACATCTATAATTTCCAATAATAAGTAACACTGTTGGGTCAGTGTTTAGATTTGTAAAGCCACTGTGATAACACAAATGCTACTTTATTACTTTATCTCCAGTGTCTTTCACAACTGAGTGGATTGTCACACTCTATTATGTGGCACACAGATCCACTGGCTAGAGCTATCATGCTACATATCTAAAACGGTCTTTGAAAATGAAAATTTGGGCTAAATATAAAGAAGGCAACCTGCCAGTAAGAACTATTCAAACCAAAAAGTCTCCCCGAGGGAAATGGTAAGAACTCCATTTTAAAATCATATAAATCAAGATGGTAGGAGGTTCCAACTTGTAAATTTTACAGTAAATACATCAAGATTTAAAGTCAGATTTTTACATAAATTTTTATTTATAGTAAAGGATGAAAGTCCATACCAGAGAAACAGGGTAAGTAACAAAATAAAGCCTTTGCTTCCTACTCGATTTTTTGCTTTGGCTCACCAATTTTTTAAAAAGATTGCCAAACTAAAAAAGAGAGCTGAGGAGAGGGGTAAGACACAAAATATGTAAAATGTGATTTTTTTTTTTTTTTAATCACCGTTTTGTTTTACAGTGGGTTTGGGGTTTGGTTTTAATGAGAAGGGAGATGGCAGATACTGTCAATAGCAGCACTCTGCCCCTGGGAACATGGATTAAAAAATCTAAATGAGATACCACATGTGCCCAATAATAGTAGCTACTACATATCACCTGAATGATTCTCGTAAAATAAAGGAAGAACCTAGGTGCTTTGATGGTGTGAAGGAAAATAATCCTTCCTGGATATGCAGGGAAGACAGGTTTGGAAAAAACTCTATAAAAAGTTATTTTCTATAATTGATGGAGTTAGTTTTCTGGAATAAGACTACTGTTGAATCCACAGTAGTCAGTTAAGCAGGAGAAATAACCTCTAGGTGCCCTTTCTCTTCCAGGATTACTTTCAGGATCTGGAGAAGGGAGCTAGGAGGAGGAAAACATCTTCCTTAAATTACGGCACCCAAATTTGCAACCCAAGAATGCATGATAAGAAAAAATAAAAAACAACAAAAAAAGTTTTTTCTAAAACCCTTACCCAAAACTGTATTGGAGTATCATTGTGTTTACATTTCAAATACTGGAGCTCTTATTCTTTATAATTGTTCTTGGGAAAGATTGAAACTATTGCATTACCCTAGGTATACATTTGGGCTGATAGGGAGGGTGGGGCCAGAGAGTATTAAATCCTATTCAAATAAATGAGAGGGGCTAGAGAAGAAAAGTGTGAACAGTCATTCTCCAAAATAGACCCCAGTGAAATGCAATTACAATTTATCACATACCCTGCATTTTCCTCTCCAAAGAATTCTGCAGAACATTGTAGTTGAAAAGAAATGCACCAAAGCTGGTATCTAGTTACATTAAGCCCTAATTTGACTCCCTGGTTTGTTATCTGCTGGAAGCTTTCTGTCTGTGTTTAATTCTCTTTCCAAAGGAATTTTCCCTAAAGGCATTAAGGAGGTGGAAAACCTTTTTCTAGAGGTTCCTTTTCTAATTTTTGCCTCTTTTTTAAAGTACTCAGTTCCTTTAAGCCATTTCACAGTGTGAGATTTAATTGCATTCTGGGTTGCTTCTTTTCTGGTCCTTCCTTGGTGTTACTGATTTGATTGAAACCCCCAAGTAGAGATTGTATTGGATCCTGAGATCTAAGACATCCAGATCAAATTTTGGAAAACCTTGTGTCTTAATGTTCTCTACTTTCTCAGCACGCTTATCTTACAATGAATTAATAAAGTTTTGGTAGTTGTTTAAATAGATTAAATGTCACACTTTAAATAGAAAGAGAAGGCTCTACCTAACTGACCTATTTTTCATCTGTGATTTAGAAAAAGGCAAGATTAGCATGGATATTGCATTTTCAAGGACCTCGCCACTATTAAATAGACTGTTAAGTGCATTTTATGGCTGAAGAGTCTGTTCCCAGTTCAGTCTACAAGACGTGCTAAGTTCATCTCTACCTGCTACATTGAACATTCACTGACTAAAATACTTTCTGTGGATGTAATACCTATGCTCTGTATCTTTTAAGTACATAACTCTAAATATTTTAGGACTAGTAAAATGTAACTCAATAAAAGTCCCAAGAATAGGTGTTGTCCCTCAAGAAAAATACAATGTTCATATTTTCCAGTGATATATATCCTGTGCTCCATTAGCACCTGCTTATCATAAGGTGACCAGACTTTGAAAAATAACAGGCACTCATAAAATGGGATTGATAATCTTGTTTAAACCAAAAAAGCAACAATAGCTGGTTAAAACTCCATCCTCACATCAAGTTGTCTTGTTCACAGGATTTCAAGGCTCTGAAAGGAGTGGCTTATGGGCTTATATTCTAATGAACAGGATAGATATTTTACCATTCATTCTCACTGCATTATGGACCAACTTCAGCATTTTGTTGTTGTTGTTTAGGGACCTTCTGCCTCAGTTTACCTTTTTATTTAGGTGTTTTGAATATAAAAGAAAATATCAATGAATGAACATGAAATAAAATCTTTAATTTAAAAATTAAAGATATAGGGGCCCTGGGTGGCTCAGTCGGTTAAGCAACTGCCTTTGGCTCAGGTCATGATCCTGGAGTCCCAGAATCGAGTCCCATATCGGGCTCCCTGCTCGGCAGGGGGTCTGCTCCTCCCTCTGACCCTCACCCCTCTCATGTTCTCTCTCTCTCTCTCATTCTCTCTCTCTCTCAAAGAAATAAAATAAAATCTTTAAAAATTAAAGATATAAAAATTAAGAAATTATCTTCCTATATCTCCCTTGCTTTCATCAGAGTTTATAATCTGTTGTACTGTGTTAGCAAACCCAAAAAGAAGTAAGTCTGTTAAAGGAGAATTGTGTTAGAAGAGCTACTTACCTTCTTTTGCTTACTTGGCAGAACAGAACTTTGATTTTAATTGCTTGGTAGACGAATCCAAATATCCATGCATAATAGTAATTAAAGGTATTCTTCAATTCAGAACTTTATGTACCAAAAAGACCCCCTTACGGGGGAAAAAGACTGTCCTGAGGATTCTCAATAGCCTAGACATATATCCTAAGCATTTAAACCTTTTATTTTTTTATAGATTTTATTTATTTATTTGACAGAGAGAGACAGCGAAAGAGGGAACACAAGCAGGGGGAGTGGAGAGGGAGAAGTAGGCCTCCCGCCCAGCGGGAGCCCGACTCAGGGCTCGATCTCAGGACTCTGGGGTCATGACCTGAGCCAAAGGCAGATGCTTAACGACTGAGCCACCCAGATGCCCTACATTTAAACCTTTTGAATTCCCCAACTTTAACTTTCTGTGAAGAAATCCTGTTAATTACTCTAAATATAGAAGTCTCTTTTAGGGCACCTGGGTGGCTCAGTCGGTTAAGCATCTGCCTTCTGCTCACATCATGATCCCAGGGTCCTGGGATCGAGTCCTGCATTGGGCTCCCTGCTCAGCAGGGAGTCTGCTTCTCCCACTCATTCTCTCAATCTCTCTCTCTCAAATAAATAAATAAAATCTTAAAAAAAAAGTCTCTTTTATTTCTTCTTACTTCCCGCCACAAATAATGATACAGCTTTACCTTGATCTGCCCAGTTGGCATGATTGTTATCATTCTTCAAGCGTTCTTCAAGGGGGGGTGGGGCGCACGGGTAGAGGGAAAGAGAGAATCTTAAGCAGGCCCCACGCTCAGCAGCACAGAGTCCAACTTGGGGCTTGATCTCATGACCCCAAGATCGTGACCCGAGCTGAAATCAAGAGTCCGCTGTTTGACCGACTAAGCCACCCTGAGCTGAAATCAAGAGTCCGTTTGACCGACTAAGCCACCCAAGTGCCCATAGATGTTAAGCTTCTTAGGAGAGTGACTGACTCTTGTATTGTGACTCATGGGGTCACAATAAACATTTGCTGGATTAATTTAAATATTAATTAGCCAACCAATTAATAATCAAGATTATATTAATTAAAGACTAAGGAGAGCTGTTAAAGCACTCCTAAATTCCCAGTGGGATCAACAAGATAATTTGAATATACTTAACAGTACATTTGGTTTTTAAAATATCCCAAAAAGAAACATCATCTAGAGCCATTTGAACACTTTATAAAGCAATTTTAACCAAGTCATTTATGACTTGGTAAATTAGTTATTCCACAGATACACTAAGGCCAGGTTTCTGAAAGAAAGAAGAAAGAAAGAAAGAAGGAAAGAAAGAAAGAAAAGAAAGAGAAAGAAAGAAAGAGAAAGAAAAAGAAAAGAAAGAGAAAGAAAGAGAAAAAGAAAGAAAGAAAGAGAAAGAAAGAAAGAAAGAAGCACTGAGACTAGACAACCAAGATAATTCAAATTCCCATTTTACTTTTCTCAATTGCTTGGATTCTTTCTTTAGCCTTTTCCTTCATTTGGTTGAGATGTAACCTTTAACATTCTTAACTACAAGAGCAATAGGGCTACAAAGTTGTCACGTTCTCCTAAAGATCACTAATAAACTTTGCTGGCAAAAGGAAATCTTACTGTAGAATTAAGAGCATAAGAGTGGAAGTGAGAAGACCTTGTTCTATCCTGATGCTACCACTGAGTTACCTTACCCAAAACACTTTACCTTTCTGACCTCAGTGTCCTTCCTATAAAATTAGAGGGTTTTAGGGGCACCTGGGTGGCTCAGTTGTTAAGCGTCTGCCTTCGGCTCAGGTCATGATCCCAGGGTCCTGGGATCGAGCCCCGCATTGGGCTTCCTGCTCCACGGGAAGCCTGCTTCTCCCTCTCCCACTCCCCCTGCTTGTGTTCCCTCTCTGGCTGTGTGTCTCTCTGTCAAATAAATAAATAAAATCTTTTAAAAATAAATAAATAAAATAAAATTAGAGGGTTTTATATAAGATAATCTCCCAAGGTTTCACCCAATTCTTTTAAAGGCTTTTTTTAAAAAAAAATTTTAAGTACTCTCTACCCCTAATGTGGGGCTCGAATTTACAACCCCAAGATCAAGAGTCACATGCTCTTCCGACTGAGCCAGCCAGGCACCCCTCACCCAATTCTTAAAATCCTATGAATTTATTACAAATAGCATTATTTTATTTAAGTAACCTTTTATTTGAAAAAGTAATGTGTGAATGTGGTAAGTTAAAAATGGCCACAAATTCTTTGCAGCTCCTCCCAGTAAGCAGTGGAGTCTATTTCTTCAGTCCAGGCTAGCCTTGTGACTTTCTTTGACTAGCGAAAGGAAACAGAAGTGTTATGTGAGTTGCTCTGGGAGTCTGAGCTTCAGGAAGCCCTATGGCTTCAGCTCCTGCTCTTTGAACATAGGCATTGTATTAAGAAGCTGAGGCTAACCTGCTGGAGACAGATATCTCTGATGACAGCCAGCATTAGTAGCCAGACACCAGTGAGTTTATCTTAAATCATCCAGCTCTTGTTCAGTCACCAGAGGACGGCAACCACATGACCAAAAGAAGACCAGGAGAATTACCAGCTGAGCCCAGCTCTAATTGCTGACCTTGAGAATTGTAACCAAATAAAATAGCTGTTTAGTCACTAAGTTTTGAGGTGATTTGTTATATAGCAACAGATAACTGGCATAATATATCTGGTAAAAAAAAATTTTTCAGAACAATCAAAAAGTATGTCTTCCTTCCAAAAACTTCAGTCCCCATCCACAGAGACAACAGGCATCACAATGGGAGCATATTATACCCACTGCTCTGTGTCTTGCTTGATTCTCTTAATATAATATGTAATTTACTCTACATCAGCCATATACATCGCCTCAGAGCATTCCATTATATGGATATACCAAAATTTTTTTAAGCAGACCCCTTCAAATGGACATTTAGATGATTTCTGCTTTTTTTGTTATTTACAAAGATTGATGCAATGATCATCTTTGCACATATGTATGTATGCATACATAGTGTATCTATAGGAGGGAGGAATGAGGATCAAGGATGGTGCTCCCCCACTCAGATATGTGGAGACTCCACTCCAACAAACTTCTATTCAACAGCCAGAACTAGCAGGGGGATCCTGTGGTCCAGCCAATGCCAAGGAGTGTGATCCCTACTGAAGGCAACTTAGTTTCTGTTTAGCTTTTGTCTCCCTGCCAGAGTCACTCTGTGTTTTTCTCAGTGCTGTGTGTTCCTCTTGGTACACTAAAGCAGGCTTATGAACTTTTACCAAAAGCTATAATTGTCATATCCCTTGCCCAGATATCTATCCTATGCCAAGGAATCTACCCAAGCTGTTTTGACTATGATCACCAATCTCACCATGGCCTCTTACTGAGAGAAACCTGCCCCCTGATAAGAGAGCTATCAAACAGATAAATGCTGATAAAAAATAATGCCTAGCTTTCTCTGCATTACATCCCTAAAAGGACACTTGATTTCACTTTTTCCCTTCCCCACTCCAGTTCTCACCTTCTTTTGTGCTCTCAAGAGCCCTTCTTATGGCTGTAATCTTTCAGCTCTCACTTCCTATAGTTTTGGAGCAGGCTTCACCTTCTCCATAAATGCCTGACAGGAGGAATTGGCTTATAGAGAATACAAACCTCCTATGGCTCTGGTTCAAGGCATATACCAGCATTCCCCACCAAAGACTCTTAAATGCTTTCCATTCTCACTTCCCAAAAATACCTGAATCCTCAATTATGAGAAGCCCAGTTTCTGGGCACCTTATCATTCTTCCTCAGGCTGCTGAAGATGAATGATACCCAGCACATAGGACCGAGACTTTCTCAGGGCCCTTTCTCCCAGATGAAAGGAACCTTCAGTCCATACTCCCAGGTCCTACACCTCAGCATAACCTCTTATGCTTTCATTAATAATGAATTGAAACCATCTACAAAACAAATGAGACTGATGGGGCACCTGGGTGGCTCAGTCGTTAAGCGTCTGCCTTCGGCTCAGGTCGTGATCCTGCTTCTCCCTCTCCCACTCCCCCTGCTTGTGTTCCCTCTCTCACTGTCTCTCTCTCTCTGTCTGCCAAATAAATAAATTAAAAATTAAAAAAAAAAATGAGACTGGAAAGTGAGTTACCTTCCTACTCTCCCTTATAGCTAGAAGTGGCCACTTTGCCCAAGTTCTAGTCAATGATGTATACAGGGAAGTCAGCTGGTAGGGTGCTTGTGAAAGTTTTTTCTTTCCTGACAAAAGGAATAGATGCAGCATGCTCTGCTCTTTTATCCCCTACCTTTTCTCCCTGCATTAAATATGAAAGTAATACCTGGAGCTCTGACAGCCATCTTGCAACCATGGGTGATGTATTAATTTTCTATTGCCAAATTACTACAAACTTAATGGCTTAAAAAACATACTCATTGTATTACAGTTCTGGAGGTCAGAACTTCTCCAGCTTTTAAAGCCTGCCTTCATCCTTGAATCATGACTCCTTCCTCCATCTTTAAAACCAGCAGCACATCTTCAAATCTGTTTCTCTGACCTCTGTTTGCATCAACACATTTCTTTCTAACTCTCCTGCCTCCCTCTTATAGGGACCCCATGATTACATTAGTTCCACCTGAATAAACCAGGATAATCTCCCCATCTCAAGATTCTAAGCTAAATCTACCAAGTCCCTTTATAAGAGAAGTTAATATATTCATAGGTTCTAAGTATTCAGATATGAATATCTTGGGGGGGGGGGGCTTTATTCTTTCTACCAAAACTAATATGCATAATGACCAAAAGCTGAGGATGGTGAAACAGAAAGATGGGAAGAGCCCAGATGCTTGATGACATTATAGAATCACAGTACCAGGGGCCCCTGGGTGGCTCAGTTGTTAAGTGTCTGCCTTCGGCTCAGGTCATGATCCCAGGGTCCTGGGATCGAGCCCCGTATCAGGCTCCCTGCTCAGCAGGAAGCCTGATTCTCCCTGTCCCACTCCTCCTGCTTGTGTTCCCTCACTCGCTGTTTCTCTCTCTATGTCAAATAAATAAATAAAATCTTAAAAAAAAAAAAAATCACAGTACCAGCCCTGACTGGCTACTTCCAGATAATTAAATGTCTGTGTTGCTTAAGTCACCATTAGTCATGTTTTCATTTCCTTGCAGCTGAACACATTCTAACTGGTACATTGCTTTCATTGAGAAAGATTTAACATGTTGGATTAAATGAGATTGTGTTTGGGAGAGTGTTTTGTATGCTTTGGTTATACTGAATTCCCTGAAAACACCATACTGTTTTGCGTTTGAGCAGTTCTTCCTTCTTATACTCTTTCCTTTCTACCCTCTCTCATGTATACCAACCCTTACACCATCCCCATTCACATGGCTAACTCACACTCATCATTTTGATTTCTCCTTCGATGTCCCTGCCTGCCCAGAAGTCTTCCTCTGACCTACGTCTGCTCACTAAAGTTCTGGCGAAGTATCCTGCCTTGGTGTTTCCATGGCAGCCTGACTCTCTCCGATCATATTGTTCCTTCCCTGCCACAAAAATCTTGGTCATCCCGGGCACCTAGGTGGCTCAGTCAGTTAAGCGTCTGCCTGCAGCTCAGGTCATGATCCCAGGATCCTGGGATCAAGCCCCGTGTCAGGCTCCCCACTCTGCGGAGAGCCTGCTTTTCCCTCTCCTCCCTGCTCATGCTTTCTCTCTTGCTATCTCTGTCTCTCTCTCTTGCTATCTCTGTCTCTCTTGCTAGCTCTGTCTCTCTCTCTTGCTATCTCTGTCTCTCTCTCTTGCTATCTCTGTCTCTCTCTCTCTCTCTCAAATAAATAAATAGTTAAAAAAAAAAAAAAAAGACTTGACCCAAATCGCTCAGTTGATGAGGGGCAGAGTTGCGCCAATGGAGCAGGTCTTGCTTCTACTTCATCATTCTGCTCAGTCATTAGGCAGCTTTGTGTAGGGCAGGATGGGGTAAGAAAACTTGGGTGATGGTGCCCATTCTTTGGCAAATAATTGCAACTCTAAGGGTTTCCCTCAGTCTTCAGTACTCATTAATTAACAGTCTGTCTTACCCTGCTTGGGTTGCTATAACAAAATACCACAGGCTGGGTAGCTTAAACAACATAAATTTGTTTTTTCACAGCCCCGGTGGCTAGAAGTCCCAGATCAGGGTCCGGCAGGGTAAATTCCTGGTGAGAACTTTCTTCTGGGTTTGTAGATGGCTACCTTCTGTATCCTCAAATGACCTTTCCTCGTGTGTGTGTGTGTGTGTGTGTGTGTGTGTGTGTGTGTGTGGCAGGGGCTGGGGGGGGACACAAAGTGAATCTCTATTGTCTCTTCCTCTTCGTACAAGGTCATCAGTTCTATTTGACTAGTTCCCCACCCCTATCACCTCATTTAACTTTATCTCCTAAAGACCCTATCTCCAAATACAGTCATGTTGGGGGTGGACTTCAACATATGAATTTTTGGGGGGACACAATTCAGTCCACAGAACAGTCCTATTAAAAGGGGAAGAAACAATGTTTCATCTCAGAAAACATTCTAACCTACCTCCCCAACTCTTTGTGAAGCCTTAATTATGAAAATAATGAACTATGGGGGTGCCTGGGTGGCTCAGTCGGTTAAACATCTGCCTTCAGCTCTGGTCATGGTCCCGGTGTCCTGGGATCGAGTCCCACATCAGGCTTCTTGCTCAGCGGGGAGCCTGCTTCTCCCTCTCCCTCTGCCCCCCACTTGTGCTCTCTCTCTCTCTCTCACTCTCTATCTCAAATAAATAAATAAAATCTTAAAAAAAAAAAGAGTGGGGCGCCTGGGTGGCTCAGTTGGTTAAGCGACTGCCTTTGGCTCAGGTCATGATCCTGGAGTCCCGGGATCGAGTCCCGCATCGGGCTCCCTGCTCAGCAGGGAGTCTGCTTCTCCCTCTCCCACTCCCCCCTCTTGTGCTCTCTCTCTCTCTCTCACTCTCTCTCTCAAATAAATTAAAAAAAAAAAAAAAGAGTGAACTATGGATAAACTCTTGAGTTTTCATTAGTAGGGCAAAAGAACTTGCCTAATAATTCTTGAGTGCCTATTTGTGCCAGGCACTATTATAAGCACCTTACATGTATTAATTAATTTCATCCTCACACCACCTTATTAGGTAGATACTATTTTAATTCCCATTTTGTAGATGAAGAACTGGAACCTGTCCAATATCACACAGCTAGTAAGGGGCAAGGCTAGGATTCAAACCCAGAGTCTGGCTCCCAAGACTGTGCTCTGAACCACAGCTCCATATTACTTATATTTATTATAGTTATTTCCGATTTCCTGTGGCAAATAAACAGGGTTAGATAAAACAATTGGAAAATAATATATATTTTATACAGCTTATTCATATAAACTGTTTAGAATAATTTTAAATTGAAATGCAAAAATAGAAGCAATTGGAGGTGTCTGACTGGCTCATTTGGAAGACCATGCAACTTTTTTTTTTTTAAGATTTTTATTTATTTATTTGAGAGAGAGAGCACAAGAGGGGGTAGGGTCAGAGGGAGAAGCAGACTCTCTGCTGAGCAGGGAACCCAATGCGGGACTCGATCCCGGGACTCCGGGATCATGACCTGAGCCAAAGGCAGTCGCCGAACCACTTGAGCCACCCAGGTGCCCTGACCATGAAACTCTTGATCTTGGGGTCAAGAGTTCAAGCCTCATGTTGGGTATAGAGATTACTTAAATGAATGAATAAATAAAAACTTTTAAAAAATGGAAGCAAATGAACATTACAGCCAACTCAAGTCAGTAATGCATGAAAAAAGCATCCCTCCTAAAACTTTGGGGAGTTCCAGCTATCTACTTATGTCATATATAATGAGAACACTGAAATATTGCCAAGCTTTGCCTCTATTAGTAGAATACTGAATTAAAGTCCTTAATATATCCTAACAACACAATTTATTTTGTAAATACCAAATTATAATTGGAAGCAGAATAACCTCCCCAACAAACTAGGATTACCAACTGTCCCAGTTTGCCTGGGACTATCCCTCTCTTCCAGTCCAGAAAATGTGTATCTCCTCTGGAACCAGAAACAACTGTACTCATCCAAAGATGTTTTTTGTTTCTTTGTTTTGCTATGTCTTTGGTTTTTTGTGCTCAAAATCCAAAAATTTAACTTATTTTGTTTCTTATAGTTTCCCTTTCCTGAGGCAGTAGTTGATGGTCTAGTTTGGACTGGAGGGAGGGATGAGATTAAAAAAAAAAAAAGACCAAAATATATATTTCTTATTATAAATCATAATATCACACTAAAGGATGTTATGCTAAGTGAAATAAGCCAGACACAGAGAGACAAATACTATATGATCCTGTTTATATGTGGAACCTAAAAAACTCAAACTAGTAATAGCAGCAGAGAGTAAAATGGTTGCCAAGACTGGAGGAGGGTGGGAGGAAATGGAGAAATATTGGTAAAGGATACAAACTTTGAGTTATAAGATGAATACATGCTGGGGATCTAACTTGCAGCATGGTGATTATAGTTAATACTGCATTGTATACTTTAAACTTGCTAAGAGAGTAAATCTTAAGTGCTCTCACCACACACACACACACACACACACACACACACACAAAGATTGCATCGCAAGAGTCCAAAAAATATTTGTAGGAAGCACAATTCTCCTCTGCTGTCCAATCCCCAAATCCATCCAGAGGGATATTTACCCCAACTCTAGGAATTACCCTCATCAGCTTCTCTCTGGTTGTTTCTCCTCTCTTCTCCCCATGACTAGGAAATTTTACATAATTTGGCCAGGTGAGACTCTTTATCTGTTGTTCCAAAATGAACTGTTAATGACATAAACTTTTTTCTTGGGTACATAGGTTTTGACAGGAAAGGAGCCCAGTTTCTTTCAAAAAGCTTCCTTCCCATGGCATTATTTTTTCCATGAACTTCAAAATGTTTGTTTTAAAACTCAAGAACTGGGATGCCTGGGTGGCTCAGTCATTAAGCGTCTGCCTTTGGCTCAGGTCATGATCCTGGGATCCTCGTATCAAGTCCCACATCTCCCTGCTCAGCGGGGAGCCTGCTTCTTCCTCTGCTTGCCTCTCTCCCTGCTTGTGTGTTCTCTCTCTCTCTCTGACAGATAATTAAATAAAATCTTAAAAAGAATAAAAATAAAACTCAAGAACTAAGCAGAGGAGTGCCTGGCTGGCTCAGTTGGTAGAGCCTCTGACTCTTGATCTTGGGGTTGTGAGTTTGAACCTCATGTTCGGTATAGAGATTACTTAAAAACAAAATCTTTAGGGGTGGCTGGGTGAGTTAAGTGTCTGACTCTTGATCTCAGCTCAGCTCTCAATTTCAGGGTCATGAGTTCAAGCCCCACCTTGGGCTCTGTGCTGGGCATGGAGCCTACTTAAAAAAATAAAAAATAAGGTAAAATCTTAAAAAAAAAAACTAAGCAGAGATTTTTCTCTATGAATTTCTGCTATAACAAATAATAATAGCAAATATACACTACATTTTATAATAATGGTACTACCTCATGGGGTTGTGGTGAGAATTAAATCCTTTGTTAATGTGTATAAATTTCCTAACACAAGTTACTACTCTACAAGTGTCTGCAGGTCACCCACTATTGTAAGCACTTCACATGCATTTTCACTTCATAAGGTAGGTACTACTATTACCTCTTTTATAGATGAGGACACTAAGTAACAGTAAAGTTACGTGGGGTCACATGGCTAGTAAGTGGCAAAGCTGGATTTCAAGCCCAAGCTGCGCGGCTCCAAAGCCCTTCACTCAGCCACATTTCTGCCTTAGACAGGAAAGAGAGGAGTTGCAGGAATTCCAAAGAAAGAAGCAAAGGTTAGCATTTCAAAATATTGCTGCAACACTATTTTGAAATGCACCAGAAAAGTAAGATGGGATGTTGGATAGATGAAAGGATGACTGGCTGGAAATTCTGTGATAGAGCAAGTGTATTAAAATGTTAATGGTAGGGGCGCCTGGCTAGCTCAGTAGGTGGAGCAGGCAACTCTTGATCCCAGGGTTGTGAGTTTGAGCCCCATGTTGGGTGTAGAGATTACTTAAAAAATAAAGTCTTTTTAAAAAATTTTTTAAATGTTAATGGTAGGATGGTGAGTATACAGGTGCTTGTTGTAAAATTCTTTCAACTTTTTGGGGCATCTGGCTGACTCAATTGATAGAGCACGTGACTCTTGATCCTGGGGTTGTGAGTTTAGAGATTACTTAAAAAAATTTTTTTTAATCTTTAAAAAAAATTCTTTCAGCTTTTCTGTATATTTGAAATTCTCCATGATAAAACGTTAAACATGCTTCCCCAAATATTACTGTAACATATTTGTACCCGAAGAAGAGACACTGAGGTGCTTTTCTTTAAAAAAATTCTGTCCTATTCAGCATCCCATTACATATAATAACACACATTTAATTGTGAAATTGTATACGATAGGCAAAGTGCTATGGGGCTCTGAAATAAGAACAAGCACAGTGGACTAGCTTGAAGACCTCAAAGAAGAAGTCTAAAAGTGTCCCTTAGGGATGTCACTGTGAGTCCCATTTCTATGGATTGTGGCAAGGGGGAGGAAAAAGATTAAATTACCATAGTTAGCACAGAGAATGGAGCAGTAGAAGGCCCCTGTGCTGATAATCAGTCAATCAACATTTTTTTTAAGATTTTTTTTTAATTTATTTGGCAGAGAAAGAGACAGCGAGGGAACACAAGCAGGGGGAGTGGGAGAGGGAGAAGCAGGCTTCCTGCCAAGCAGGGAGCCCGACGCGGGGCTCGATCCCAGGACCACGGGATCGTGACCTGAGCCGGAGGCCTAACGACTGAGCCACTCAGGCGCCCCTGAATTAACATTACTTAAGGAAGCAAGTTAAAAGTTGAATGCAAATTATTTGTGCAAATATTTAGATTGTATCCTTGGGCTATTACTGTTAATATAATAATAAGAAAAGCTAACTTTTATTGAATGCTGATATACCCAGGACTGTTCTAAGCATTTTACATGTATTAATTCATTTAATCTTCTCACTATGAGGGTAAGTTCTATTATTGTCCCTATTTTACAGATAAGGTAACTAAGGCACAGAGAATTTAAGTAACCTGCATACAGTAACACAGCTGAAAAGTGATGGAGCCCAAATTTGAAATTAGGTAAATTCATTTCCACACCTGTGCTCTTAACCACTCTCTTATACTGTCTCTTGTAGGGTTTTAAGTAGTTCATTTATAACCTTTCTCTTTCCCATCTAAATTTAGAACCATCTGAGAAGTAGACACAGGAGTCAGAGACAAGAAATATTAGTTTTATTTCTAATGAAATCTAAATTAAGTGATGTGCAACCAAGTGAACTTGCTAACAGTTGCTGAACTAGTTAGATTTACCTAGCGTTTGGGAGCACCAAACAGCTGCGGGCCTCAACCACAAGTAAGACCATGTTTTGCTAAGGTCATGGTATGACAGAGGCTGAAAACCTTAATGTGACCTCTCTGAGAGCAGGCAAATCCAAAATGTGCAGGAATGGCTGATCCACAAATGCGTAGCTCTTCTTCTAAACTCACTAATCAGATAAGTCCTCCTCCCTCCCTCAGGAGAGGAGTGAATACGAGGTAAAAGTTCGGGGCCCCCAGGTGGCTCAGTCGGTTAGGTGTCAGACTCTTGGTTTCAGCTCAGGTCATGATCTCAGGGTTCTGAGATCAAGCCCCGTGCTGGGCTCCATGCTCAGCTTGAAGTTGGCTTGAGATTCTCTCCCTCTCCCTCTGCCCTTCCTCCTGCTCATGCTTGTGTGCACTCTCTCTCTAAAAAATAAATAAAATCTTAAGAAAAAAAAGAGGTAAAAGTTCACAAGTCCTCAAATGAAAATTTCTCCCCATGTAAATATAGGAAATAAGTATTTTCTCATCTAGCCCTTCTTAGTTATTAAATTCAGCTGTATCAGGGGCACCTGGGTGGCTCAGTTGCTTGAGTGTTGACTCTTGATTTTGGCTCAGGTCATGATCTTGGGGTAGTGGGATTGAGACCCAAGTCGGGTTCCGTGCTCAGCAAGGAGTCGGCTTGTCCTACTCCCTGTGCTCCTCCTCCTGCTCATTTTCTCTCTTTCTCTCTCAAATAAATAAATAAATAAATAAATAAATAAATAAATAAAATCTTTTAAAAAATTCAGCAGTATCAGAAGAAAAAATACTGGCTACACACACACGAGTAATGTGGAGGTTTCCCAGAAAGTGTATATAATATTTGAAACTGAGATACCAGTAGGGGGGCTTTTAGTATAGAAATCTAAGTGGAAGAACTCTTCCCAATCTAATTTAGATAATCCACTTAAAGTGCTAAACACATTTCCTGGCATGTTATAAGTGGTCAATTAATCAATCTTCTTAGCTTCTATCATTATTATTGTTGTGATTGTTGTTTTGTACACAGCTACAATTCACTTTCTGTGTGAAAACACAGAATAAAAACATTTAAATGGCATGCCAAGTCTTGTCCAGAGTACAGAAACATTTTACATTTTATAGCACGGTGAATTTTGCAGAGCACTTTAACGTATATTATCTCATTTGATTCCCAGAACAACCCTGGTAAGGCAGATATTACAATGGAAATTGCATTTTGTGCAGGAGTTAGAATATAAAGTAACATGTAAGGTAAAAAATCAAATATAATAAAAATTAGTCACAAAATCCCTTCAAGTGGCCCTTAACTATATACAAGCATACCATCTCTCCATTGATCTAACAGTCAGCTTTTTCTCAATTGTTAGAACAGGTTGATGTCTTCTTGGTTGAACTCTAGATGTAATAACTAGCTTGCATTTAGGGGCCATGTTGTACAAAAATATATTTAAACACTGAGATCCCATCCCATTTTCTGTAGCAAGATGCTCACATTATAAAATACATAAGGGAGGGGTGCCTGTGTGGTTTAGTCAGTTGAGCATCTGCCTTTGGCTCAGGTCATGATACCTGGAGCCTGCTTCTCCCTCTCCTTCCACCTGCCACTCCCCCTGATTCTGCTCTCTGTCAAATAAATAAATAAGATCTTTCAAAAAAAATTTTTAAAGGGCGCCTGGATGGCTCAGATGGTTAAGCATCTCCCTTCAGCTCAGGTCGTGATCTCTGGGTCCTGGGATGGAGCCCCACTTCTGGCTCCCAGCTCAGCGGGGAGTCTGCTTCTCCCTCTCCCTCTGCTTTGCTCTCTCTGCCTCTCTCTCTCCCTCTCAAATGAATAAATATAAATCTTTTAAAAAGTTAAAAAAATACATAAGGGAAATGACTAACTGGAAACAGCAACTTCACGCCATCCTTACACATTTCCCTGTATCCCATGCCCACTGAAGAGAAT
Organism: Phoca vitulina; assembly: GCF_004348235.1. Classification (NCBI taxonomy): domain Eukaryota; kingdom Metazoa; phylum Chordata; class Mammalia; order Carnivora; family Phocidae; genus Phoca; species Phoca vitulina. The sequence goes on from NW_022589705.1 coordinate 50,383,230, forward strand.
TAAAGGCAGCTTCACATTTCAATGGTTTTTCATTCTCTCTTTCTCTCTCTTTCTCATACTTTTTAAGTGATGTTTGCTTTAGGGACGCCTGGGTGGCCCAGTCGGTTGGGTGTCTGCCTTCGGCTTGGGTCGTGGTCCCAGAGTCCTGGGATCAAGTCCCCCATTGGGCTCCCTGCTCAGTGGGGAGCCTGCTTCTCCCTCTGCCTCTGCCCCTCCCCCTTCTTGTGCTCTCTCTCTCTGACAAATAAATAAAATCTTAAAAAAAGTGATGTTTGCTTTAATTTGAATAAGCTAAATAAACATATGTCTCAACTAAATTATCGTAATTTGAGGTTTCAAGTGACTTAGTGAAAATCACCAGGCAGCAAACCCCAATCAATCTGATTTCTATCACATCTTCCTTTAATTATATGATATCACATCCTCCCATTAACCAGATAGAATAACTGAGGTGATCTTTGCAAGCTCAAAATTAGGTGTTTGCCTGATCAGATCCAATCTAGGCAGACAGTGACTTCTCCTAGTGAAATCTTATTGCAGATCTAGAAAAATGTTAAAATTAGTCCACCTAGACTAGAGCTCAGCAAAGACATAAGGCACATGTCCTTGTTCTTGTGAAAGTGCTATCATATCTTTAATGACTATTGTCAAGACCTCTCATCCACAAGACTGAAAAATACCCTGAAAGTGAAAAAGTGATTTACCAAGTGGCACTACAGAGTAAATTGTTTCACATTTGTTAAGTTGTGAGAACACAAAAATGATACCTCACTCAAACAGATGAAAGGGACAGTGGTATCAGCAACTTCATTTTTAAATATGAAATGTGACAAATATTGGTATATGATATCAAAGAAAAAAATAAAGGTAGCCTCATGAAAATATGACCACTATAAAATCAGCAAAACTGTAAAGTGATAATAGCCACCATTTTTAGGCACTCCAAATACATTATCATAATAAATCTTCATATTATGATCCCCATTTTATAGATAAGAAAACTGAGATTCAGACAGACTAAATAACTCTGATGAAAATTATATTTAGGAAGCAGCAGAGCCAGGACTTGACCCAGGACTATTAGATCCATAGCTCATACCCTTTCCAGAATATCCTTCTGCACCTCAAATAATAAACCCTCCTTAGCAAGGGAATGGATTTTGAAAATACAGTATAGTTATCTCATACAGAGTAAGTTTTTAGCTCTCAAAATTTAATAAAGTGTTTCCTCACACTTCATCTCATCTATGTAAGAATATTTAAAAGTAATAAATGTAATCCATTAAGTATGTATATTGAATATACTGTACTAGAATGATGGTTCCCAAAGGAGAGGGTGCATTCACTCTCAGTATCCTACGGAGGAGGCCTTCAATTTATTCATGGGGCCCCATGGATGGTGGTGGTAGAGAGGGGTGATTTAGTCTCTTACCCTAAACTACAATATACACTATCAATATCAATAAAGGAGTCATTAAACTGCTGGAGATTTGAATGACAGATGTCTTGGAAAAAAAGATACCTTAAGCCAAGACAAAAGTGAAATTAAGGTTTAAAAAAATCTCTAAATTTTTAAACAGTACTCAAAAAGATCTGTTGGCTAAAAATCTGAAATGATAGTTATAATACTATACTCCTCTCTTTCTCTCAGCTAAGTTTTCAATAGTAATTTTTACATGAGCAAATAAAGAGTCCACCAGATACTTCCAAGTTCAATGTCAGGACTAGGACTAGGAATTAGTCTTGTCTTTTAACCCAATCTATTAATACTTGCACTTGATTCCCTCTAGCAACAAGAGCAACTTTATCATAAAGTCATAATTCCTGATGTATGTGGAAAGGTGATGCTGTTGAAGTACCATCAATAAAGCAGATGTTTCTCAGTGGTTGTGATTAATTTGTGCTGATCTTGATACCACCTTGCTCTTGTAACCAACATTTACATTTGCAAGATGGTAGAATTTGAGAGATGGCTTACTGGTATAATCTGTAACAATGGCAGAGGAAGAAGCTAACTGGGCTATATAAAGACTAAATCAATAGGGACCACACAAACTAGATATAAATTTGCAAAAAAAAAATTGCATTAAGTGTATAAAACTAAAGAGCATGTTATCGGGGCGCCTGGGTGGCTCAGTCGTTAAGCGTCTGCCTTCGGCCCGGGTCATGATCCCGGGGTCCTGGGATCAAGCCTCACATCGGGCTCCCTGCTCCGCAGGAAGCCTGCTTCTCCCTCTCACACTCCCCCTGCTTGTGTTCCCTCTCTCGCTGTGTCTCTCTCTGTCAAATAAATAAATAAAATCTTAAAAAAAAAAATCTTAAAAACATTTTTTTTTAATTTAAAGAGCATGTTATCTTGATCCCAGCTAGAGGGCAATAGCCAAATAATCTAGGATTTTCCTTCCTTCTTCTTTATATTATATAGTAGAATCCACATGAATGTTTTTCAGAGAAGATATCTAGTTTCATATGGTGAAGGTTGGGATGAATGACAGCTTAAGAGATAACCATTATGCCAATGGTTACAGCAATGAAAGAGAAATTAAATGATTTGTTTAATTTTTTTAAAATGCTTTTTTTTTTCTGGTTAAAATAAAGAACATGAAATTCTAAAACCATCCCACAAGACATTTATCACCAGTATTGTCTAAACCCAATCTTAGGAGAGGTGATAACTAGAGGCTCTCCAAGTGGGTCTCAGAACAAGGCTTCTGGACAGTCCTGGAACACGTATACTGAATACAGAATGCTGACACTTTCTCAAAGCTTTAGCTTTTGCTCAATTTTCCCCACAAACAGTAGTTTTAATGTAAAAGCCAAACCACAGTGAATGATGTTTCTAGATTAAAAAAAAAAAACAAAACCCAACACATGATAATATGATCATCTTATGGGACGCCTGGGTGGCTCAGTCAGTTAAACATCTGCCTTCGGATCAGGTCATGATCCCAGGGTCCTGGGATTGAGCCCCACATGGAGGTCCTTGCTCAGAGGGAGCCTCCTTCTCCCTCTCCCTCTGTCTGCCGCTCCCCCTGCTTGTGCACACTCTCTCTCTCTCTAACAAATAAATAAATAAAATCTTAAAAAAATACATATGACCATCTTACATGGTCATCTTTAATATTAAAATCTAAGCAAATGACTCTCAAATCCTCTACATTTTACTAAAGAAATAAGTTCTATAAAAGAAAGTGTAGCAAATAAAGATGTCCCTAAGAGCAATGAATGTTTGGTAAGGTTTGAGTCCTCTTCCACAGGAAGAATTGAAGCAGAGGCTAGCTGAAAACTGAAGTACTCTAGAGGGGGTTTCCCCATTAGTTTGGAGGTAGAACTGTCTTACGGTATTTCGGGGAGGAGAAGGCAGAGAAAACATTCCAGAAAATCAAATTATATTATGAACCTGACATGTCTTACACCTTTTAGACATCTAATAAATATTTTAAAAATTCCTTCATTTAAAATATTTAACATGGGGGCACCTGGGTGGCTCAGTTGGTTAAGCGACTGCCTTCTGCTCAGGTCATGATCCTGGGGTCCTGGGATCAAGCCCCTCATTGGGCTCCCTGCTGAGCAGGAAGCCTGCTTCCTCCTCTCCCACTCCCCCTGCTTGTGTTCCCTCTCACGCTGTCTCTCTCTCTCTGTCAATTAAATAAATAAGATCTTTAAAAATAAATAAATAAAAATAAAATAAAATAACATGGTGTTTACAAAAGCATTATCATAAAGAAGGGGAGTGGCGAAAAGGAAAGGGAATTAAACAATCCCCCAAACTCTTGAGAAAGACCTGATTTGATCAATTAACAGCCTTCCTCATCCTCATGTCCATGGTCCTCGCTTGTTATTTGCTAGACAAATCATTTTAGTTGTCCCTTTTGCGCTAGGCAATGTTAGTAAGAAACTCCCAGGGCATCAATGACAGCGGTTCATTAGTTGGCACAGTGGGATCCAACGAGGTGCAACTAACCTGGGCTGCGAGGTTCCATAAGGCTTCCCGGAGGAGGCGCTGCCTCCCACGTGGAGCTTGAGAGCAAAGAGAACCTTTCGGGTTTGGGGTTGCTCTGGCGCTGACCGCAAAGCTCTCTGCGATGCCAGGCGCACGCCCCTTGCAGAAAAGGGTAACGGGCAAAATGTGTTGTTGATCTTTGGGAGAAAACTGAGTCTCGCTTACCATGTGTCGAGAGGAGAGAGTGGAAGGGATGGAGGGAGGAAAAGAAGCAAATCCCCTCTTCAAAAAAGGCGTGCCCTGCAGCCCCTGTTGCCAGATCCCGGGAAGGAGCATTCCCAAATGCCGAGTCCGCTGAAGAGGGAGCGGCCAGGGGCCAGGATGGCCGAGAGGAGACCTTGCGGCGCATTGGCGGCCGGACGAACAGGCCCCGGGTTGGCGACACTCGCAGTCCTCACGACCCACCCTCCTTTTAAGACTCGCCAGGGCTATGGCCTAACTAGAACGTAGTAAACTTGTTCTTCGTTTCCCAGAGATCCCAGGCTGGGGCTGCCAGGCCGCCCAGGTTCACCCGGCGGGGAGTTGTTTCTCGTCGGGAGCTTCCCTAAGCGCCTGCAAGTGGGGCGCCGCGGGAGAGGGCGGGGAGGAGAGTCCCCACCGCGCCCCTCGCTGTCCCCACCCCCGCAGCGGGTACCTTTTACGGATGAGTTTTCTCCCTAATTCATTTAAATTCTCTTCTTCCCTCCCTTCAGACAGGGGGAGCTGGAGTCCCGCAGGCCGAGCCCTCGTGGCTTGCGCAAAGGTGGACCCAGAGCAGGAGGGGTGTGGGGAAGCCCACGGGGACGGTCTGCAGACACCGGAGAGCCGTGGATGGGCCGCTGACCTGCAGGGTAAGGGGAGGTGCGGGCCTGGAGTTCCCGGCTTCTTTCTTCCCCTTCCAAATCACTCGGCAAAAAGGAAATCTAGCCGTCGGTCTCCGCAGAACAGCCCAGAGCTAGGCTAGCAGTGCTCCCGCCAGTCGGGGCGGAGCGGGCTTCAGGTCCTGGGAAACGCCCCAGGGTCTAGGTCTTCGGTCTTCCCGGAGCTGATCCCGCTCCGCCCAGCGCTTCTCTGTGTTTGTCTTTTTTCTTTTCTCTACTCTTCCCAACCTTCCTTGCCCCATGGTTCGCTTTTTCCTTTCCTCAAGTGAACATCCTTCCTATGTAGAGAACACTTTTTCGTCCTTTGAGTATTTCCATAGCTTACGCTTGGGCTGCTGAGTTACCATGGGGAAGTCACAGAAACTTCTGGGGCTATGTGAAAAGAGGGGAGGGTGTTCTGGAGGACTGTTTTTTTCTGAAAATACCTCTGAAATTCAGCCCGGGGAGGGGGAGGGCGGAACTCAGGCAAGGGAATGAAGGTGTTCCCTCTTCCTCCCCACCTTGCCACTGATGGGAAGAAGCTGTGTGCATAAACACAACGTCATCTGGAAAAGAAGGGCTTGGGTACGGGTTTTATATTAAAATAGGGAAGGGGATTAATGTAATTCTTATTTTGAGAAATTCTGATGTAAGACACCCCCTCGGGAAATAAAAAAATAAGATGACAATGCTTTCTTACCACTTCATGGCTGATTTTGCAACATTTCTTTTCAAATCTTGTTCTGTGCGCCCACCGTCCTTGGCTGGCCTTGCTCCTGGGGAGCAAAGAATGGCCTGTACATTCCTAAGAGGGTAAGGGGAGGGGGTGGTGATGGTTAAGAGAGAAGTTGGCTCTGGGTGTAACTCTGCCAACTGTTGGAAGTAAAGGGAGGGTGGTCTTTTACGTGAGTTTAGGATCTGGTTACCTTTAATTCACTCCGGAGCCCATGTCTTGCACTAATGGGCATCTGTCAGCGAAGGGCTCCTGTTTCCCCACTTGCCTCAGATGGTGGAAGCAAAGGGGCAAACAGCAAAGTGGACCAGTCAGCCAAAAAGAAACACGCCAGGCCTCTGCAGCTGGCCTGAGGGCTTCTCCTCAGGCCCAAGGCATGGTGGAAGGACTCAAAACCAGGAGGAGACTCCACCTTTTAAAAGCCCATTCTGATTAGCCTCTTTTGCTCCATCCTTCCAGGTAGCAGGGGACTGGAATAGGTTCTGCAACCCTTCTTAGAAAAACCCACTTTTCACACTTAAAATTGAGTTTTTCAAAACCAAACCAAATACTGTTGGTGTTTGGAAGAGAGTTGTGTCTCTGTCCAGAAGCCATTAAAAATACCAAGTAAACTCCTTACATTCCCTTAGCTCCTTACAGTTTATAAAACATTTTTCACTGACACCAACTCACGTAATCCTGCAAGCCCAAGCATCAGGTGGACTCCTCATTCTCATTGTAGAGATAAAGAAATGGAGAGACTCAAAGAAACCAAGCAGCTTGTTCAAGGTCACAGTCACAAAATGCCTTATCCCTGATTGAAACCCCTTCTGCAAGGCCTCTCTCATTCCATTGCTTCCTATCATCCCCTCCCATGAAATAGGCACCCCACCCCCTCATGACTGGGCCTGGGCACCCTGAGAATCTTCTTCCAACAACCCCCACCCCCCGGCCCAGAGAGAACATTTACTAATTCATGCTGCAGTTTGCCACCATTCATGCTGCAGTTTGCCACTAGTAGGGTCCAATGGACTCTTGGCTTTGGAATTGGGTTTCAGACCACATTCTCTCCAGACAGTTCTTCAAGGAACCCACGTTAAAACGCACCCCCCACCCATTAACCTTTCACGTTCCCCTCACTGCCAAGACTCTTCCTATAAACCATGTAAAATAAATAACCTCAAATATAACTCTTAATTGCAACCAAGTCGATGTTTCCTCATCACTAAACTTTATTGCTTCCCAATCTTTAAGACAAACTTCCCTCGGGACTCTGGCCCTTTCAGGAGACAGGCCGAGGAAGTAGCTTCTCCAAGATTCTACCTGGATGTCCCAGGCCCGGAGGATGAACAAGGATGTCAGGGTGTTCAGAGGCTTCGAGACAAGGAGAGGTCTCCGAGAGCTGGGGCTGGACGCTAGGAGACAAAACCCGTTAAGTTTTCCATCTGCTCGTCGCCCCCTACAGGCCACATCCGCCATCGCAGCGAGAGCCCATCATCGTCCGTGCAAGCATCTTGCTCTAGTCTAGGTTCGTATTTCCCTGGACCTCCGGATTCACCCATTCCCGGAGGAACTGCGTGCGCGGGCCCCACTCAGGGACTCAGTCCTGGGGAAGTTCTAAGGACTACAGACCTCGGAACTGGATTGACTTTCTAGAAATGAGCGCTGGAGGAGGTGGAAACCAGTTTAAATTTGTGTGTAGCCGAAAGCTAAAATTCTCCCCCATAAAAATCAACCCGCTTCCTTTTTTTATTACAAATAAATCTGCCTAAGTGGAATAAAAAGCGGATATCAATCGTGTTGCCTTTAAATCTCAATGTAAAAGGGGATTTCAGTGTCTTTCGTCGCTGGTGCCCGCGTTCATATCAAATGTGAGTTTCAAACCGCCCCCCCAACCAAATGTTTGAGTTCATTATATATATTTGCATTTTCCCTTCTGCTCTAAACCTTCGTGGTTTAACAAGCATAAACCAAAAAGAGCTTTTCAAAGGGGTACAGCCAGGTCTATCTCCAAGACGTCTGCCAGCACTTTAAACAGCCGCTGTCCGGTTTGGAGTCTGGATCTGGGAGTCTCCTATTCTCCAAGAAATAAAGGAAAGGGACCATCTCCAGGCTCTAGTTCAAGGTTGAGAAGTGACTAGAAGGAAAGTTGCCGGCGGATCCCTCCTCCTCTACTCCCTGCTGCCTAATGCATCGCTGGAAAAAGCCCTGCGGATCTCAAGCGGCGGCTTGTGGCCGAGTGTCAAGCTGCGGGCTCAGGCTCGGCCGGTATTGCTGCTATGCGTGGAAATATGAGCGAGTAATTTTATAAGTAACAAAGGATCAGGGATGGAATGAGGCCTCTGTTATCCAATGTCATTTAGAAGCCTTGGATCAGCAGCTTCTTGAGGCTAAAAGTGAATTCAAGAAGCCCTGCCTTTCCCTTTTCCCAGGGGTGTCAGCTAAAATTAGAAATAACCTCTGTGTTTGCACAAATCATGTACCATTTGCTGTTTGTGTAAAAACCGATTAGCCAGACACAACTGTGAAACAACTTGTTACTTTTATAGCTGCAACACACAAACAAATTTAGATCCGTTTAGTTTTCCTTGTAAAAGGAGATTAGAAGGGACCCGCCCGGAGACTGTGTGGTCCATAATCTCTTCTCGGTGAAGGTTACTGTTGCGCCTCTCCGCCGCGGTTGATTATCAGGTTCTTGTTTATCAAGTTAAACTATCTCACCCCCGGCAGCTTGTTTTATTTTAGGACCCTGATCCAGGAGGAATGTTTACTCAGGACACAATAATGTTTACTGTTTACCAGGAAAACAGATTCGGTATTTTCGAGGACGTGTCTTTCAAAGCGACTCCCTAGCCCACGCCGACAGCAGAGAAATAAGGGTCGAATCCGAAGCCGGAAGGCATCTCCACGACCAAGAGCCGAGGTGGACGCCACCGACAGGGACTGGCCCTGTTTTGCAAGCAGGACGCGCATAGGGCCGAACTGACAGCACGGCTACCGGTTACAGATTTAAAAAGCGATTTCGCAAAAGTAATTGTACAGCTAAATTAATTACAAAATAATTAGAATTGATGCCATTTGAGGATATGTTGGTGAATGGGAAACGGCCTTCCGCGTCTAGATGTTTTATTTCTACCTTAATGTTTTTAAGGTTGCAACAGCTGAAATGCACATTAAAAATAATCTGCGAGGACATCTCCCCATTCCTGCCCTATGATCTCTCATTTCCCACTAACCTAGACTATGGTTTGTTTTTTAAAGTTTTAAAAAGAGGGGAATAAAGGGGAGGAGTGATGTGCACCTGTTTTTAAAAGGGTGTTAAGGCCACTATTCCTTGGCCTTCCAAAACACTGCGGGTTGAGGGGAGGAGGCATTCATAGGAATCCTTCAGAAATCAAAATTATGTTGTGGATTTATTATTGCCATAGAAAAGAAATATCTTATTTGAAAATATTATGAAAGATAAGAACTATGTCTTATTGATCAGGTTAATATAGATAATACAGTTCCACTGCAAAATTAAACTGCCATAACATACATTAAAAAAAAAATTAACTGTGTTTATTTACCACTGCCACTTAAGGAATGAAAAGAAATAATTTCAAAAACTTAAGATTTAAATTCTAAAATGGGGGATGTTTGTAATTTACATTCTTTTGAAAGCATAATTGAAATGACCAAGAACTCATATGGAAGATAAAAGTCTGATATTAAAAAAAAAAATTAAAAGATTGTGCTGTTGTTTAGATTTAGGTTGGTTTTTTAAAATGGCAGCTTATTTTATCTATAGAAATATCTGGTCAGACTTAATGGATTGGAATGAACGAGATCATCACCAATATCCCAAATTTATGTGAAAACTAAAAGAAAAATATTAATACTATTTAAATTAGGCATATTCTTTCCTTTCTCCGATTAAATTTTTCTTACATTCAAATTATGCATAGCTAAGTTTGAAAGGGTCATACTTGAAACTCCTCGAATTTCTGGTAAAGATAAAATACAAATACAATTTTAAAATACGGTCGTTTACCTCAGACATCTAAATAAAACACTAGGGTGAACATTTTAAAAATTTATTTACAAAGTTGTGTACAACACGATGGAATAACATTTAGAATACCATATATATTCATTCATATATAAACAGACTTTTATAATAGAATGACACTTTTCGCCTTTCGAAAATTTTTTATATTTAAAATCTCCCAACGTCTCTATACATTTTTTTTCTCACATAAAACTGCGGAGAGTGAACCTTCAAAAAAAATGAAAGTTCAGAGCTCTAAATCTACTGAATTTGTTTTTTCTTAAAAAAATAAGAACCCCAAAAGGAAAGTCAATAATTTTTATACAAATATGTACAAAGAATTTCCCTCCCATCCCCACGGTACTGACAGCAGGAGCCGTCGGGGTACATTTTTGGAAAATTCGGTTTTCAGTTTTACCTGTACGGAAAGCTATTCCCGGCGGGCGTGCGGTGAGATTGCTCCGCCAGCCTAGGTGTGCGCGAGGGGGTAGAGGCCGCCGAAGGTCGGTGTTGAGGGGTCGGGGGGAGGAAATGGAGGAGAGGCAGAGTCCGGGATTGGGCAGGGGGGCCGGGCCCGGGGCGGGGCGCGTAAACTAGAAGTGCAGCCGCCGCCCCAGGCCGCCACCCGGCCCTCGGTCCCGGCCATCGGCGCGTCCCTATTGAGCGGGCCACTTTGCTTGCGCTGCAGCTGCGGCAGCAGCGGCGGCCGAGGCTGCGGGCTGCAGGAACTGTCCAGAGAGCGGCACGCTCAGGATGGGCGCGATGGTGGCCGTCGTCCGGCTCAGCGACAGCGGCTGGTGCGTGGCCATGAGCGCCGCGGACTGCACGGTCCCGGGCGGCCGTAGAAAGGACTGCGCCGCGCTGCCGCCCCCACCGCCCCCGGTGCCCCCAGTTACCCCGGCGCCCCCAGCGCCCGCTGCCGAGCCCCCGGGCGCCGCGGGGCCCCCGCCGATGATGTTTTCGATGCTGAACGACGGCCGCGCGCTCGGCTCGGACTTGATCAGCGACGCCGTGGTTCCCGCGGCGCCCGCCGTGCCCGCGGCGGCCGCGGCGGCGCCCAGGCTGTTGAGCTGCAGCTGCAGGCCCGGGCCGAGCTGTGAGCCGAAGGCGGCCGCTTTGCGGCCCAGCTCGCCCGAGGGCAGCAGCGGCACGGCAGGCGGCAGCACGGGTGCCACGGGCGGCAACGCGTAGGGGTACTGGAGCGCCGCCGCCGCCGCCGCGGCTGCCGCGGCAGCCGGGTGAGAGTAGGCGCCGGCCGCGGCCGCGGGGTGCAGGCCGTAGGGGCGGCCGTAGGGCCCCGCGGCGCCAGCCGCCGCTGCCAGGCTGTAAGCGCCGAAGCTCTGCATCATGAGCGCCGTCTGCTCGCGCAGGTGCTCCTGCTGGTGGCGCTTGAAGCGTTTCCGGCGCCGCAGGAAGCTGCCGTTGTCGAACATGTCCTCGGACTGCGGGTCCAGGGTCCAGTAGTTGCCCTTGCCCGGGTTGCCCGGCTCGCGGGGGATCTTGACAAAGCAGTCGTTGAGCGAGAGGTTGTGGCGGATACTGTTCTGCCAGGCGGGGAACTTCTCCCGGTAGTAGGGGAAGCGGTTGCTAATGAACTCGCAGATGCCGCTCAGGGTCAGCTTCTTCTGCGGGCTCTGCAGGATAGCCATCGTGATGAGCGCGATGTACGAGTAGGGCGGCTTCACCAGGCTGTTCTTGGGCTTACTGGGGGCCAGGCCTCCCGCTGCACCGCTGCCCGAGCCGGGCCCGCCGCCGCTCCCGCCGCCCTCCTCGCCGCCGACGCCGCCCTTGCAGCCGTCAGCTTCGGAAGCGCCCGCCTCGCCCCCTGGCCCAGCGCCGGCTCCAATCGCCTCTTTGGGCAATGCCAGGGGCTGTTGGTGCGGCGGCTGAGGCTGCCCATGATGGGGTGCCGCCGGCGTCACCTCGTCCGCCTCGTCCAGGCGCAGCTCCGGCGGCCCCATGGGGCTATCGCAGCCCGCGTCGCTGTCCTTCTCCTCCAGCCCGTCGTCGCCCTCGCCCACCACATCGATGTCCACGTCCTCGGCCGTCAGCACCGTCTGGCCGGACATGTCGCTGGCGCTGCCGCCGCCGGAGAGGGTCATCCCTCCTCGGAGTTGGTGGCGGCGGCGGGGAAGGAGCGGCGGGCGATGGGAGTCGTCAGGGTCTGCCGCCGAGCTCCGGGGAAGGGGGCTTGGGTGCTCCCGAAAGATGGGAGACTGGGAGAGGGGAGGGGGACGTAGATGGTTCGGGGCCCTCCCGGCTTGGCTCACACTCGGCAGCCCGGCATCGCGCGGCGCGGGCGCTGCCGTCCGCCCCCCGCGGCCGCGCTCCTCAAACTCCTGCTGTCCCTGGCGCTCGGTACTAGGCGCTCGATGCCGCTCCGGGCCACCGCGGTTTCTCCACGCCGCGCCCCCTCACTTCGCCCGCCTTCCTCGGCCTCTGGCCCGGGCGTGGAGAGCAAGAGCGGTGCAGACGGGCGCGGGACGCCGGGCGCGGAGCAGCTCCGGAGGGCGCGTGCAGGGGCAACGGGGGGGGGGGGTGTCAGGGACGCCGAGCCCCCGTAGTCGAAAGTCCCGTTTTAAGGACTGGCCTGATAGATTACTTTCTACTTAAAGATCCAGCGGGAGGCGGGGCCACGTGACCGCGCGTGACGTCAGGGCCGCCGCGGAGCCGGCCAAACTCAAGTTGGTTCAGGGAATTGTCAACAAAGGGACGAGGGACACGCAACTCAGCGCCGCACGGTGCGCCAGCATCCCGCGGGCTCCGAGGGCGTCCTGGCCCGCCCCGGGACCCCAGCCTAGGCTGGAGCCCCGCTCGGGGGTCGAGGGAGCCTATGGGTGTGAGTGCTGGAGGGTGGGTGTGAGCGAGCGAGGGCGTGGGCCTGGGAGCGTCCGCGGGACCCGGCAGCTCTCGCCGCCCTGCCCTCCCTGCTCCCTCTCCCTTCCCCCTTCCCCCCTTTGCCAACACTCTTTAGGCTGGGACTGGGCAACGTAGAACGAGATTCCCATTCCTTTTTTTTTTTTAAAGAAAAATTTAGTAGTCTCTGTTTTGTTTTTTGGATTTGATTCTTTTTAGCTCTCGAGTAAGAGCTGCGCACCCGACTCCGTTTTGCTAATTATACTTCAGACCCCCTCCTGCCTCAGTGCTCTTTAGGCGGAGACACCTATTGAGGGGACAAGTATCCTTTACCCCCTAAGCCAAACCACCCGGGTCCTGCCTTGGCTTTCCCCGCTCGATGTGGGCGTGTTATATATATATTCCCCCCACACACACCCCGCGCGGCCACAACAGCATCAGCTGGGGTTCCCGAAGGTCAGAAAATAGTTATTGATTAATCTATTAGAATAGTTGCCGAGAGAAATAAAAACGACGTAAAATAACAGTGAACCTATAAATAAAGAGGCCGTAACTAGCTGCTGGGAGTTGTTAAACGACTTAGCATGTGAAAAAGTCGGAAATGAGGCGCTGGGGAAGGAGCCGGGAGTCAGCGGCCTGGGTAAGTCGAGTGGCGCGGAGAGGAGGCTTCCGGGCCTCTCTTAGACGCTGCGCTCGGGCTGGGAAGGTAGAACAACGCCGGGAGCTAGCGAGGTGGCTTCCCGGGCCGCGGGGCCCGGCCTCTTGGAAGCGAGGGGCGGCGTCGGGTGTGCGGGTGGGCTAGGCTCTCCGTCCCTGCTAACTAACGTGGATTCTTTCCTCTTAAGGCTTAGGTAAATCCTCCAAGATTTAACTTCCGCGGAAACCAGTAGCAGAGCGGGTGGAGGAGGCGAGGAGGCGGCTAGTACACACCGAGTTTCCTTGGCGAGGAAAATCACTGGTGGTAGGAAAGGCTATGGGGATTTAACTGGGATTGGGGGTGGGGGGATCACAAACCAACCACGGGTGCGTGGCATTGCCCGTGCGCTTGGACCTCGCACCTCGGAATAGTGCTCCTGACCCGGTGAGTCCGCGATGCGCCACCTCTCTCCTCCTCAAGTTTTAGGCCGCCTGAAGGCGAGCTGCAAGCGCCTGCCGGGTGTGGCGGGCTCCTTGAACCCAAGCCCTGTCTCAGCTCGCCTGCCGGGTGTGGCGGGCTCCTTGAACCCAAGCCCTGTCTGTCTGCTGAGTACTGGGAGGAGAATGCCGGCCTCACCAGAGGAAGGAGAACAAGGGGAGACGTCCGAGAGGAAATGGTGAAATATTTACAGAAGATGCTAAGAAACCGATTTAATTCTTGGTGGACAGTGGTGCTTCTGATACCCTCAGTCTGTGTCTCTCTCACCTACGATTCCCTCAATCCTTGGCCTAGGAAAAAAAAAATCCGTAAACTTACTTCATTATAGGCAGTGAGGCACACAGATTGACTTTCATCTCCATTAGGTAATTTCCTGGATTACAACACTAGCCCATTGGATCTCCTTTTCGCAGAAAGTTCTGGTTTGTGCCGGGGATGGGGTGGGGGTGGGGGGAGGTGGCAGTTACTCCATCCTGAGACACCCGCGAAACTCCAAAGTTTTCTTTTGTATCTAAACGATCCCTTGTTGTACCTGACCCTAAAATGCATCTCTGAGTTGATTTCCGCAGCTGCACCTTTTTGTGGCCCCGCAGGTCCGAACCATTTGCGATGCCATCTAGACAGCCCTCCGCGAAACCGACCCGAGCGGCTCGAGCTGGCAGGCCACCACTGCACCCGGCTGCAGAGGTCGAGGCTGCAACTCTCCGAGCAACCCAATACTTACAAAAGGAAGGTCGAAAGGACAAAAAAAGAACCCGAAATTTAAAATTTGCCCAGTTTCAGTTGTCCAGCTGAAGTGCGAGGCGCGGGCTGCGAGCCCTATCGCAGCCCAGGAGGCTGGACCCGCGTGGCCGCGTGCCGTGTATGTGTGTGTGTGTGTGTGTGTGTGTGTGTGCGCGCGCGCGCGCGCGCGTGTGTGCGCACGTGAGCGCGCGCGGGAGTGTAGCGGCTCCAGGGGCTGCCCTCGGTAGTCTTCTTAAAGTAGCCTCCAAATGAGCCTAATTTCGATTCTGCTGGCAGCCAGGCTGGCTCTCAGGACTCCCTCGGCGCTGCTGGGCGCTGCCTCGCCCTCCCTCGGCCAAGACCTAGCCTGATCCGTCCATTCCCCGGTGTCTCACTGGAACCTCCCTGGGGGAAGGGGTGGGGGGTGAACAACTCCCAGCCGCCAGTTCCATTTGTTGCGCTTTTTTCATTCGACACAATAAAAGTCAAATTAATTGATTCATACCATTAATTACGGCGCGTAGCGTGAAAAGCAACGCTTCCCCTCGGTTAGAGATCTATTGTGCTAATCTCTTGTTCAATCAGTGTTACCATCTGATGCCGGGTCTGGCCCTTACAGAAACTTTTCGACTCGATTAGCTAAATGATGAGACGTTGCAGGACCTACTGGCTGCGGCACCGCCGTCCGTCGCCCGCGCCGGCCCAACCGCTTAATATCGATTTCCAGCGGAGGCAGCGGATTTTCCCGCGATCACTCTCGACTGGGGAACCTGCCACCGTTCTCCCCCTTCCGGGCGGACAGTGCCACCAGCGCAACCTCCCGGGACCCGGAAGGAGGCAAAGCGGCCGCCCAGGTGGGAAGCCGGAAGGTTCCCGCAGTTCCCGCTGCGGGACGCCGCCCGGGCGGAAGGGCCGGAGTCCGTAGCGGTGCAGGAACCTGCCCTACGCTGACTAGATTTTGGGCTAAGTAAATCCTGTTTGCCCCGTAATTGCAGTTTGCAGCTAAGAGCCCACAAATCGTCAGATACTGCCAAGCTTCAGGACAGAGCGAGACTGAAGAGGCGAGACAGCTACAGAGAGAAAGTGACACATTAGTGGGGGAAAGAAAAATGTGATAGAGGGAACGGAAATATTGGGGGGAGGGAGATACGTGGATAAATATATTCTGGGTCGCAGAGGGTTACTGGGAGAGATGGAAAGAAGGAGGAGTACACACACAAGATTATTACGAGTGAGAGTAACTACTTGGGTCACAACAAGCAAACTTCCCTGGAGGGATTTAAAGAAGATGGCACCAAGCTGTCTCACCTGTTCAAAGGTTTGAAACGTTTCAGCCAAAGGAGAAGGGAATAAGTCTCTCTCTGTTTCTCCTGGGGCCGGCGGAGTCCGTGGTACACAGGTGGGGCAGCCACCAGGACGGGAGCCGCCGTCGAGGGCGGGGTGGTGGTGGAGGGGACCGAGTTTCTAGCAACAGGAAACAAGAAAAGTGGAGTCCGGATCGATAAGAAGGAAATTGAGACGTCTTGGGGTAGGGGCGATTTAATGTGTTCTGGGGGGTGAGATGGGGGTGGGGGAGAAGTGGATGGAACAATTTATGACGGAGAAGAGGAAGTTAATTACAACTCAATTTGGGTTCTTAGCTGGTCAGCACGGGGGAAGGGGGCACGGTCAGAGTGTGTGGGATGCAGGAATGGCCCACCTACCCCTTGCCAGGCCCAAGCGAACCCAAGTGCTTTCTTCCTCCTCCTTTAAATCAGAGTATATGCCAATGGCTTGGATAAATCGTTGGCCCGAAGTGAGACAGAATCCTCATGCCCGTGCGCGGGTGCACTTTTCTTATAATCCGGGAAGATGGGACCAGGTTCTGCGCCGTGAGGGGAGCATCCCCCACCGAGAGCAGCCTCCCTCTCTCTGTTGCAGAGGGAACGAAACGTAGGTAGAGCGCATTTGGAAAATACCCCTCCTTTCTCTCCCCTCCCGCCCCCACCCCCAAGAACCAAAGTCGCCTCCTTCTCGACAATCTTCATAGATTTATTAAACTATTATCAGCCTCTACCTGGATGGCCACCACCGAGGAAGGTGGGACTGGCCGAGATGATACCCAGGTCCCCAACCCACCCAGCTTATTTCTATTTCCAAGTGGGTGGGATTTTAAACGCACTTCCCACCAACCTTGTATATGTCTCCAGATTTACTCGCGGTGAAAAAAAAGGGGCTAATTTAACGTTCTTGTTTGGATTTTCATCTTAAAACTTCATTTACTTTCAAGGTGTCCGCCACTCCGGGCCCACGCCAACAAGTGCTTATAAATGGCGAAAAACCAAAGGGAAAGGAGGAGAACGAGAGAAAGAGAGAGAGAGAGAGAGAGAGAGGATGGTTTCGAATTTATTTATATTGGAAATGTATAAACATCCATTCTGTAAAAGGCAACACGTTTAATTAACGATGAGAGAGCAGTTAGGGGCAGGAAGCTAGTAAAATTGTGTGATAAATTTATGGCATTGTTAGCGTGCTTTTAATTATGGCTATTATGTTAATTATTTCACATTAGCATGGAGTTATCAGCAGCATGTCAGATTTAATCAAAACGAGCCTTTCTCTCAAAAATTGTTCTTTTCATCCACGAGGAGAAAGGTCCTGGGCAGGATCGGGGCTTAAAAATGACTTGGCATTGAAAGCTCTAGTCTTTCCGACACGGTTTGGAGCGATGCGGCCGGGCCCGGCTGACGGCTGGGTCCCTCCAGGCTACCGGCAGCTTGCGGAGGAGCCGAGGGCTGGGTTTTTAGGAATTCACCATTTTCACCCCCTTCGGAGCCGACACTTCATCATAAGGGATCATTCTGTCAAACAATATGCTGCTGCTCATTTTTATCTGTCCCACTTTACAAAACCCCCATTCAGCCCGCCGAGGAGCAACAAAAGCCTCGCAGCGGCGCTGCGGCCGCTGGCGGCCACTGCCCGCCCGGCGCGCCAGACTGAAAGGCAACAGGGGCCGAGGAAAGCAGGCGGCGGGCGCGCGCGCCCCTCGTCGTCCGAGGGAACGCGGCCTGCCGGGGCCCGCGCGCCCAGGTGACCAGCCCTCGGGTGTGGTCGGGGCGGGACACGCCTCTCCCAGGCCCGCGCCCGCCCGCGGCCTTCCCGCGGGCGCAAGGCGGTAGCACCTTTCTCTCCCCGAGAGCGACTCGCCCACCCAGGCCACATCGATTTCTTAATCACTGCCGATCGATTTATTGGGAGCAAATAAATAGCGCGTTTTGGAAATGTTTCAATTGTTGCCTTCATGGATGGGGCGCTGACGCGGGCGGGCGCGCAGGGCCGAGGGACGCGCGCCGGAAAGGGCTTGTGGGAAAGTGCGGAGCGCAAAGGCCGAGCGCCGCTCGCCGCGGGAGTCTTGTGTATGCGCGCGCGGGGCCGCCCACCACAGGTACCCCTGCGCCTCCATCTCGGGCGACGCCTCGGCCTCCTCGAGGGTCCGGCTTCCTCCTCTCGCAGTCAGCTCCCTCTGGCGGCGGGGCGGGCATGAGCTCAGCGCCAGCCTTTCCACCTTGTCAGGTCCAGGCAAGTTCGCCCGGGGTCTGATTCCTTAGTAAAGTTTTGCCTCAGGCCACCGAGCGGCCCTGAGTCCAGTCCCTGGGACGCCCCCAGGTAGAGGCGTCTCGGGCCCAGAGCAGTCGCTGGCCTTCCGGCTCAGGACCTGTCCCTGGTTCAGGAGCGGCCTTCCGGCGCAGTGCCTCCCGTCCCTGGTTCAGGAGCGGCCTTCAGGCGCAGGACCACCCGGGCCCCCGCCCTTCCCGGCACAGGGCTGTGGACGCGCCAGCTGTTGCCTTATTTTTAGCGCCATTCCATTCGCGCGGTTATATTTAACTCGATCCACTCCTCCTCCGAGGTCGCTCGGACATCGAATTCTCTACATCGCAGCCTTGGCCCGCCCGCCTTGCCTCAGGGGCGGGCCCTCAGGGGCAGACTGGAAAACCCCTGATGAAGAATCTTTGACATCTCTGGAGTTTGGCTAAGGGAGGAGAGGTTGAGAGGGCTGGTTCTAGGAGCAGTCGCTACCGCGCCGGCCTGCACACCAGGAGAGGTGCAGTCTTGTGTGGGGGAGGGGAGTATGGCGAATTAGCCAGTCCCTAGGGAAGGATTCTCTGCGGGGAGTATCGGGTCCACTTCCTTCTTATGCACGGCCCAGAGTATCTTGGTGACCTGGAAGACCTCTTACAACTCTGCCCTTCAGAAAGTTTATGATTTTTTTGTATTCATGCAGAAATCCCCTCTCCTCCCTACTCCCAAACACAGATTCAATAGGGTACTTAAATTTGAGTAGTATGTTGGCTCAGTTCCAGCCCTGTCTTTCCTTGACAAAATCTCAAGACCATGACATTGACTCAGTTACTTCCTGGGGAAAGGACCCACTTAGATAACACATAGAAATACCATTCTAATACATACTTTACTCACTCGTGTCAAACTGAATTTACAAACAACGCTAAAGCCACATACCAAAGGTACACATTCAAATGTGACATGACTTGGGATATGGAAACACACTGTTAAAATTTAAATTCTCCTTCTAACACTTTTAAAGAAAGAACTTTCTTAACCTTTGGTCCAAAGTGGGTATTTCTGGTAGCCTCTTTCTGTAGATCTCCCTACAATGTGTAGAAGGATGGAAGTCATACAGCTGAATTCAGGGGGAGAGGATTCACAGTTGACCCTTGAGCAACAGGGTTTGAATTGTACAGGTCCTCTAATAGGCAGAGTTTTTTTCCATAGAGTACAGTACTATAAATGTATTTTCTCTTCCTTATGATTTTTTAAAAGGTTTTATTTATTTATTTGAGAGAGCGAGCGAGAGAGCATGAGCAGGGCAGGTGGGGCAGAGGGAGTGGGAAAAGCAGACTCCCCGCTGAGCAGCAGACAAGGGGATCCCAGGATCCTGGGATCACTACTGGAGCCTGAGCTGAAGACAGACGCTTAACCGGCTGAGCCACCCAGGCACCCCTTCCTTATGATTTTCTTAATAACATTTTCCTTTTTCGAGTTTACTTTACTGTAAGAATATAGTACATAATACATATACAAAATATGTGTTAATTGACTGTTTATGTTATTGGTAAGGCTTCTTGTCAACAGTAGACTATTAGTAGTTAAGTTTTGGGTATGTCAGAATTTATTCCCAAATTTTCAACTGCTTAGGGGTGGGTGCTCCTAATCCCAGCATTGTTCAAAGGTTAACTGTATTTAACCGTATAAATAAATGTACATATATTCATTTACTCATTTGTTAATACTATATAGAACAGTTCTAGACTCTGGAAAGTCCTAGGGAGGAAAAGAATTAAATTCAAGGTTCCAGGGTGATAAGTATGATATGATACCTCTATATGATAGAGGTAGACAGAGCACTTAAGAGGTCTCAGTGGGTGGGAAATGAGAAAATATGAAGTTTTCCAATACAGAAGATATTACTGACCAGCTAGCTCTAATGTCAGGGGCATTGGGGACAATTAGGGAGGAGTAAATTAGAACCTGGGACACTTTGGGAAAACAAAGTACTAAGATGCCTAACGGTACTTCTAGATAGTGGGTACTTGATACTGTACTTGGATAAAGGGTACTTGGTCTCAAGGGAAATGGGGAATAGAGTGTGACAAGGAAACAGGAAGAGGGAAGAAGGTTTAGAATAAAAATAGAACTTTGCTTAGAAATTTGGTCTTCGGGACGCCTCGGTGCCTCAGTCGGTTAAGCATCTGCCTCCCGCTCAGGTCATGATCCCAGGTTCCTGGGATGAGTCCCTCATGGGGCTTCTTGCTCAGCGGGGAGCCTGCTTCTCCCTCTGCCTGCCATTCCCCCCTGCTTGTGCTCTCTCACTCTCTCTCTGACAAACACATAAAATCTTAAAAAAAAAAAAAAAGAAAAAAGAAATTTGGTCTACATCCAATATGACCCATTTTAGATTACATGGAAGTGCTTTGACTAACACGTGGGAGAAATTTACAAGGGAGCATAGATAAAAGGAGAAGATCCAATGGAAGAGCCTGACGGAGAGACTATGGAAAAAACTGGCTGATAGGCCCATCTACTTTTCTAACCTTATCATATTAGTTCATCAAGGGTGAGGCACTGGAACTACAGGGGTAAATGAGGTAGGCTCCACTTTTACAATGTTAACTCCACAAGGTCAGGAATTTTCATCTGTTGTGTTCACTATTGTGTCCCTGGCCTCCAGCTGAAGAAATGCGTGGAGAGTGGGGTGAAGGTTGGGGGTGGTGGTGAAGGTGGGGAGGGGGAAGTACATGCTCAATATATATCGGCTAAATGAAGGAATCAGTAAGGCACAGCCCTACTCTGATGGGTGACTTATTCAAGAAAATCCATAGTTAAAATATAGTGTGATGAATTATAAATACTTGTAGAATGTTACAGGAGTGCAGAGTAGACATACCTAACTCTGTCTGGAAAAGACAAGGAGTGTGTAGGAAGGTTTCCCAAAGGAAATAATGCTTGAGCTGTCTTGAATGATGGTAATTGCTGTTAGGTTGCTAAAAAAGAGGAACAGAGTTCTAGGCAGATAACAGAGCATGAGCAAAGACACAAAGGAGACATAAGGAGCAGCGTATAGTTTAATATGACTGAAATAGGAGGTGGGAGAGTGACTGGAGTTGATACTAGAGACCTAGACAAGAGTGAAATCATGAAGATTCCTGAATATTGTGTGAAAGAGCCTAAAGGTGATAAGGAGTCACTGATGGGTTTCAACTTTACGATTGGCATGATCAGAGTAAGATTGGAACAATCTTTTAGGGGCATGTGAAGGATATACTAGAGGGAGTTAGACTGGAGGTAGTAAACAGGCTATTTCAGTTATCTCAAAAGTGATGAAGATGTGGCTCAAATAATTGGCAGTGGGACTGGAGAGAGGGGATGAACTGGAGAAGGATTTAGGAGGTAAAATTGGTAGGACTAAGTGTCTGATTAATAAAGGAGAAGGAGTTCATGGAAACTCCTAAATATGAAGTTTGGGTATCTGGAGGAAATTTTGGGAGAATATAGATGGAGGAACATTCTCTAGTCTCTTGCTCCTCAGTCATCCACATGACTACCCATTGTCTCCTTAAATATCAGAGCATGACAGTCACTTTCTGATCAAAGACCTCATTGTTTATAGAAGAAAATCTAACTCTTTAGGAAAGTATTTTAGGTGTGCCATGATCTGTCTCCAACTCACTTTCCAGTTTCATTTGTACTCCATGCTCCAGCTCCATGAGACTGTATACTATTCTCAGGACACACCATGAACTCCATTATATACCAGTTGTGTGACTTTGAGCAAATTCCTTAGACTTTTGTACCTTATTTCCTCATCTGTCAAATGAGGATAATAATACCTTCTTTGTTGTTGTAAGGATTAAATATACCCAAAACACTTAGAACAGGTTTAACACATACTTTAAAAAAAAAAATTTTTTTTTTGAATGAGTCATGTCTTTGAAACGCCTTTTCCTGTTTTCTGATTGAAAGACATAGTCCCAGCCTTCTAGGAATTTTCAGTTTAGTTGTAAGAATAAGAGAGGCAGACATTGTAAGCCCTTGAAGGTAGAGATTGAGAGGCTTAGATTATTATAATCTTTATCCTGAAAGTGACTATTGTAGAATTTTGAGCATCCTGGGAAGTGATATGACTGGATATGTGGTTTAGCAATATCACTCTGTCAGTGTGGAAAATGACTGAAAGGAGGAGATGAGTTTAGTTTTGCATATACTGAGTTAGAGGTGCTGGTGGAATTTCTGAGTAGAGATAATTAGTAGGAGAGCAGTGCTGTCTAATGGATATATAGTGTGAGCTATAAATGTGAGCCATGCATGTACTTTTAAATGTTTAATAACTCATTTTAAAAAGTAAACAGAAACAGATAAATTGATTTTAATGATACATTTTATTTAGCCTAATATTCCTAAAAATTTTGTCATTTCAACATGTATATGAAAATTTTTGAGATATTTTCCATTCATTTTTTTCTAAGTCTTTGAAATATGGTATGTATTTTATCCTTACGGACATCTCAGTTTCAGCTAGCCACATTTCAAATTCTCCATAGGCACATGTGGCTAATGTCTATGGTATTGGACAACTCAGGTCTAGAGCCTAAAAGAGAAGTCAAGACTACAAATAAAGATTTGGGAGTCATCAGCATTCAAGTGTGGTAGTTCAAGCAATGAGAGTGTGTAAGCTCAGCAAAGCAAATGGGAATGTGTGGGATAAGAAAAAGGCCAAGGGAATATCAGAGATGGGAGAAGGAAGAAGAACCCATAAATGAAAAGTGAAATAACAGAGCATAAATTGGGAGGAAGTGCCATCATAGAAAGCAAGGAAGAGGGACTTTTGAGAAGATAAGTGTAGTCAACAAGGCCAAGTGTTCCTGAGGTGTATTTTTATTATGGGTGACTTTTTAAAAAAAGATTTTATTTATTAATTTTTTGAGAGAGAGAGAGAACATGAGCAGGAAAGGCAGAGGGAGAGGGAGAGAGAATCTCAAGCAGACTCCTCACTGAGCATGGAGCCTGATGTGGGGCTCGATCTTATGACCCTGAGACCGTGGCCTGAGCTGAAACCAAGAGCCAGACGCTCAAACAACTGAGCCACCCAGGCACCCCTGTGGGTAATTGTTAAATAGATATTATTATAAGGGTTTGGCCATCTCTGATAGGAATTATTTCAATATAAGTAGATTGGTTTTTCAAATTCTGGCAAGACAGTTATCAAGAGTAGATACCATTTCTTCATTTTTGTGCATAGTAGCGAAATGCTATTATTTGATTTCACTAAGGCATGCATATTGCCTCTTTCTATGAACTTGTGCCACAGTCACAGTGACCAAAATGTCCATTGCTGCTTGACTGGAACGGTTCCAGTTTAAGCCTACTTTTCAAATATATCTAGGGCCCATTTTGTTCTCAGAAGTGTCCCAGTTTGGATAATAAATTATTTGGTCACTCTGTACAGAGTAGACGTAATTTTCAACACCTGGAGCATAGTCAAGCTGCCCATCAGGTTTTCTACTGATGGATAAAAAAAAGTGCTGCAAACAAACATAGGTGCCACTTAATATAGTTTTGCCTCCCAGTTGGATCAGGGCTTCTCTTTCCACTCTCCTGAAGTGTTCTGAAGGGAAATTGAAGCAGCATAACCTGCCAAGTAAGACTGTGACTGAATCTTTGTGAATATGTCTATACATTCTCATCCCGTCCACATTCCCAGGATAATGAAAGTGATTTATTAAGCACTTGCTATGTGCTACACACTCTCATATGCAATTTACATGTATTTAATCCTTACAACAGTCTTATGAGGGAGGAGCTATAATTATTCTCATTTTATAAATGAGGAAGGTTACTCAACCAGAATTTGAACCAATGCAGTGTGGCTTCAGAGCCCATGCTCTTAACCACTACATTGTACTATTCTATAATATCATCTTTCTTTTCACCTGCTCCTTCCATTCCTTCCTCATCCCCAATAACTTTCTCACTGGCACTCACAACTGAATTAAGCCTTTCAATGGGACATATTGATTAAATACCTATGTACTTTTTAAAAATATTTTATTTATTTATTTATTTATTTATTTTAGAGAGAGAGCGCACAAGTGGAGGGGGTGGGGGAGGAGCAGAAGGAGAGAGACAAGCAGACTCTGCACTGAGCGTGGAGCCTGGCGCAGGGCTCGATCCCACAACCCTGAGATCATGACCCTAGCTGAAATCAAGAGTCAGAAGCTCAACCAACTGAGCCACCCAGGCACCCCAATACTTCTATACTTTTAATATTAATTATTTGAATAATGGAAGATGAAAAAGAACAGATAGAGATTTTTTTTTTTAAGCTTTTTTTTTTTTTAAGATTTTTTATTTATTTACTTGACAGAGAGAGACACAGCAAGAGAGGGAACACAAGCAGGGGAAGCAGGAGAGGGAGAAGCAGGCTTCCCGCTGAGCAGGGAGCCCGAAGCGGAGCTCGATCCCAGGACCCTGGGATCATGACCTGAGCCGAAGGCAGATGCTTAACGACTGAGCCACCCAGACGCCCCCAGACAGAGATTTTTAATGTCTAATCATTACTTTGTATTTTGCTCTTTTGTGGAAAGAGAAGATTTTTGTCAACCATTTTGTGTTAGTTTCTTTTAAAACGGTCTATAATACTTTTAAAATTAAATTAAATTAAAAAAAATTTTAAAGTAAACTCTTTGGGGCGCCTGGGTGGCTCAGTCGTTAAGCGTCTGCCTTCAGCTCAGGTCATGATCCCAGGGTCCTGGGATTGAGCCCGTCATCGGGCTCCCTCCTCTGCGGGAAGCCTGCTTCTCCCTCTCCCACTCCCCCTGCTTGTGTTCCCTCTCTCGCTGTGTCTCTCTCTGTCAAATAAATAAATAAAATCTTAAAAAAAAAAAAAGTAAACTCTTTGCCTAAGGTGGGGCTCGAACTCATGACCCCAAGAACAAGAGTCACTTGCTCTACCAACTGAGCCAGCCAGGCACCCTTCCAGTACTTTTTTGTTGACTGATTTTAAGAGTGTCTCAGAATAGGCAGTCTTAGGGAAAAATGGATGCAGAATTTATAATAACTACCTCTAATTATTATCTATTACTGCATTATCTCAAGTTTAGCAGCTTATAATAACAAATACTTATTTTCTCATAGTTTGTGTGGATCAGGAATTCAGACGGGGTATAGCTTGGTGGTTCTTGCTCAGTATCTCCCATGACCCTGCAGACAAGCTGTTGACTGGGACTACATTCATCTGAAGACTTGATTAGGGCTCACTCACATGGCTGTTTACAGGAGGGCTCAGTTCCTTGTCATGTAGGCCTCTCCATAGGAGTACTTAAATGTCCTCATGACATGGCAGGTGGCTCTCCAGAGTAAGAGAGAAAGGAAGGCAGAAGCCACAATGTCTTTTATGACCTAGCCTCATCATATGCTATCACTTCTGCTGAGTCTGTTGGTCACACAGAACAACTCAATACAATGTAGGATTGCACTATATAAGGATATGAATACCAGAACGTGGGGATCATTGGGGGCCATCTTGGGGGCTGGCTACCACAATCAACTCTGTGGTCCCCTATGATTCATGTTGCTCCTGCATACAACATGTACTCACTTCCTCCCAAGGTTCCTAAAAGTCTCATTTCATTACAGCATCACCTCAAAGTTCAGAATCTCATCGTATAAATCAAGTTCAGGTGTAGGTGAGACTTCTCAGATGTAGTTCCAAAAGTACAGCTCCTTGAGTACAGTTCCTCTTCATCTGAAGACCTGTGAACTAAAGAGACAAATTATCTTCCTTCGCACACACCCAACATATAATGGTAGGGCATAGGATTACTGCTATACAGACACTCTTATTCAGAAAGGGGTAACAGGGGAGTCACACAAGAGTAACTGGTTCATGGCAATTCTGAAATCCAGTTAGGCGCAGGTTGGCATTCCTTGATTAGGGCTCAGTGCCTAAGAACAAGTCTCCAAGATCTTGTCTCCACCTTCTGGGTTATTTCCATCCTCCAAATCATCCTTTCTCATGAAAGATAGCACATGTTTGCAGCTAAGTAGTTTTCTTAGCCTGCTTCTTGCTTGTGGAAGTTAGAAGATCCAAACACCTCTTTTCATTTTGTACTGTTTATGTCCCTTTTTGTCCAATCTGGTGAGGTTTCTGCCAATCTAATTCTCTTCTGTCAATATAATTCCGCAGGTATCTCCTGCCATCCTTACAGCTATGTGTATTAATGAAAATGAATCCCATTCCAGCTCCAGGGGGGTGAAACTTGATTGATTTAATCAGCTATCATGTTTTCATTCACTTTGCCAGAGACTGATGAAGACATGGTCAAGTGATACCATTTTGTCCAGTGAGAAAGAAGGGGAAGGTAGTTCAGGGGTTTCTAGGAAAGGTTTTCTTTGCTAAAAAAGATCTCCAGGGAAGAAAGAGTTCCTCTTCTGCTATAGACATTGTTAGGTCTGCATATCATACTTGCCGTTGTCATCTTTTGGCCTTGAGGCTAGCAGAAGAAAAAGATGGAAAGCATTTAGGTTCTTTGTTATGTGATTGAGCAATTGAATTAATCAATGCCAGAAAAGAAAATTTTCCTTTATTTTTAAACCAGTTGCTAGTTGTAGTCGTGAATTTAAAGTGAAACCCAGTTAGCATGACTGTGTGGTTTTTTGTTTATTTATTTATTTGTTTGTGTTTTGGGGGCTGATTGCTGAGGTGAAGGCTGGAGAAAAATGGTGGAGAATGAGACACAAACAGGGTTATGTGCTTATGTGTTTGCCAAGTACAGTATGTGTACTTTACAAAGAAATTTATTATCATTATGGATCTCTCTCTTTCTGCTTTCTTTTCCCTTCCCTGCTTTCCTGTGCCCCTACCTCTTTCTTTCTCCAATTCTTTCCCATTCTCTTTTCCTCATCCTATTTTTCCTTCCCCTTTCTTCCTCCTGTGTAGGTAACTTCTTTTCCGTCTTCTCTGAGCTTCCACTTATTTTTATGCATTGTTTTACTCAATATCCATTACAACCCTGTCTAGTATATACTGATTAATATTCCCATTTTTTAATTGATAGATTAGATTAAGCAACTGCTTATGGTCGTACAGCTAAAAAATAGCCTCCAGCTCAAGTTTATATGATTCCAAATTCTATGCTTTAACCACTATGCGGGAGTGAAAGGAACTCTTATAAAAGAAAATTTGCTAGCTCTTAGTATTAAGCTATTGGAGTTCAGATATTTACTTATATAGATATATGAATAGAAAACTGTGGTTAAGGCTTCTAATTCTCACAGTAGCCAATACTGTAACTTTAAAATAATCAATATTTAAGAGTTAATTTTCCTTTAAAACAAAGGAGATAAAACCCCGAAAGTTTAAAATAAGATCAAGATTCTAATTTCTCTAACTAGTTCCACCCTGTTAAATTAACTGGTTCCCCGGAGACCTGATTACTTTGCCACCCTTAGGTAGCTAAACAGGAGGAAAATTTCAGTTCTAGACCCTCTCACCCACCCCCATTTGTGAGGCTGCTCAAAGGGTGGCAGCTACCTCTGATATTTATCTTTTTTTTGTAGAGTATTTTATACCAAATCATGGCCTAGAGAGAGTTCTGTGAAGCCTAAGGAAATGAATCTTTGTGTATTAGTTCAGAACTTTACATTTAGTGTCCTGATTTTGCAGTTGTTTAGAGAATCATATTTAGTTTTGACATGTATCTTTCCTTTTTAGGAATAAGAAATTGGGCTCGGGCGCCTGGGTGGCTCAGTTGGTTAAGCGACTGCCTTCGGCTCAGATCATGATCCCAGAGTCCTAGGATCGAGTCCCACATTGGGCTCCCGGCTCAGCGGGGAGTCTGCTTCTCCCTCTGACCCTCTCATGCTCTCTCTGTCTCATTCTCTCTCTCAAATAAATAAATAAATAAAATCTTTATAAAAAAATAGAAATTGGGCTTAAAAAAGCCGTGAAATTTTCTGTCTCTGGTAGTCTTATCAGTCTGTAACTTGTTGGGATTACTTAGGAATTCAAAAATTTTTGAACACTGCCTTGGAGAGGAAAATGTTTTCTTTGTGCTCTGATTTGGGTGTTGTTTAGAGAAAGTGATACTTAATTTGGAAACTAACAGTCCTCTTGTCTTCTTATAGATCAGTATTGATAACTGACAAAAGCCCTGATGCCCCCAGAGCATTTACAGTTTTTGAATATTCACTCCTATTTATTTAAAAGACTTAGAGGAAAACAGCTATACTTACTCTTTTATTATGTTAATCTAATTTACATACTGACTGGAATTGTTTATATAGGGGATTTTGACTGTGGTATTGTTTGCCTAAGGAAGAAAACTTGGTAGCAATCTTGTCATTCAATATTTACAGTCTGCAAGCTGTATATATTTGGGGAATCTTTCTAAAATATTGCATGACAGGAAATTTCAATAAGCATGTTTAAATGAATTCTAAGGAAACAGACAGAAAGGAAATATGCCTCTCTGGTTCTGAAACATTTATCTCCCTGGGTGGAAAAGGGTATGGGTAAGCCTTTGAATGATAGATAGTCCAAGAGAAAAATGCACATTAATCTGGGATTTAATGTGCTCCCTAAATGTCTTAATTGCTTTTAAAGTCATGTAAATAAATAACATTCAAAGGGTGTGAATTAATATCCTAAGAAATGACTTTCCTGATATAAGGGCTCCTATTTCAAATAATATTTATATGGCACTACAAATAATTTTCAGCCAAGAATTATAACCTCAGTTGGGAAACCAGAATTTACCAACTGTTAGGAAAGAACATTTTTGTTTTGTTTTGTTTTGCTTTGCTTTTTTTGTTTTACCATATGGCTAATCTTTGCCGTAGGTATTCACATGTCATCTGACAAAGGAAGGAAGGATCAACACTCTCAGGGAGGGGACAGAGGATCTTGGATTGCTAAATCTTAATGGCGATTACAGTACTTTAAGGCTAGGAGTCGAACCTAAAGATAAATTCAGCATATTCTCAGTTTTATTTCCAAATACAACATTTTATGTCTTATAGAGAGAGGTTTAAAAAAAAGGTTTGTTTTAAATGATCATCAATTTTCTGAATTAAAAGTGAGTGTATATGGTCATAACGCTTCTCTTCACTGTCCCCTCAGAGGCTTAAATTAAAAATCTGTAAGCCGATTAACATTTTGGAGAAGTTTTAATATTGGACTTCATTTGATTCATAAAACTCAGCTTATTCTTTCTTTTGCACCTATGAGTGAGCCTCCCCCCTTTACTCCTCCTGGACATGTGAAGGTTCTATGGTATTTTACCTTTGACTCATGATAAGAAATATAAGATTGGGTATATAAATACATGTAACAAGACACATACATATGTGAGACCCACGTTTCATAAAACAAGATTCACACCGTCTGTCGTACTATGATTTTTTTTTTTCCTACTCTGGGGAAAAAAATGCTAGTCACGACCCACAAAATTGATTTCATGGCCCACTAATGAGTTGCAACCAACAGTTTGATAAAACACTATCCAGACTCTAGAGAAATAACAGAATTGAACAAGCACTTTCTTTTTGACTTACTGGAATTCTGAAGCCAAGTGAAACCTACTTCCTTCGTTTTTACAATCTTCCAAGTTTTTCCCTAAGTATTTATTTCCTCCTGTTATATTCAGACCTGGGACTTCATAGATTTGAAAGGTGGACAGCTGATTTTTCTCATTGCTAGCTTCAGAAGTAGAAAAGTTGCAGCCAGGAATTGTCTCATAGAATAGCCTGCAAAGGAATGAAACAGCTATAACTTGGGTATGACTATCAGATCCTGCTGGGGACACTTTAAACCTATTGTAGAGGTGGCCTTTATTAGAGATGTACTCACTTCTTATGATAGATGAGTCTATAGCCTGGCTTTTTAAGTACTGTGAATGGCTATTTGAAAGAATCTCTTCTTGAAAAAATTCACAAATTTCCTAAAATTCATAAATCCTTTTGTATTATAGGAAATAATACTAGAATATCAACTACAGGAAAGCAGAGATATTTGACCATTTTATTCACTGATATGTTCCTGATCCCTAGAACACTGCCTGATACAAGCTGGTGCCCATGAAATATTTGTTCAATAAATTTAAACATAGTAATTCCTAAAGAATTTCCCAACTGGGACACACCTGTATTCACATAGCATGGATGGTTATATACAATGTTGCTGATCAGCTTCCTTGTCATATTTTCTAGAAGATTCTTTGGGCCAAGATGTCATCTGAAAGACAACTTCAGTGTAGTTCATGCATGTCAATTATACCTGAATAAAGTTGTTTACAAAACTAAAAAAAAAAAAAAAAAGTAAAACATAACCTAATTAACATAAAAGTGTTGCTTTAAGTGAGGCAAATGATGCCAGGGAAAGAACTAATAACCAATGGGAGAGAAAAGAAATTCTAATATGCATGATAATATCAAGCATTTATTGAGTGCTTAATAGCTAAGGGGAGGGAGAAATATTCAGTTCTCTGTCATTCAGTTTTCACATTTCTGAGAAGTAGATACTATTTTTTTTTTTTTTAAGATTTTATTTATTTATTTGACAGAGAGAGACACAGCGAGAGCAGGAACACAAGCAGGGGGAGTGGGAGAGGGAGAAGCAGGCTTCCTGCCGAGCAGGGAGCCCGATGCGGGACTCGATCCCAGGACCCTGGGATCATGACCTGAGCCGAAGGCAGACGCTTAACGACTGAGCCACCCAGGCGCCCGAGAAGTAGATACTATTTTTAATCCTTTTTCTTTTTGAAGAAATTGAGATTTAGAGAGCTTAAGTAAATTGCCCAAGCCTGCACAGGTCCTATGCAGTTAAATGAGTTTGAACCCAGGTCCACTGCTTTTAGTTTATAGAATTTGAGGTTGAAGCTTATTAAGACACTAAAGTCAACTTATATACTTCAGTTTTATTTTTATTTTTTTTATTTATTTATTTACTTGTTTATTTATTAAGTAGGCTCCATGGCCAACATGGGACTTGACCTCACAACCCTGAGGTTAAGAGTCACACACTCTACCCACTGAGCTTGCCAGGTGCCACTATACACTTTAGTTTTAAATTTGTGTTTTTGGCATTTTTTCATTATTCCTTTAAGCAAATGAATTGAGACCCTACTATTTATACACAAGGTATTAGGTCTACATTGGTAACTATAGGTGTAGTCCTTGCTCTCATGTCATAGGATCTGATGGAACAGACAGGTAATAGACAAGCTAAGAAACAAAAAATACAAAATGTGATAAAGGAAAAAATAAGAGTGTTACAATAGGGAATAATGGCTGGGAAGCCTACAGTGACTTATTTTAAGGTAAAAATGCCTGATGGATCTGTTGAACTAAGATCTGAAGGATGGGGAGCCAGTCTAAGAGCATGAGGTAGTTGGTAGGTGGTGAGGGTGACAACACTGTGTTCCAGGTAGCAGAATGGCTGGAGGCAAAAGCCCCAGGCAAAAAAAGAGCTTGGGTAGTTGGACATGACCTTTGTATGGCAGAGGAACAGGGAATGTAGTTGGAGAGGTTGGCCTGGGGCCAGAGTATGCAGGGTCTTGTTAGCCATGGAAAGGAGTTTGAATTTTGTTACATATGCAAAAGGATAGCCATTTTCAAATCAGTCCTGATAACATTGCCAATGAGATTCTTAACTGGAATGCTTGGTAAACCCATTGCATCAAATGAAATTTAAGTATCTAATTAATTAGCATGTATTACGTTAACTATTGTGTATCCCTTTACTATTATCCAGTCCTCCAATGCCTTTGCAAGGGTTCATGTAGGGGCGCCTGGGTGGCTCAGTCGTTAAGCGTCTGCCTTTGGCTCAGGTCATGATCCCAGGGTCCTGGGATGGGGCCCCGCATTGGGCTCCCTGCTCGGTGGGAAGCCTGCTTTTCCCTCTCCCACTCCCCCTGCTTGTGTTCCTGCTCTCACTATCTCTCTCTCTCTGTCAAATAAGTAAATAAAATCTTAAAAAAAAAAAAAAAAAAGAGTGCATGTAGTTTCTTTGGTAATTTCCCATTTGGAAATGCCCAGCATTTTATTTTTATTCCTGTACTATCTATCCCTATAATACATTGATTGGCTTTTAGAAAGCATGTATTGAAGTCTTTATACCACTATGGATCCTGACCTGATGAACTTGCAGACTAATAGCAGAATTAAGATACATAAAATATTACATTATAAAGTAAAATGTGTTAAGTGGGATAAAAGATAGCAATAAAGTATTCCTGGGAATTCAGAAGAGAAAGAGATTCCTTTTAGCCCTGAGGGATTAAGGGGAAGGGGAGCAAGAGGATTAAGAGAGACTTCCTGAAGGAGGTAGCTTTTGCTCATGGTTTTGAAAGGATAAATAGGATTTAAACATTAGGAAGTTGAGAAAAGGCAAAAATCTTATTAAAAATTCCAAGTATAGATGAGTGCATGTGTGTTTAGCATGGTCCTTACTGCACTGTGGATCCTCAATTTGATATGATTGTCACCAGACCCTTGGGAGACATCCAGGACTAAAATAGTTTGGATGTGTTATGCAGTAGGATTGAAGTTCATAGTACTCTGCAGGAAATTATCTGTAGTTCTAGCCAGAGCTGTTGGTCTTGACTTTCTCAGCTGCTTAAATTTATTAACAAATAATATGGAGACCTAAAGAATTAGAGAGGTAGTTAAAAGAGCATTACATCAGGACTAAGAATCCAGTCTTGTTCTCTTGCTATCTTAATGAGTGCTCTTGTTTCTAAAACTATTTCTGTTTCTCTGTCTGTAAAAGGGAAAATGGTAATTCTGTACCCTATCCCCTACCTATTAAGATATCGATGACGATGAACAGTGATGGAAAAAAGCTCAGAAGAAAGATGCTGCATAAATAAAACAATAAAAATAGCAATTAAGAAAACACTATTATGCAAAATGATGTTTAAAGCTCTTTTAGGCAGAAAGCTTTGTATAGAACCATGGGGGTATTTGAAATTTCCCTTTATTTTTTTCAAACAAGATATCTCAGTTTGGAAGTTAAAAGATGATTGGAGGTATTTAAATTTGTGGTTAAGTGTGGTCAATTCACAAGGCAGTGTAAGCAGGCAGTTTATAAGGCTGTCTGTCCTTACTAACTGGGTGAGGAGGATGGGGGTGGGTGGGGTGGTGATGGTGTCTTTTGTTAAAATCTGGAAGTGAAAAGCTAAAACCTACACCAATTTAAAAAGCATTTACAATAACTTCAGGATGCACTTATATCAATTACAGTTAAAACATAAAAATATTTGGAGTGAGGTTCAAGATGCTATAAAGACAGATTTCTTAGA
Organism: Phoca vitulina; assembly: GCF_004348235.1. Lineage (NCBI taxonomy): Eukaryota > Metazoa > Chordata > Mammalia > Carnivora > Phocidae > Phoca > Phoca vitulina. The sequence continues at coordinate 50,416,382 of NW_022589705.1, forward strand.
AAAGAGGGGTTTCTTAGAAAGCTAAGGTGCAATATTGGTATATTTTATTCTGAGTGACTTTATTGTATGATATAGCTTGAAAAAAAATCTTAATTTGAAGCATGGTAAAGTACATTGTGGTGAAGCATTTGCTATATCCACCAATGTCCCAGTTCTCTCAAGCTTAATATATTTAAATAATTGTGATTACTATCTGAAGTTTATTCTTTCTGATCTTAATTTGAAGATTCTGGTTTTAAACACTAAGAAGACAAAAGACAAAGGACTTTTAGTCAATTAATAAAGCTGTTTCCTAGAGAACTAAAAAAAAAACCTCAATACATTTTAACCTTATAAAATCAGAGCAATATCATCAACCAAATATTAGTTTTATATATTACTTAATGACTTAAAATATCTTCTTCAAAGAAAATATTTTGAAAAAAATCTTAACTTTTACATAACAATTGATAAGTAAACCCTACTCCCAAATTAGGGTTTCTAGGGGTTGTGTTCTAATATGTAAAATATTTAGAGGTTTAAAAAAATATATATTGAAAATACTTCTCTTTTGTCTTTTATACCAAAGTTTTAACATTTATCAATATCGAACCAGGTTGAATGTGGACTGATGTTATGGGAATGGGAAAATAAACTTTCTTGGAGATGGCATACCAAAAAAGAGGGTTAGTCTTCTACATAATAGAATTATACTTAAGTACTTAAGGCCAGCTATAAGATAGAACACTAATGAAATCAATTATATATTTTCAAAACTTTAAATATATTTCTCTAAAGAATAACAAAACTTGGGGCGCCTGGGTGGCACAGTCAGTTAAGTGTCTGCCTTGGGCTTGGGTCATGATCCCAGGGGCCCTGGGATTGAGCCCCGCATCAGGCTCCCTGCTCCGTGGGGAGCCTGCTTTTCCATCTCCCTCTGCAGCTCCCCCTGCTTTTGCTCTCTCTCTCAAATAGATAAATAAAATCTTAAAAAAAAAAAAAAGAATAACAAAAATTTCATTATCCTATATATATATGTGCATGTATGAGTATGTGTATGTACATATTTTAAATCTTGCTTATTATTTTGGGCCAAACAAATAGATCCTTAAAATGGGTATAATAATAGCTGATAATAAGCAGCTATTGGTAATGGTTTTTTGATCATTGTAAATAATGAATATTGTAATTTAAATGCTTTGTTTTTTTTTCTTTTTCCTCTACCTTTTATTCATGTTATTACTCATCATTTTCAAGTTCTCTTCTATGAAATACTCCAAAATGATTATGAAGTATTGATATACAATTAATGAGATGTTATAGATAACCATAAGAAGAAAATCAGTCCCATTACTTTACACTCACGTCTAACTTTGGCTCCTAATTAGTACTGGCTTGATTATCCACTTTTCTGTAAGTCACTTTTGGAGATTATTGTCTAATATAAAAGCCAGCTTCAAATATTGACATTTCTCATCCTTAGGGATGATCAAAAGAATGTGCTTTAGTCTGCAAAGGACTTTCCAAACAGGATTCTAAAAATGTTTTGACCGTTTGAAAATAAACATATAATCTCCCATAATGATCTCTCAGAAAGACAGCATTCATCTGAAAAGAGAAGAATAGCTTTAAGCAACACTGCTTTTCTAGATTTCTGTCCCTGAAATATTTTCCACATAAATATAATGCATGTTACCGATTTAAGTATGTATTTAAGTATGTATTCTGCCCTCCTCCCGCCCCCATGTTCGGTGAGCTGTCGTATACTTTCGACCATTGAGCTCTCAGAATATCTGAACTCTGGCCATCTGCTCTCATCCTCAGAGCTTTTTATCCTGCTCTCTTGAGTTGGGTGCATTTTGCAATGGTGGTCTCTCTGCCGTTTATCCTGTGTTCCAGCAAATCCAAAAGATATACGTGAATAGTACTTTGTGATGAAGTAACAAAGGAAGGGTGTCATACTGGCTATTAAAATGCATTTTAAGGCAGCTTAAGGTGCCTTCAAGTGAAAGGTGGAGGAAAGAATCAGGAATAGCCAGGAGTCCTTTAAGGATTGGTGGAGCCTTTTGACATTATGAAGGGCCTTCTAAACATCACTGAAATCTTTCAGGATTGACCTAGTTGTAGGAAAGGTAGCAGAAGATAACGGCTGTTACCTAAGGGATGTAGTGACTTCAGGGGATTTGAAGAGAACAATTGCTGACTTACAAAGCAACTCCACAGGGGCTATGCTAAAACAACTACATATAGACTGATTTAGTTTGCACACCTATTTCAGGAATGCAACCCACCCCCCTTTCCAATACTAAACAGGATATTCATGCAATTCACCTTTACTCTGGCACAAAAACCTAATAATAGTCTGTGATATGGTGTGGGGAAGGTACCCAGATTTGCTGTTTTTCTCAACATCAAGGAGAAAAATATTGTTCTTTCTTTTGCTTGGTTACTTAGAACTGTAGTCTCCTAAGTGGAGGAAGGTATCACTAAGGTGGATGAAACTTTCTGAGAGAATAGGAATTGAATAGAGAGGGATTCCAGGGACCTTTGTTTTTTTGTTTGCTTCCAATTTTCTGTGAGGTTATTGCAGTTAGCATTTGCTGGGTTAAGGGAATTTGTAGATTATATTACATAGGAAAGTAAAATAACCTTACAAATTGTACATATAATGTAAGCTTGAAAAAATTCATGTGAAAAACTTCAGTTTAAAGATTTACTAATGATAAAATGATAGAACCGACATTTCTCCCCTACTAGTAGAGATCTTTCTTAGCCACATTACAAGATAAAAATAATGATGATCTAATTAGAACTTTTATCTAGCACATTACAAAATAAAAACTGCAATGATGATCTAATTAGAGCTGACAAGAAATTGGCCAAAAAACTTTAAATTATCAATAAAAAGTTTTTGAAATATGGATTTATATCTACTCTTGTTAATGATGAACCTCATCTTAAGTGTGTATTATTCTTTGAGATAAATAATTGAAAAATCTTTATAGAGCACTTGTCATAAACCAGGCACCGTTTTAGGTGCTGGGGGTATATCAGTGAAACAGATAAAGATAGTAATTCTAGTAGAGCTTACTTTCTATCAAGGCAATAAAAGATGTAACAACTTAAATATTACCTTAGAAGGTAATAAATGTTCAAGGCAAAAAAAAAAAAAAAGAAAAGAAAGGGAGGAACAAGGTAAAGGGATTAAGAGTGCTGGGCGTGGGACAATTGGTACAATTTTAAATATTGTCAGGGTTGTCAGGATACACCTGAAAGGTGACATCTGAGCAGACTTGAAGGAGATACTGACTTCGTATACTGTCCTGAGATATCTGCATGCCGTGTATTCTTTAAATTGGGGTTTATTTATAGTTATTGAAGATAATATAAAAATGCTGGACCCATCCTGTGTACTAGTTTGAATAGCTATATGGTTGAAAGGAGGATTAACATTAAATAGCTACTTAGGTTAGGTACTGATTATATTATTTTGTATAATCCTGGAAGGTAAATGTCATGAGTGCTATTTTATACCAGTGCTTAGGGATACCCAGTATCTTGTTTACAATTACATAGCTAAGTAGGCAGTAGAACTGGTGCTGTATATCTAATTCCAAATCTCATTCTCTTTTACAATGCCAGGGCCTGCAAAAAGTTGGGTCAGTTGATCATAGATGCTAGGAGAGTTGCGTTGAGAAAGATTCTGAGGCCAAATACAGCATCTGATGGAAATATTATATCAATATAAACATGAGAGTGAGGAATGGTATCATGTGTATATACTTATCTCTATGCTGTCATGAGATGTTCATCTCAAAAACAAATGAAAGACAATTTAGATACAATGATGTAGTTTGTAAGGAGTATTTTGAAAGGATCTATATTTCTTATTTCAATCATATTATTCTTTCTAAAACATGTCATTTCCCTAATAATCTTCTACGTTCCACCTCTTTCCCATGAATAAACTGTTATTGATATGGACCCAACCTACCTTCCCATAATCCTGCTTCTTTGCCCTGTTTTTTATCCATATGATTTTCTCTGTCTTGCATGCTTATACAGCCCATTAAAATTACCCATATTTCAAATTACAGCTTCCTAGTGAAGTAGAATGCTTCTATTCTAGGAATGTCTACATAGAGAGGTTGAATGTCAGGTACAATATAGAAGGAATAACTGTATTATATTACAGGGAATAAATTTTTAAAATTTTAAATTAAACTCTTAATAGAGGTGGTATAATTATTACATAATTATTTCTGGTTATTAATAAAGACCAGTCATGGAGTTAACTGTGCACTACCTACTAATTGTATGTTCTGAGAAAAATTACTTAAACTCTCTGAAATTTCAGTTTCTTCATATCAGAAGCTTCAGATTCTTGGGTATTTATTAGAATTTGCTTTGTAATCTAATACCTGGTGTTGTTGCCGTTGTTTTAGTTAAATGTTTCACATTTAATGTGATTATTGATAATTGTTAGGTTTAAATTTGTCGTTTGCCACTTGTGCAATCTTTCTTTGTTCTCCCTTCCCCCTTTTCTGTCTCTTTTTAAATTTTTATTTATTTATTTTTAAAGATTTTATTTATTTATTTGACAGAGACAGAGACAGTGAGAGCAGGAACACAAGCAGGGGGGAGTGGGAGAGGGAGAAGCAGGCTTCCTGCTGAGGAGGGAGTTCGATGCTGGGCTGGATCCCAGGACCCCGGGATCATGACCTGAGCTGAAGGCAAATGCTTAACGACTGAGTCACCCAGGCACCCCTGTCTCTTTTTTTTTTATTTTAATTTAATATTTTTAAGTAGGATGTATGCCCAATGTAGGGCTTGAACGCATGACCCTGAGATTAAGAGTTGCCTGTTCTACCAACTGAGCCAGCCAGGCACCCCTTTTCTCCCTTCTTTTGGATTGAATATTTTTTATGATTCTGTTGTATCTGCTTTGTTGGCTATTAGTTATAACTTTTTTTGTTATTTTAGTGTTTGATTTAGAGTTTATAATATTCATTTTTATCACAGTTTACATTCAAATGACATTGTACTACATATATAGTATAAACATCTTATAATAGTATATTTCTATTTCTTCTCAGCCTTTGTGTTGTTGTCATACATTTTACTTTTACAAGATATATATCCCATACCACACTGTTATTATTTTTGTTTATATTTTAATGAGATTTAAATAAGACAAAAATGCATATATTTACTCACATAGTTACCATTTCTAGTGCTCTTTACTTTTTTGAGTAGGCCCATATTTTTATCTGGTGTCATTTCCTTTTCCCTAAAAGACATTCCTTTTTTTTTTTTTTAAAGATTTTATTTATTTATCGGAGAGAGAGAGAGCAGGAGCAGAGTGGGGGGAGGGGGCAGAGGGACAAGCAGACTCCCCACTGCAGAGCCTGCCACAGGGCTCTATCCCATCACCCTGAGATCATGACCTGAGCTGAAATCAGATGCTCAACCTACTGAGCCACCCAGGCGCCTCCTAAAAGACATTCCTTAATAGTTCTTGCAATGCAGGCTTGCTGGTGATTAATTCTTTCAGGTTTTGTATGTTCGGAAAAGTCTTTACTTCGTCTTCATTTTTTAAAAACAGCTTTATTGAGATATAATTCACATCAATACAATTCACTTACTTAAGGTGTACAATTTAACAGTTTTTAGTGTGTTCACAGTTATGTGCAACTATTACCACAGTTTTAGAATATTTTCATCATCTGAGTAAGAAACTTATCTTCCTTAGCTATCACTCCCTGTCCTTCTCTCTCCCATCCCCAAGCCTTAAGTAAGCACTACATTACTTTCTGTCTCTATAGATTTCCTTCTTTAGACTTTCTTTTTTTTTTTTTAAAGGTTTTATTTGTTGGGGTGCCTGGGTGGCTCAGTCATTAAGCGTCTGCCTGTTAAGCGTCTGCCTTCGGCTCAGGTCATGATCCCAGGGCCCTGGGATCGGGTCCCACATCAGGCTCCCTGCTCAGCGGGAAGCCTGTTTCTCCCTCTGCACCTCCCCCTGCTCATGTTCCCTCTCTCGCTGTGTCTCTGTCAAATAAATAAAATCTTAAAAAAAAAAAATTTTATTTATTTATTTGACAGAGAGAGACATAGAAGAGAGGGAACACAAGTGGTGGTGGGGGGGTGGTAGAGGGAGAAGCAGGCTTCCCGCTGAGCAGGGAGCCCAATGCAGAGCTCCTTCCCAGGACCCTGGGATCATGACCTGAGCCGAAGGCAGATGCTTAAGGACTGAGCCACCCAGGCGCCCCTCTAGACTTTCATATGAATGGAATTATGTAGTATATAGTCTTTTGTAAATGGCTCTTTTCACTTAGCATAATATTTTCAAGGTTTATCTTTTTGTAGCATGTATTAGTACTTCTTCCTGTTTATAGCAGAATAATATTCCATTGTATAGATATACTGCCTTTTGTTTATCCATTCATCCACTGGTGGAAATTTGCTTTTTTGTCCCCCAATATCTTCCTTTATTTCTGAAAGATATTTCCTTGGATACAGAATTGTAGTTTGGTGGAGCACATGGGTGGCTCAGTCAGTTAAGTCTCTGCCTTTGGCTCAGTTCATGATACCAGGGGTCCTGGGATCGAGCCCTGCGTGGGCTCCCTGCTTGGCGGGGAGTCAGCTTCTCCCTCTCCCTCTGCCCCTCCCCCTGCTTGTGTGCTCTCTCTCTCTCAAGTAAATAAATAAAGTCTTTAAAAAAAAAAAAGAATTGTAGTTTGGCAATTTTATTCTTTAAGTACTTTTTAGATATTGTTCTACTGACTTGCTTGCATTTGTCCTGATGAGAAGTCTGCTGTAATTCTTATCTTCATTCTTTATAAGTAATGTGATTTTTTCATCAGCTGCTTTTAAGGTTTTCTGTTTATTACTAATTTTAAATAATTTATTATAATGTGTCTTGGTGTGGTTTCTTTTTATATCCTTGGGGTTTGTTGAAATTCTTGAATATGTAGATTTATTTATTTATTTATTTATTTAAGTAGGCTCCAATGCCCAGCATTGAGCCCAGCTCGGGACTTGAATTCATGACCCTGAGATCAAGACCTGAGCTAAAATCAAGAGTCAGATGCTTAACTGACTGAGCCACCCAAGTGCCCCTTGAATCTGCAGGTTAATAGTTTTCATCAAATTTGGAAAAATTTTAGACAGTATTTCTGCAAATATTTTTTTTCTGTTTGTCCCTCCCTTTTTTGTGAATCCTAGTTGCAGGTATACTAGATCACTTGAAGTTGTTACACAGCATATTGATATTATATTATAATATATTATCTTATATTTTATTCTTGCTTTCTTTTTCCTTTTGAGTATTTTTTCTCAGTGTGTTTGTGTTTATTTTCTAATGCTATATCTTCAAGTTCATTGGTGTTTTTTTCAGCAATGCCTAATTTGCTGTTAATTTCACCTAGTACATTTTTCATTTTATTTATTTATTTTTATTTATTTATTTTTTTAAAAGATTTTATTTATTTATTTGACAGAGAGAGAGATAGCAAGAGCAGGAACACAAGCAGGGGGAGTGGGAGAGGGAGAAGCAGGCTTCCCGTGGAGCAGGGAGCCCGATGCGGGGCTCGATCCCAGGACCCCGGGATCATGACCTGAGCTGAAGGCAGATGCTTAACGACTGAGCCACCCAGGCGCCCCTACATTTTTCATTTTAGACATTGCAGTTTTTAATCTCTAGAAATTTGATTTTTTTTAAAGACTTTATTTTTAAGTAATCTCTGCACCCAACATGGGCCTCAAACTCACAGTCCCAAGATCAAGAGTCACACACCCCACAAACTGAGCCAGCTAGATGCCCCAAGAAGTTTGCTTTTTTAATATTCTTTAATGTCTTTACTTAACATGTTTAACAATTCCTCTAGCCCTTTGAATATGTAAAATGCAGATTATAATAACTCTTTCAGTGTCCTTATCTAATAATCCTAACATCTATGTTAGTTCTGGCTTGGTTTTGGTTCATTGATTTTCTCCTCATTCTGGCATACCCTTAAACATAGAATATGTAGAATTTTGTGTCTGGCTTTTTTTTTGAGAGAGAGAAAGAGAGTGTGTGCATGTGGGGGGGAGGGGGAGAGGGAATAGGAGAATCTTTTTTTTTTTTCTTTTCAGATTTTATTTATTTGTGTGAGAGAGTGAGAGTGCACAAGCAGGGAGAGAGAGCAAAGCAGCAGGCAGAGGGAGAAGCAGGCTCCCAACGGAGCAAGGAGCCTGATATGCAACTTGATCCCAGGACCCTGGGATCATGACCTGAGCCAAAGGCAGACACTTAACTGACTGAGCCACTCAGGCGTCCCAAGGGAGAGAGAGAATCTTTTTTTTTTTTTTTTTAAGATTTTATTCATTTATTTGACAGAGAGAGAGAGACAGCGAGAGAGGGAACACAAGAAGGGGGAGTGGGAGAGCGAGAAGCAGGCTTCCCACTGAGCAGGGAGCCCGATGTGGGGCTTGATCTCAGGACCCTGGGATCATGACCTGAGCCAAAGGCAGATGCTTAACCGACTGAGCCACCCAGGTGCCCCGAGAGAGAATCTTAAGCAGCCTCCACACTCAATGCAGAGCCTGACCTGGCTGGATCCCATGACCCTGAGATCATGACCTGAGCCAAAATCAATAACCAACTGAGCCACCGAGGGGCCCCTTGTGTCTGACTTCTTTCACTGTGTAATGATTCCAGAGTTCATCCATGTTGTAACATGTATTAGAACTTCACATTTTTTGTGGACAAATCATATTCCCATGTATGGATATATCACATTTTGTTCATTTATCAGTTGATGGGCATTTGACTTTTTGGCTATGATGAATAATGCTGCTATTAATATTCATGTACAACTTTTTGTGTGGACATATGTTCTCAATTCTCTTATAAATATACCTAGGATTTATTGCTGAGTCATATTGTAACTATGTTCAACTTTCTGAAGACTGCCAAACTGTTTCCAAAGTGGATGTACCATTTCTGTAGCCATTATCTCTTGAATATTGCATTTCCTCTATTCTACCCATTTCCTTCTTCTCAGAGATACATTGGAGTTTTTGATTCTATCTTTCATGTCTTTACTTCTCTTCAAATTTTCCCATTTTTTAGATCTTTGTGCTTCATTCCTCAGATCTATCTTTCAGTTCATCAATTTTTTTTTCAGCTGTACTTACTCTTTTATTCAGCCCATTCTTTGAGTTTTAGCTTTTTTCTTTTCTTTTTAAGCGTTTAATTTTTTACTTCTGAAAGTGCTGATCCTATTGTTTTTCTAAGTTTTATAGTATTTTTTCCTCCATAATCAGCTTCTTTTCATACTACCTCCTCTTTTATGGCTTTATTCCTTTCTTAATATTGTCTTACAGAGTGTAATTTTATTGAAATTCTTAGACACAGACTCTTGATCATTATGGATTTTTTCCTTACATGTTTTATTGTGGGATTATCTTTACTGAAGCTTTTTTGCTTTGGCTTCCACCAGTTGCTTCAGAGAGATCACCAACCAAAGCTCAGTCATTGTGTTAACTTCGCAATTTGAGGCCCCCAAAACCATGCATATTATATTCATTTTAGCCTCAAATTTATGGAAGGCACAGGCCTGAGATTGTGAATTTTGGGGAGGTTTTTTTCCCTCCCTCCAGCTTAAAGCCCAAAAGAGACAGATAAGCTTTTGTCATCTAGTCGTGGTAAACATATTTCTTTTCTAGTTCATCTCTTCTCAGAAAGAGCAGACATTTAAGAATCTTGGCTTTATCCATTAATTCTTAGTTCCTCATGCACACCCAAAGCCCCATGTTTTTTTTCCTATGTGAATATTAAAACCTAAGTTTTTAGGTTACTGAAACCAAGTCTTCCTATGTAAATATGAAAACCTAAGTCTTTAGGTTATGGAAACCAGTTCTTCCCCAAGCCAACTGAAACTCTGTTCTACCTTATGGTTTAGCAATCTGTTCATTTTTGGCACCTAGGATTGATTGATTATCTTTATTCCTTCTTTCTTTCTCAGTTGTACTTTTATTTTTTTATTTTTTATTTTTTTAACATTTTATTTATTTATTCATGAGTGACAGAGAGAGAGAGAGGCAGAGGGAGAAGCAGGCTTCCCATGGAACAGGGAGCCCGATGCAGGACTCGATCCCAGGAGTCATGACCTGAGCCGAAGGCAGACGCTTAACCGACTGAGCCACCCAGGCGCCCTCAGTTGTACTTTTATTTTATTTTTTTATACTTTTAAAATAATGTTTATTTTATTTCTTCCAGCATTTCTAGGTCTTCGTAGTGAACAGCTTGTTTTCATTATCTTAAATCACTGTATTGTCAGAAGTCCCAGTTTCCTCACCAGTAATGTGGGAAAAGCAATTTATTTACCTCATAGGGTTTTTAGGATTACATGATATAATGTAATAAAGTGCTTAGCATAGTGCCCATTATGGAAGTGGGGCTCAAACTCATGACCCAGAGATCAAGAGCCCTGTGCTCCATTGACTGAGCCAGCCAGGTCCCCACCTTTTTTTTTTTTTCTTAAGTAAGCTCTATGGCCAATGTGGGACTTGAACTTAGGACTCCAGATGAAGAGTTGCATGTTCTACCAACTGAGCTGGCCAGGCGCCCCAGTTATAATTACTAATTAATGCTGATTGACGAGCTCTAGATAAGAACCCAAATCTGCATAAGGAAAATTACTGAAATAAATTTAAAAATTAATATTTTGACCTCCTTTTAGAATGTATTGTTGGCCTATTTTAAAGTTAGCTCCCTTTTCGATAAGATGTGAACACACAAAACTTAGCAATTGAGTATATTCTATCTTGCATTTTACATCCTTGAGTGTCCCATTTCACTTTGATCCTGCTCTGCTTAGAATGTGGGTGAGGCATGGAACAGTTTTTGTCGATATTTGATGCCTGATTCAATTGAAATGTGTCTTTTTTTCATTTTACATTTACATTTACAGATAAATTTCAATCCTTATAATGTTATAAACATGTTGATAAGTTTCTCTATCAAAAATCATCACATTTTAAGCTTACATAAAATTAGATCATTTGAAATTCATTTTATTAAGAAAAATATAATCTCTCAGTCTTGTTCTAAAATATTTATTTACCAGAAGATATGAAATTTGAAAGACATTGCATGGATTATTAACAGGCTATCTGGTTTGATTATTTCTACTTAGGAATATAATTCATTTAAACAAAGACATATCTGATTAAAATGCTGTGTGGGAGTGATCTCTTTCATGTTCTTAAAAAAGAGGAATGATGGAGGAAAAAAATAGTATTTTTGATCTGAGTTTTTATGTAAAATTGAAGTAGATGCTGTTCTTTTTGCTTCCTCTCTGTAGTAGACATTGTGTTTGTGACGCAGTCTGTGTGTGTGTGTAGTCCCCCTTTTTTTAATGTGTCTTCATTTCTCGGTGAAATGAAAGCTGACCTAGAACTGTGGTCATTCCTGTGTCAAAGTTGCAACAACTGTGGTCACTGAGCAATTACTATGGCAATCCGACTGGTCCTAAAGGGATAGTTGTGTTAGACCAAGATCTAAAATAATCTGTAGAAGGGGAATGAACTGAGCCGTATGAGCTGAGTGAACTGTAATGGAGTTTGATCTTGTGTCACTGTTTAAACCAGATGACCAAATTTATAAACAAGTAACTTATTCTGCAGAAGGATGAAAATCCTAGAAAACCTTTAAGTGCTGCTTTTTTACTTAATTGCCTTTTCTTGACAATTTTATTTTAATAATGAAATATTGGTAGAACTCTAAGAAATGATACGGATTTCTATGTCCAAATAAAGTACTATTTTTCTTTTCTTTTTTTTTTTTTAGGAACATCAAAACATTTTTGAACTGGTATATAAATAAAATGTTTTTAACATGATCCTAAAATATTTATAAGATGTGTAACTGATAGAGATTATTAATATCAGAAGAAAATTTGAAAAAATGACAAGGTATGTAGCAATAGGACATGTGTTTTCATTCCTTTTTTTCCAGAGGGGTAATAAGTTTGTGCTGATCCATCTACCTTTTCTCCTTCCCTCACATCTATTGTTCAGTGGTGAGATTTTTGTCTGCAGTTAGTACTCAGCTGGAAACAAATGAATATCCTGCCTTTTTCAAAACTGTTTTTATTCCTCCATCTTCATTCTTTAATTCCTTCAGCATATACCAAACACTTGTTTTATACCAGCCACTGTGGTATGTGTTAGGGGTACCTCACTGAACAAGACTATCAGGGCTTCCTTGGTAAGTTTCTAGTCCTAGATAATTTTTTCCCTCTCTTTACTTTCATTCTTGTATTTTCCTATTGTTTTCTTTCTGTACCCTTTCTCTTCCTTACCTTTATTTCTTTCCCTTATTTTCTTGCTTTTCTTCCTTTCTTTCTTTGTCAGGAAATTGCTAAAGGGCTTCCCTTTCTTGTTCAGGCTTGTCTAGACTCAATAGATGAAACTCCTTTCTTTGCACTACAGTCTTTTCCCGTGGGAATTCAGGGGCATTCATAACTTTTGGCCTGACTTAGCTGTGTCTGTACCTCCTCTGAGGAAAATTGGTTGCCAGCTGATGAGAGTATCATTTCCTCTACTGCCATGGAATCATGCTCCTCTGCCTTTCATCATGCTGCCAAACTTTGTGAAGAGTGAGTCCTTTGGGGAAAGACCTCTTCCTGTCTCAGTCTACAAGCAATCATTTTTTGTTAAAACCTTTTTTTAAAAATTGGTTTTTATATCTGTATACCTAAATTTATCTCCAATTTGGTTCCATTGGTCACAGAATAGTTTCACCTTACTGCCTGAGTATTTTCATTCCTGCTGAGCTTCCCTCAGTCAATATTACAGGGTATTTTCCAGCAGTATTTTTGGGAAAGAGTGGCTAGTGGTAGACAGAAGCCTAATATAAATTCAGATATAGCCCTTGTCCTATTGCTTTCTGACACAATGTAGTAAGAAATCAATGCAATCAGGGTCACAAATGACAGTCGATAAGGATAAGCAAACTGGGTTTATCTGAAAGAACAGATGAATTAGAATTATAGGATTACTTTTGTCTCGGAAGAATTCTTTTGATCCAATCCTGGCTCTTTAAAGTTGAAGAGCAGAGATGTGACATGCTAGAAATCACAGCAAGTTAATGATAGCTGGGGCTAGAACTCACATCACAATTTCCAGTTTTCTTTTTTTTTTTTTTTAAGATTTTATTTTTAAGTAATCTCTACACCCAACATAGGACTGGAACTTATAACCCCGAGATCAAGAGTCGCATGCTGTACTGACTGAGCCAGCCAGGCGCCCCTCAATTCCCAGTTTTCTTTTTCACCTGGCAGGATACAGGAAGTAGGATATTGGGAAAATTATCTTTTTGATGGGGAGTTATTATTTGATGGAAAAAGGTTTGTCAAACCCGCTGGGATTCAGACTTTCATACTTTTCAGCTGAGACTCAGAGAATCTAGTTGCATATGATCCTCGTGCAACCAGCTGAGATGTTGAAAAGAACTAGTATAATAAAATTAAGTGCTGCCTACTGAATATTCAGTTTGTGTCTTTTAGCTCCTATATTCATAAGTGTGGGTTTATTTTATGTCTTGTTTGTTGATGTCTATTCGTTAGGAGAAATATGATTTTTCCCTCACCCCAAGTGTTGCAGTTATAGGTAAGTTGGGGAAGGTAAATTTACTTTTGCTGAATTCAGGGAATAAGTGATACAGTGAAAAGTTGTGGATATAAAAAACCACAGAAATAAGGAATCAGAACTCCAACAGTTCATCTACTTAATTAATTATTTATTAATTATTAATTATTAATTATGTTATTTGAACTGGCTTAGTACACTTTAATCTCAGTGCTGAGGAAGTCATTTTGACTCTGGCTTTCCACCCCCTAATCAACTGAGAATCATTTCTTCTCTGCTCCATTGGCATGGATATTAATATTTTTTTGGCGTGGTAACCAGGCTCCAAGATGGTCTCCAGTGATCCCTTGCCTCCTGGTAATCATGACCTTGTATAGTCTCCTCCTAACATTATATCAGCATTGGTTTGTGTGAGCAATAGAATATGATAGAAAGAATGGTATGTCACTTCCTCATAGAAGACATTGTGGCTTCTTTCTGCCTTGTACTCTCTTGCATCTTTCACTCTGGGGAAGGCAGCTGTGAGCTCATGAAAATACTCAGACAGCTCTATGAGAGGTCCACATGGCAAGGAACAGAGGCCTTCTGCCTGTAACCAGTGAGGAAAACCAGCTTTTTGCTAATAGACAAGTGAGTGAGCCATCTTGGAAATGGGTCCCCTAGCTCTGGTCAAAGTTTCAGAAGGCTGCAGCGCTGATTGTTGGACTGCATGAGAGATCCTGCACTAGAGCCACTTAGCTTAGTCACGCTCTGATTCCTGACCCCCAAAACTGTGTAAGATAATAAATGCTTGCTGTTTTGAGTTGCTAAATTTGGGGGATATGTTACACAGCAGTGGATAACTATACAATTCACAAAAGTTGAATATTCTCAATTTAAAAACAATAATAATAACAATAAATGTAGATGTTTTTATTATGAGATTTGACCCTTAGAAACAAACACTGTATCTATCCTTGGCCTCTACCAGTATTTTCATTTTATGACATAGGAAACAGGAATAGAAAAGTCAAGTGATTTATGTTGGAGGAATGGTGGTAGCTAAAAATTGAAACATACTTTTTTTCTTTTTCCATTTCTTTTTGAACTATGGTTCTATTAAAATACAGGTAAAGACTAAGTCCAAAGTGACACCAACAAATTCAAAAGAGTTATGGTTTGAGGACACTTTTATTTAAAGAGAAGTTTTCTGGGCACCTGGGTGGCTCAGTCATTAGGCGTCTGCCTACGGCTCAGGTCATGATCTCAGGGTCCTGGTATCGAGCCCCGTATTGGGCTCCCTGCTCTGTGGGAAGCCTGCTTCTCCCTCTCCCACTCCCCCTGCTTGTGTTCCCTCTCTGGCTGTGTCTCTCTCTGTCAAATAAATAAATAAAATCTTAAAAAAAAAAAAGTTTTCTGACAGCTCTTTGGTTTTTTGTTTATTTGCTTTCTAAGATTTTATTTATTTAAGAGAGGAAGAGAGCGAGAGAGAGAAAAAGTGAGAGAGAGATTAAGGGGGGGTGGCAGATGAAGAGAATCTTAAGCAGACTCCATATTGAGCACAGAGCCCAATGTGGGGCTTGATCTCACAACCCTGAGATCATGACCTGAGCTGAAATCAAGAGTCAGACGCTTAACTGACTGAGACACCCAGGCCCCCCAACTCTTGTTTTAATATTAAATCATTTCAAGTGGTCTGAGTCATTTTATCTTTACATGCAGGTCAATTATGCCACTTTTAATTAATAAATGTGGAGGGGGTTTCGATGGATCATTTAACTCAGGCCTGGATGCGAATATTTTTTATTAATTCAGCAAACATTTGTCAAGAACACCACTGCTGGCCAGGGGACACAGAGATAAATAAGATATCTTGCTCATGACTAGCTTATAGGTTAGTGGTGGGGAAGATAATTTCAGTAGTGTGGGAAGAGTTCTGATATAAATTTCAGTAGTGTGGGAAGAGTTCTGATATAGGCTTCAAAGGGAACAGGTAGCTTCCTAACCCAGCTTGGGAGTTCAGGGAAGACAAATGACTTTCTCAAAGGGGTACGGCCACTTTGTGGCATTTTGAATCTGTCTAGGCTGTTTTCTAGACACCTGAGAGTTACAGTAACAAGATTGTATGCTGCCTGCCTATTATCTTTCATATATGGGTAAGGTGCTCTCTGTTTTTCTACAGAGACCCTTTCTATGACCATTATTCATTGAGATATTATTCAAACTTTTTTTTTTAAGAACTTGCTTTTTCTTCCAACCAGGATAAATGGAATGGGATAGAGACACTAAGAAAAAGAAACCTTAAACTACAAAACAAAACCCCAGGAAAGAGAGAAATGTTGGGAACGTGAATTAGGAGATTGAAATACATGTCAAACTGTAAGAATAAAACATTTAGGGTATGGGATTCTTTTTTTTTTTTTTTTTTTTAAAGATTTTATTTATTTATTTGACAGAGAGAGATACAGCAAGAGAGGGAACACAAGCAGGGGGAGTGGGAGAGGGAGAAGCAGGCTTCCCGCGGAGCAGGGAGCCCGATGCGGGGCTCGATCCCAGGACCCTGGGATCATGACCTGAGCCGAAGGCAGACGCTTAACGACTGAGCCACCCAGGCGCCCCTAGGGTATGCGATTCTTAAAAAAATTTTTATTAAGCAAATCTTCTTAGTGATTTGTCACATATATTTTTAGCCACCAGTCCTTAAGAAATTTGTGACAAAGTTTTAATTTGACTTTAAGGAAAGATTGCACCTGTGGATCAGTGTGGTAGAATCTGGGGATCTGGGGTGCCTGGATGGCTCAATAGGTTGGGTGTCCAACTCTTGATTGGGTCTTGATCTCAGGGTCGTGGGTTCAACCTCCATGTTGGGCTCCACTCAGCATGGAGCCTACTTCAAAAAAAAAAAAAAACCAAAACTGGTAGAATCTGGAACTTACTTCTCTCGGTATGAACAAGCAAGTTGCAGACATTAGAGAGCCAAGGAAACTTCCAGCATTGTTTCATGAATGAGGCAGTATGAATGAATAGGTCTTTTATATCTTCATTTTGAGCTCTGCCTGCAAACCAGAGGTCAGCAGGCTCTTTGATCCAAAGGGGGTGCACAATGCCTAGAGGTGCTGCTGGTGCCGGTGGTTGGTACTGTGGGACAGGTGGGAATAAAAGAAAAAGGGAAGAGGGGCCAAAAGATAAAGAGACTGGAAGAAGTGAAGAGGGAGAGAAAGAAGGAAATGGGAGAATTAATAACTATGGTTTGTTGCACACTGCTAGCCACTGTACTGAGTGCTTTGCAAACCTGATCTCAGTCCTCACAATAGCCCTATAAGGTGGTTGCTGGTAGTATCTGTTTTACTGATTAGGATATTGAGGCTAAAAGATGGTCATTTGCCAAAAGTCATACAGCTAGTAAATAGCAGAGGTGTGATTTGAACTCAGGTCTGTCTGACTCCCAACTCCAACATTCCTAAACATAATGCTGGGAAGGGAACATATTTACCTACTGTGGTGTGAGAGAGGGTCACCACAGACAACCACCTGGACCGCTCCATGGCTGGCTCTGGGATTTTTTTTTTTTTTTTTTAAGTTTGTAGACAAGTCTTTAACAGAATGAAGATCCCTTAATTGGATTTGCCTGTTATCCAATATTGCACACCACATCGTATGCTGTGCTTCAGTTCCCTACATGAATCAGTTAGAACCTTCCCATTTAGTCTAATGAACCCTAATTTCAGACAAAGGTAACTGTCACCTTTTGTTTCATCCTGTGCTTTTATTTTTCAAATACCAGAGCCGACCTCTGAACTCAATCTGCACTTGCCTATTGATGCATAAATATCTATAATATCACAGTAAATTAAATTCTATTTTAAAGGGTTTCTATTTAACAATCTGTCAGAACTTTCACAGTATTTGATTTCTGGTTTCCTCCGTCCAGTGACAGGTTTATCTCAATATGGCTTGATTAATGAAACCTTTTATTTGGTGTAAGCACACCTATTATTACCATAATCTCTTAATGCTTGCTTAGGCAACATTGAGGTCTGGTGGCAGGGACTCTCAAAACTTCTAGCTTCTTTAGCTCCACCAGAACATTGGGTGAGATTAACGGGCCTGGAGACTGATGCCCTCCTAATGGGGAGCATGGTAATGTTAGTGTCAGCTAAATGATCTAGCACTCTGTCTCAGAGGCTTGGCCAAACTCCCTTTCAACCTCTAGGGTTTAAGAAATGTTTCCGACATAGTGCCAACAAATCCGCCTTCCTCTCCATTGCTACCTTGTCCTTGCATGTCAGTCACTGCGGGGCGTGGCTGACGGCTCCCTTGGTAGCCGGGGAATTGCAATGTGCGCTGTGTAGCTGAGAAGTGGGATGAAGTCTAAAATAAGAGAATATATTGAAAAAGAGTGTCTTAATGAAGCCAAGGGGCCAGGCACTAATAGCTCTTAAGAAATAGAAATGACTTTATGATGGATATTCCACAAGCAACCTTTTCAGAAAAGAAGAGTGCAATTGAATTACATTTTGTTCCTGACAAGTATTTACCTCGGAGAGGAGCTGCCATTACTACTGGATTACCTCCTTTGCGTCCTACATGCTTCCAAAGCCCTGCGAAAAAAATATTTTGGATTTCACATAGACTCAACGCTGTCACTCTGTTTTACTTTGCTATTAAATATTTAGTAATGTTAAAAGTGAGACATTGAAAATAAAATGTGAAACTTGTTTGTGCTGCAGAAATTGTCTTCTCTGCAGATTTTTCCTCGCTAGTATTTTCTGCACTGGTAGAATGATAGGCTTGTGCCGTATATTATACTGTTCCTTTATTTGTATTCCTGTCTGCCTCTAATGCTTAAAACATCTCATACTTTTTTTTTTTTCTTTCTCTTTTCAGTTTGTGGTCATTGTGGTTTTAAGTGCAATAAAATCCACCTGGAGAGTTTTGCTGTTTTTAAACTTCCTGAGGGAGGAAAGAGAACAAGGTAATATTCATAAATGTGAGTCAAGGTCCTAACAAATAATTAAATCAGATAAAAAAAACAAGTGAGTCTGTTATTTAAAAAGAACATGTTTTTAAAAAGAGCATGTTAGTTAAAAAGTGCCTTATAATTATTAACATTCTTTGTTCAGACTGGAATAGTCAGGGAGAAAATAACCCTTGAAAACAATAGAAAATAGTATTTGTTTAGTGACTGTACTAGCTTGATTATTAATTTGATTGAGTTTGCAATTTGTTATTAAATATATATACTTATATAGACTTTAAAATGCAGAAGTTCTCTTTCTGGAATTTCTGTAGTGAAAAGGAAAATACTATAGAAAATATTTCTTTTAAAGTGGTGACATCAGATTTTTATTATCAGTTTAGCTTTAACTGAATTAATTATAATCATACTGAATAAATAAGTATGGTTAACTGTACTTTCAAAATTAGATATATGGTTTAAGAAGATCCATTCAATAAAATAAGGAAGTAGAGAACCTAGTTTAATTTAAAATGAGACTGAAAGTCAATCAAATAATTCTCAATTAACATAATTAATAATAAGAATCTGGTGTTCTGTTGAAAAGTATATAACATTTTTCTTCATTAAAAATGTTCTTTTGTAAGAAAATACAGAAACCTCTCAATGAGATACTGAGTGGAGGATTATTATAATTCTCCAACATGTTTCTTAGTTTTTAGTTTATTTCACATCATGCTTTCTAACCTTCGACAACAAATATTGTTGTACCATGAAGACAGCAAATCCAAACAATTACATATGTAGTCCAAAGGCATACACAAGAAAATCAATATTTGACATCTTTGCAACTCCCTCTTTGCTGTAGTGTTCAATAGCTCTTATTCATTATACACTTATATCTCTTTCAGATTCGCCTTTGTCACTGGAAACCCATTTTTTTTTCTCCTTTGACTTCCACATAACTTCTTTGCCCTGTACTTTTACAGATGCCTTCTGGCTATAAATACTAATGAAATCTCTTTGCTTAATTCAATTTTGCTGGTACACTTACAGTTATGACCTAACTTTCCCACGAGAGAGACTGATTGAACATTCCACTACCTTATGGATGGGAGCAAACATTCTTACAGAACTGGGCTGACAATTTCCATAATTATAGAATTCACAGCCTAATGACCTTAAAAAACAATAAAAAGATCTCTTGTTAATTCCATTTCTGTTACTGACATTCAAGATACTTCATTTTTCACGGGACAACAAATTTACTTTTTTATTTTCCAAAGAGCAGTCTATCCTTTCCCCCCAGATTAAATTTTCTGAATATTGAAGTATTCCATTGAATATTTAGCATTTCTTTGTCTTTTAAAAGTTAGAATATTTATGATCCTTAGAATGCGTTTGACTGATTTATAGCAATCAATTATAAGAGTACGTTTTCAAATAGCCCTTTTAAAAATGAAGAATAGAATAATTAAAAAGATCACAAGTCCTCCCTTGCATATAATTATTTCATTATTTCATTACAGTGCAGAAATTATTTTTGCTGACTGTGAGCAATTTTAATTGAGCGAGATCTGTGTTAATATACGATAGCAAGCAGTTCTTCCTAAGAAATAAGATCACTAATTGCCTAAATTTTTATTCAGTACAGTGAGTCTTATGAGTCACATTGCAATATAAACCTAATCACTAGGTAGAGTGGGTACAATACTTTTCTGTAGTATAGATATCCTAAAAGCAATTTATTCCTTCAACAGGTTTATTGCCTTATTAAGCATTTGTTTTGTAGAAAATTCTTAATCTATCCAGTTATCACAAAAAACTATGATAATGAAACATTAAAATTCAGACTCAAAGTCTATTAAAGCTAGCATAAATAAGCAAAGCTAAAACACAGCATCTTTCATTCTTCTTAAATACCAAAATGCTTAGCATCCTAGTATATATTCTGGAAGCTTTTGGCTTACAAATAAAGACTGCTCCTCAGATGTGGAAATCTTGAGAGTAGAAAGATAGCCTGCTATTAAGTGAAGTTAAATTAAATGTTAATAATAATCATATTCTTGCAAAAATTTAATATTCATCATAAATGTTATTTTATCTTTGGCATATCTAAATATTTTATATGTATCTGAGATATTTTCTTCCCAATAGTATTTTACATATATTTATTATTATGAGAGAATGAATAAATTATAATAAAATCAATCAGAACCATTACCTTAATAACATAAACTGTTTTGGTAAAACGTGAGTAAACATTTAAAAAAACATATTTGTTCTTATGTATAGTTTAGTATTGAATATACTGTTGAGGGTTTAACTTAGACCTTAACCAAAAAGTACTGTATTTGAGTGTTTTCTTAGTTTATATACATAATTTTTGAAAGTGGAAACAAAATATTTTGAAAACTCAGTGGTATTTATTGGTAAACCCATTTGTTCATTTAACAAATATTTAGTAAGCCCTCTATGTGCTAGATGTAATTCTAGTGTGCCAATACTTCTTTCCTGAACCCTTCCAAGAGAAGTGTTAACATATTTGCCTTCTTTGCTTGGATTCAGGTATGTTTGTTGCTAAATAGGGAAGTTGACCAGATTGGTATTTAACCACCAATGTAGAAATTACAGAGTTGTTTACAGTTCTAATTTCTAGACTTCAATATTTAATGTGTTAGCAGTGACTAAAACCTTTTGGAAATCTCTAAGAAATGAGTTACTATTGTGAAGAGAACAATTTTTTTTTATTTAGAGCTTTTTCATTGGAAGTCAAGAATTATGTGTGTTATGAAGGGTAAAATAAACTATTGGCTATAGAAAGAGGCTTTCTTATGGTGAAGAAGTTCCATAGTGCAGTGGGAAGGTGATGTGACCTAGAAGAATAACTAGACTGTTCAGAGTCCTGGGTTCTGCTACTGCTTGTTGTTAACTAGGTGTAAGACTTTGGGCAAGTCTTGAAACCTCACTGGACCTTGTTTCCAGATCTGGAAAATGTGAATAATACTTACTCTGCCTGCTCATAGGGATCCTGTCATGATTAAATAGTAGCTTCCTCATTTGTAAATTGAGTTACAAGTTAGAGCACTTCTTAACCTGGGGGCAGTCCAAGAATCCCTTTGAAACTATGTAGATATGTGTGTATATGTTCATTTGTACATCTTTCTGGGTAGGAGGTCTGTAGCTTTTGTCAGATTCTCAAATAGGCAGGTGACCCAAAGAAGGTTAAGAAACACTGGATTTGAGAATCTCTAACATCCTTTCTTCTCTTAAATTCAAATTTCATTCTTCCTCTCTGAATAATATATACGGAAGCACTTTGAAAGACTGCTAAACAAATGCAAAGTATCATTCTCCATCTCTCTTTATGGATCTAGCCTATGTAAAAGTCATAGCCTTACTTGAAAAGGTGATATTATATTATGTTGCATGGATTATTGAATAAACATATTGCCTGGGGGAATTCCTCAAATACAAGGTTCAGTATTGGACCCTTAGGAGAGTTAGAGTGTGTCACAGAGGCTCAGAGAAAGTAGAAGGAAATCTAGGTGAGAGTGCAAAATATTTTAACATAGGTTCAGTGTAGTTTAGTGGGGAGGCTTTAAACTAGTAATTAAACTAGCATGCGGCTATTGATCTAGTTCTAGTCTAGATTATGACACTCATAGCTGTGTCTCAATTTCTTCTACTCTAAAATGATTTTACAATTCATGCCTCACAGGATTTGGGGAAAATTAAGCTAGTTAGATTAAATTAGTATAGGTGAAAGTGTTTTTAGTCAATGGTACAGTGTTACATAAAAGCAAGGAGTTCTCCCTTCAGAGGAGGAAATTCCCACTATTCAGAAATTCCTGATAATGGAGGGGGAGGTAAGTTAGGGAGGGCACATTGAGTTAGAGTACCCTTCACCACAATGAAACAAATCTGCATAGGCAGAAGGTTTTTTATCTAAGAAATAGTTGACATGGGTTTCAGTCTCCTCTTTTTTTTTTTTTTCTTTTCTGGATTTGCATCAGAACGGAGTAAAAAGAACACTAGGTTCTAGAGCTTGTTTGCTTTCTTACTAAGAGTGAGTGTGAGTTCCTAGATAGAAGGCAGGGATGGGGTTTCATGAATTTTCATATTCACAGCCCTATGCAGGTACTCAATAAAGTCTATTCCATTGAATGCCCTTGGGCGGGTTGCTTTCTTTAAGCAATGTTTCCTCTGTTTGTAGGGATGATAATAATTAAAAAAAAAAACCCAGACCACCGTTTATTGAGTACTCTGTACCAAGTACTTTACACGTTATTTTGTTCTAGCCTGACAGCAACCCTGTGAAATATATCCCCATTTAAAAATGAGGATTCTGGGGCGCCTGGGTGGCTCAGATGGTTAAGCGTCTGCCTTCAGCTCAGATCCTGATCCCGGGGTCCTGGGATTGAGCCCCACATTGGGCTCCTGGCTTGGTGGGAAGCCTGCTTCTCCCTCTCCCTCTGCCTCTCCCCCTGCTCATGCTCTCTCTCTCTCTGTATCCCTGTGTCTCAAATGAATAAATAAAATCTTTTTAAAAAAATGAGGATTCTGGTGTGCCTGGGTGGCTCAGTCGTTAAGCGTCTGCCTTCAGCTCGGGTCATGATCCCAGTGTCCTGGGATCGAGCCCTACATCAGGCTCCCTGCTCGGTGGGAGGCCTGCTTCTCCCTCTCCCACTCCCCCTGCTTGTGTTCCCTCTCTTGCTGTGTCTCTCTCTGTCAAATAAATAAATAAAATCTTTAAAAAAAAATGAGGATTCTGAAGTTCACACAAGATCAAGGGACTTAATACTAATGCCATAACCACCTTACAAATTTATTGGAAAAATAAAATTGTGTAACTATTTAGACTACATAAACATGCTGCTGCTACCGCTCCTTTGCTTTTTGTTCCTTTTGTCAGCGGCCCTAGTGTCAAAGGTTTTTACTTTATTAATAAACAGTCTCCTCATTGAACCAAGAGGGTTCTTTGACAGAAGACTTAAGATACGTTGTGTCCCAGCAATGCAGATTCAGTGATGACGGTTATTGCTAGGTTATTTTTGATTGTGACACACCTCCTATGTCCCCAAGTAGCTGCTGCTGGGAGCTGTGAGAGGAAATGTCTGATGAGTGAGACCCTTTGTAAATACTTTGCGTGGAGCTCCTCCCACCTCCTCATCATTCAGATGGATTAAGATTTTGAAAACCAAGACATTAAGACCTAAAGCTAAGATTCAAGGTTGGGTATCATCAGTTTTAACTGGTGAATGTAAAACCAGGAACTTTTGTGGGACCAAGGCCATGAGTTTGCTCTGAATCTCTTGGTTTTTGTGGAGCTGAGATTCATATTCAATGTAAATATGCAAAATTGAAATACTTTAAAGCTTCATAACATAACAAAGACAGATTTATAATTATAGAAAAGCACTGTCTACCAGCCTGTCATTGGAGGAGTGGTAAAGTCAGGTCAGAGGAAAACTGCTGATTACCATGGAGAGTTACCTTTTATTTCTGACAACTACATTTCTCCTTGGTTTTAAAAATACCTTTTTTATGAAGCAATTTGATTTTGTGCAATTTTTTCTACTTAAAAAATTTGTTAGGTGACCTGGTGGAGGAATTTGATCATTTGTTGCACTACACATTCACTAATAATGATGGAAGATTTTTTTGGTTGTCTAGTTTATCTGAGAGAGAGATGAGCCACACCATAAGAGAGGGTGGGGAATCTGGGCTAAGTGCCCAGGATTTTTCTTTGCTATTTGGATCACCGTGTTTGCTAGAATATTTAATCCCACTCTTGGAGTAATGCTTATTGCTGATGGACATTGCTGAACTGAAATATTAAACCATATGTAATATATCTTCAATAAAATTTAGTTTTAAAAAGCCCTAAATGATGTATATATTTGACAGTCCTTAATGAAAACTGACTAAAGGAATTTCAGAGAATGGATAGTCTTACTGGTAACTTCATTCATGTGAAAGGAAGTTCAGGATTATAAAATTAAACCTAGAGAATTAGCACAACATTGGGGGTAGGATTATACCAATTCTTGAATATATAGGTTGTTGTTATTGTTGTTTAAGTTTTGGCTCTTCTACTATATCTCTGGTGAAGGACTTTCCTGAAGTTCTTTAAGACCAGTTCTTTTTGGAGTACATTTTAGCCATAGTTAGACCATCAGGGGATTCTCTGATAATTCTCTTTTTTGAGTAATTCAATACATGGCATGATTTTCTCTTATTATTGAACCGATGCCTCAGCAAAGGGTTAGAGGAATTCTGCTGTTTGTAGCAAAAATCTTGTGCCAGGAGCATTAACCTTGAAGTTCTATACACTTTGCAGGTCAGGCAATTACCACAGTTATCCTATTTACTTATTTAAGGATGTGGCAAGAAGAGCTTCCAAAAAATGGACTGATAAATGTGAGTGGAGGGGAAAAAATCAATTTCTTTTTTTTGAAAGGCTAGATCCAGAATTGTAATGATGGAAAGAATTCTAAGATCCAGTTAAAATGTCTCTTGAACAGGTCAGGACAAATTGCCTGACGTACTGGAGCATGCCTGTACCGTCAGGAGTGATAGAATATTTGAAATGAGACAATACTTAAGAATTTGATCAAATCCATGGTCTTCAAACTTTGTAAAGGCTTGAGTTCCTTTATTTAAACAAAATCTCATATACTTAATATGTAAAACAGGTTTAGGGGGGAGCTATTCTCTTGAAGCCGAAGATGTCGCACCTGTTCATATGCTTCCCCTTCTTCCTTCCTTATGAGCTTTGAAAATCAGTCACCTAATCCAACTCTTATATTCGACAAATATGAACATTCATTTCCAAGAGGAGTGAAACGACTTGTCCAAGGTTGTATAAATAAAAAGTGTCAGCATTCATTCCCAGACCAGTGCTGTGCTCTATTACATAACTTTCTACTTCAGACACTCTGCTTCTTGCTTGGAACTTGGCGAAGAGAACAACTAGAGAATACTAGAGAAAATACCAGGAATACTAGGGAAAAGGAATGTGGTCAGGAGTTGTGAAGACAAGTGGGTAATATGGGTCACAAATACTGTTCTCTCAGCCTAGAGCTCAACCATTCATAGGACAGGTATTTGTTGATTGTCCATGATGTACAAGGCATGGCTTGAGGCCACAAAGGAATTGCAGAATCCCACAGTAGAAGAATAATATCTTTACCATTCTTTGCCTTGTAATTTCTCCCTAGAAATGTGAACAAAAAAGGGGTGCCTTGGTGGCTCAGTCGGTTAAGCATCTGCCTTCAGCTCAGGTCATGATCTTAGGGTCTTGGGATGGAGCCTCACATCACATCAGGCTCCCTGCTCAGTGGGGAGTCTGCTTCTCCCTCTCTCTCTGTCCCCACATGCTCTCTCTCTCAAATAAATAAATAAAATCTTTTTTAAAATGTGAACATTTTTAATGTTATTATTCTCTAAATAATCTAAATGATAATTTAGAGAATATATATCATATACTCACTACATGGGCATAGACTCTGGAGAAAGACTGCCTGCTTTGGAAGTGTGGCCCTGACACTTACCTTGGGCAAATTTTTTTTTTTTAAGATTTTGATGGGTATTAAAGAGGGCACGTACTGCATGGAGCACTGGGTGTTATACGCAAACAATGAATCATGGAACACTACATCAAAAACTAATGATGTAATGTATGGTGATTAATACAGCATAATAAAAAAAAAGTTAAAAAAATAAACATATTTTTGTTTGAAAAAAGATTTTATTTATTTATTTCATAGAGAGAAAGAGAGAGCACAAGTAGGCAGAGCGGCAGACAGAGGGAGAGGGAGAAGCAGGCTCCCCACTGAGCAAGGAACCTGACATGGGGCTCAATGCCAGGACCCTGGGATCATGACCTGAGCTGAAGGCAGACGCTTAATTGACTGAGCCACCCAGGTGCTCCTTACCTTGGGCAAATTACTTAACTTCTCAGTACCTCAGTTTTCTCATCTGTAAAGTAGGAATAATAAATTACCTGCATCATAGAATTGTGAGCTTGAAGTATGTACTTATATATAACTTAGAACAGTACCTGGCACATAGTAAATACTAGGTAAATCTTAGCTATGGTTATGGTTATGATTATCATATCTTATATCACTCACAGTAGCAATTTAAGGGTCTCCTCTGAATCAGTGTTTTGGTTTTGTACTTCTTGTGCATATTATTAAATCATATGGAAATTATATTTTGAATATCTAAATTATTATTGAAGCATTATCCATTCAATAATCTTCATTTCTTATTTTATAAAACGGTGTCTTTTTTTTTTAAGATTTTATTTATTTATTTAGTAGAGAGAGAGAAAGCACAGGCAGGGAGAACAGCATGCAGAGGGAGAGGGAGAAGCAGGCTCCCCACTGAGCAGGCAGCCCAATTTTGTGGGGCTCAATCCCAGGACCCTGGGATCATGACCCGAGCCAAAGGCAGACACTTAACCAGCTAAGCCACCCAGGTGCCCCTAAAATGGTGTCTTTAACTTGTCTTCGTCATTTTGGGCTGCTATCACAAAGTACTGTAGACAGGGTGGCCTATAAACACCAGAAATTTATTTCTCACAGTTCTCGAGGCTGGAAGTCCAAGATCAGGGTGCCAGCAAGGTCAGGGTCTGGTGAGAGCTCTCTTCTGGGTTGCAGACTGACAGCTTCTCATTACACCTCACATGGGGTAAAGAGCAGAGAGATGGAGCAAGCTCTTGTGTCTTTTCTTATGAGGGTACCAATCCTATTCATGAGGGCTTTATACAATTACATTGGGGGTTTAGGATTTCAGCATATGAATTTTGGGGGAATACATTCAATTCATAATAATACTTTAAGTTTAGTGTAGTTCTTACACTATATATACTATATACAGTATGATATACTTCACTTATTCATGACTCCTAAGATGCTTTGTACATCTTAAATGGGAATCTTGATAATTAGAAATATATGACACTTGCCAGTGATAACCTTGTACATTAGTTATTCTTTTCAATACATATGCTATCTTCTCAAATAAAAGGTAATACTGTGGGCATGGACAAGGTCTTGTATATCTCTTCATGTTTCCAGAGTCTAGCCTTGTACCTTGCACACAGAAGGCAATCAACAGATGTTTGCTATGTCATGAATTCTACTGTTAATGACAACATCTCTTCTCAATTTTAGTTTTTCTTTTCTAATTTTAAACTGTCAGCTTCTATACTAATTTTTCTTTGTTCTGCTGGATCTGAGTTTCATAAATTTGTTGAACCATGAATAAAAGCAAAAAGCTAACACATGTAGGTAAGAGCCATATGCATTGCTTTAATGAATAGTCATAGTGACATATGGAGGAGGACTGCCCGATTAATTATTGGGTATGATGGAGTTGCTGCCTGCCTGAATGAGTCAGTCCAGGGGCCAATTTATAGTGGCAAAATTCTGTGATGGGCTGGGCTGACCGATAAACAAAGTAAATAAATGAACCAAGTTGACTCAGTAGCCCAGATAATTTGCTAGATTAGCATGAAAATATTATATTGCTTCTTAACAAGATTTGCCGATTTTTTGGAAGTATGTAGAATCTCATGGTGAGATCCCATTTAATAAATTTCTTCACATATAAACAAAATGTTTTGGTTCTTTAGAACCAATGGTGCAAATTGTCAGTCATGTTAATAGTCAATAAACAAGTGTTTTTTAGACTAGCTTGTTTTTTTTTTTTAGACTTTTTAAAGTAGTAAAAACCATGAGTACTCAGAAAAACAAATTAAAATTCCACAGGATATAAATTGAAAAGTGTTTTCTTCCTGCCACTCCTAACTCCCTTATACCTCTTTCCCAGCAATAAACAGTGTTACACATCTAAAAAAAATTCTTCAAGATATTTTTATGTATTTACACAAGCAGGATCATATTTACCCATTTTTTTTTACAATTTGCTTTGTTCTCTTAACAATTTCCCATACCAGAACATATAGATCTACCTCATTAAAAAATAATTGTATAATATTCGTCTCTATGAATGCATCAAAATTTAACAACTTCCATATTAATGGACAATGTTTTGCCATTACAATCAATGCCTCAGTGATCATCTTTTAAATAACATCTTTGTGCACTGGTAGATTTATCTGTAGGATAAATTTCTTGAAATACAATTGGGCAAAAAGAAAGTGCATTTGAATTTTAAATAGATATTGCTAACTTGCCCACTCAAAAGAATACATAAAAATGTCTGTTTCCTTATTTGGTGTTTTGCTATTATTTTGTTTTAAAATTTTTTACTTTATCTTCAATAGATATTAATTTTTTCTGCTCCTCATTATTTCTGAAAGCTACCCAAATGTCTTTTGGAGAACTGTCTCTTTCCCATGTAGTTCCATTAGTAATAGGCCAGTGACTCAGTCATGGCCAATCAAGAGCATTAGATCTTGCTAATAATTGTTTTTTTAATGGCTTTATTTTTTCCAGTTTTATTGAGATATAATTGACAAGTAAAATTGTATATATTTAAAAGGTACAGTGTGATGACTTGATAGACATATGCATTGTGTAATGACTATTGCAGTCAAGTTAATTAACACATCCATCACCTCACATAGTTACTCTTCCTGATAACATTGTTGTCTGCCGAGGGAGAGCAAGACCTACTTCGTTCCGACGCCCAAAACTCCTATGGGAGCACCAGGAAGAGGTACTTTCTTTTTTGCTGGACTGAAACCTGGGAGAATGTAGGCATGGAGTTGCTGGCTGGCGCATTGCTCCTTGTTGCATACCAGTGTGGTGGAGAGTAAAGCTGAGAGATAGAGGCAGATAGTGCCTCTAGATCAAGTTAGGATGAAAGTCAGAAAAATCTACCTCTGCACATTCACAAGTGCATGGGAATGTTTGCCCTACATTTTGACTTTTTTTTTTTTTTTTTTTTTTTATGACCATTGTCAGGAAATGTGTTCTCTTTGGCACCTGTTTCTCCATCATAACATGTTTTTTATTTAATCCGCAGTGTCTGAAGTGCCTATACCCTGGAAGCAAGTTTGTGTGACATTAGACTTACCACTCTTTTCTCTCTGGGCCTCAGTTTCCCTCATTTAAAAAATGAAGTGGGAATGGAGAGTAGACATTATCTAAGGTAACTTCCAGCTCTGCCATTCTGGTCCAACTGTGTTTCCCTGGATTCTGATCCCATAGGTGCCGTGGTGTGCCAAGCCAATTTAACTGGGTTTTCACTTTTTCTACCTTGCCCTTCCATCTAGATCCACTGCATTTTTTTGTTTTGTGATGTATTTTAACATTCTTATTTTTATTAATTTTAAAGTTGCAAAAGCAACACTGGTCCTTGATCAGAGTTTAATAATTTTGAGACATAAGAAAAGCTGGGTTTTTTTTTTTTCGTATAGCACACTCCCTATGCCCACTCACAATTCCTTCCCCATTAACAACTTGGTATAGACATCTCCTTATATTTATTATCTATTAGTATTTTTCTTCCTCTGTCTTTTCCCATTTTTTTCCTTTGGGTTCTTCTATTTCTTATTCGCTGACCCTTTGACTTCTCACCTTGTCTTACCTGTGGTATTTGTGACCCCCAACTTGAAGCCTCCCTACTTGGTTTTAGTCCAGTGCTTTGCTTGACCCTTATTACTCTAGGCTAGTCATTTTCCAGGCTTCTTAGCTTCAACTTGAGTGCCAGCTTCCAGCTTTACCTTTTTCAGTCCTACTCCTGCTTCTGTTCCCTGGCTTTCCAGAGCAACCCAGTATAGGGAGGTGTCTAGAGTCAGTCTCTAGAGCCAGGCTCCTGGCTTCAAGTCATAGCTCTACCACTTATTGGTCATGAGACCTTGGGCAAAGGATTTCAATTCTCCATGCCTCAATTTCGTTCTCTATAAAAAGGGGATACTATTAACAATAGTATCTCATGGTTTTTTTTAGTGTTAAGGGGGTTTTACATGTAATACTTTCTCAATCTTATCACAACATCCCAATCTAGTTCAGGTCCTGGCATAATGTGTGTTCTTAAAACTGTCAGTTCTTTTTGGGATGCCTGGGTGGCTCAGTCAGTTAAGCGTCCGATTCTTGATTTTGTTGGCTCAGGTCATGATCTCAGGGTCGTGAGATGAGCCCCGCATGGGGCGGGAACCT
This sequence comes from Phoca vitulina, assembly GCF_004348235.1. Lineage (NCBI taxonomy): Eukaryota > Metazoa > Chordata > Mammalia > Carnivora > Phocidae > Phoca > Phoca vitulina. Next base: position 50,447,072 of record NW_022589705.1, read on the forward strand.
GCTTGGGATTCTCCTTCCCTCTCCCACTGCCCCTCCGCTCATGTGCATGCACTCTCTCTCTCTCAAAAAAAAACCAAAAAAACCCCCCAAAACCCCCCAAAACCCCCAAACCAAACCAAAAGAACCCCAAAAATCCCTGTCAATTCTTTTTGCAAAGCACTTCCCATTAGCAAGTTGAATAATTCACATTGGCAGATACAAAAACAATAGTGAGGTTCAAAGAGATTGAAATGACTTGCTTAAAATCACATGCATGGTAAATGACAGAGTCAGGATTCAAAATCAGATTTATTGGCTCCAGATCTCTGTGCTTCTCACCACTTTCAGCAGTGATAATCCATATCTTATTTATTGGAGGACTTTGATACTCTCCTGATGCTTATGGAGCCTTCCATTCTCTAACTTGGAATCTGGTTGGCTCGTTCTTTCACAGGCATGTCTTTTTTTTAAAAAAAGATTTTATTTATTTATTTGACAGAGAGACAGTGAGACAGGGAACACAAGAAGCGGGGAGCTGGAGAGGGAGGAGCAGGCTCTGCTGAGCAGGGAGCCTGACGCGGGGCTCGATCCCAGGACCCTGGGACCATGACCTGAGCTGAAGGCAGACACTTAACCGACTGAGCCATCCAGGCGCCCCTGATGTATATATATATATATATATTTTTTTTTCTGATGTATATTTTCTATCCACCTTATTTCCATGTTCTGTTTTATTTTTATTTTTTTTTTTACATTTTTTTTAAGTAGGCTCCACACCCAATGTGGGACTTGAACTCATGACCCTGAGATTAAGAGTGTGATGTTTTACCAACTAAGCTACCCAGGGACTCTATTTCCATGTTCTGTTTTAGAGCCTGTGGAAGAACAGCTGAAGACCACTCAATGTTGTTCTTACCCAGTCAGTGGCCTGAGCAATGGGAGCTGCAGAGCAGTCTTCAGTGGCAGGCCAGTGGCTCTGGTCTTCAATAGGGGACTGCTGGATAGGCACAGAGGCCACCTGCGTGCTTTCAGGCCCGTCTGCCACCCGGGCTCGGTAACCGTCAACTCAAGCCATTTACTTGGGCTGGAGCAGTCGTTCACCCGGAAATTCCTCCTCGGTCGTGGCCTTTTCAGCAGCAGCCTGCTCTTCCTTTTCAATCTCTTGAGGGTCTCTGTCGAAATGGATCAGGCATGAGCTCCCCTGGGTGTCCATGAGGGAAGGTGGCACACACACACAGAACTTCCCCGGTCATCACATAGCATGTTAGACCCACTGAGCTCTCTTGTTGTTGCGAAGATGACAGTGTCCACATAGCACAGAGGAGAGTCTGTGTTACACTGAGCAGTCGTTGGCAGGTTAACCTAAGCTGCCTCTGTGGGAGGCTGGTGGTCAGCCCCAGGATCAGGAGCCACCAGGAGATGTGGCTCCTGGAGGGCTGCCTGGATCTGGTTAGTAAAGGTTCTGGGAGTGAAGTAGTCAGCAGGAGGAGTGCCTCCAGGGGCAGCAGCAAATTCGGGATAGCCCACTGGCCAGTATTCTTGGAGGACATGACACTGACATCAACCAGGTTTTCTTTTCTTCCTTCCTTCCTTCCTTCCTTCCTTCCTTCCTTCCTTCCTTCCTT